>NW_006408683.1:5428323-5447405 GCF_000296735.1 Chrysochloris asiatica
TTTTTTTTTTTTAAATTTTTAATTTCCATACTGCACCTACAATAAATTAAATCAGAATCTCGGAAAATGGAATACAGGAATGAGTAACTTCTTAGGAAGCTTTGTGGGTTGATTTTTTTTTTTTTTTTCTTTTCTTTTTTGTACATTTTTAATTGCAGTTTTAAAGTGAATCGTAAGAGAACCTCAGCATTGTGCACGATAAGAGAATGTGTCAGTATTTCAGGGTTCTACATTTTATCTGTAAAATGTGACTTTTTTTTTTTTATCACAACAAAAGTAAAATGTTGCTTTGTACCTGGTGTCTTTTATTAAGAATTTACTCCCCCCATTTCTCACAGAGAATTAACAGTCGGGAGTCATTGTCACATTATAATAGAAATGTTAGCAACCAGATTCATGGACGGACTAAGTGGTCCTCATGAATTTCACAAGACTCTGTACTGCTCATATTACACTCCATCCTCTCTGTAGTTTGGTGGGTCATTTGGAAGGGGTCAAGCTAAACAATAGTTGACTGACAGAATCTGGAAGACACTTCTAAAGGAGCAATGGAATTGGCATAACTGGGACTGAAGATAAAACTTAGAACCGAGATAGAGAAGATGGAGTGTATGTAGAAGGGCTGTTAAAAATGTAAAACTTGGTTGCATTACTTGTGGAGGTTCAAACTTGTGAAGGTTAATACCATAATTTTTCCATTTGTTCTGCATTTTGATTCTGAAAAGAAAGCTGGCTTTGCCCATTTCTTATTAAAAAAAATCTTGTTGTAAATCCAGTTGTCTAATGGGATCTATATGAAGTTAGCTATGTCTGTATGCCCTTCTCCCACAAAATATTGTATAACTAGTGTGCTTGTAGTAGTTAACTCCACCATCTTTGTAAGCTAATGAAATTGTGAGTCACCCATTTATAAATTTTTAATCATGTCAGTTCTCGAATGGGTATCTCCTTAGCCTGCTGATTTCTTTTTCTTTCTAAAGAAAGTGGGTGGAGAAATTAATTTAGCCGTTTGTTTGCAATAAACTGAATTCATTTTACTCTTGTTTTGGGATTCTCGCCATCAAGGTTCAAAATCCCTTTAAAACTCCCAAGAGGAGAAATTAAAAGTGTGTGTATTCTGGACAGCTTATTCTTTACTTTGTACATGGAACATTTAGGTTTTTAAAAACTTAAATGTATATACTTACTGATTTTAATTATGAATTAGTTATTCTTCCCCTTCCCCCCTGCCCCCAGATGACTTAACATTTAATGAGGGGAAAAGGTACTGACTGGGAGAAGTTAACACTCAAGTTTATCATCTTTACCAACTGCTTAATGATGGCTGTCCTCATATATGTGAAATACATGAAACTATGGGAATAGATGCTTTTAGAAGCCAGTTTAATTTCACTACTACACAACACTGCTAACTTAACTGTAGCTGTTATGTAATAACATCAGATCCCCTAATTGTAATTCTATTGGGTTTGCACAGAACACTTAATCTAAAGGCCCCTCACTAACGTGAGGAATCAGGAGTCAAACTGTAGAACTAAAATTTGACTTCAATGTAGGTTTTTTTTTTTTTTTTTTTGGGGGTCTAGGTTGCTTTTGGTAAGTTTAGGTTTGCTGTTTCTAATTGCTTAGATTTTTGTTTTAACCATTTAATTTATTTATTTATTTTTTTTTACTTTTTAATTCATACTCAGGAATTTTCTTGCTACAAGGTGGGGGGTAATTTTAGATGGTGGTTCAGTTGAAAAACTGAAGTGTGAAGATTAGTTCAATAATTAACACAAGAATAGTTCAGACAGGATAAGGTAGTTGTGTCTAGATTTTTAGCAATTTAATTTGGTATGAGCTACTTTTGTTCAGTATACATTGTTAGGACATTGTTAGGATTGTATAATAGGCTGTCACAGGAGAAGGAAAAAACCACTCAATTTTGACACTAGTTAATTTTTTATAACTTGAAATATACTTGTCTACTACAGAATGTTTTGGGAGGTGATAATACATACTGATTTTCAGAAAAAGATGTAATTTTTGAGGAAAGGTCTCTATTAGAATGGATATTTATAGAAATAGAAAATGGAAAAAATACATCAAGAGAACATGTGGCATAAACAGAAAACCTGTTTTGGCAGAATAAGATCTGGATGAGAACCTGGATATTTTGGTCCACCCTGACACATGAAAGTTTACATTCTTTGTGGCAAAGGTGACAAATCAGATTTTTTTTTAAAAAAGTGTCTGAATAAGTGACTTTTGAAACTCAAAAAACCACCAGAGGCTGCTGTTGGATTAAGGGTATTTTCACTAGAAAGTTTGGCAGTTAATCAAAGCAGCCATTCTCAAATTGGATTGTGATGGTTTGCTACAGTAGTATGAAAACTGCATGAAGGAGCTACTCTGGAAGGAAAGCTATAGCTTTAAAGGCTGCAAGAAAGAAAGGAATTATGTGGGAAGTTTTCTGTATTGCCATGTCACAGGTTATACCATGCTAACTTAATATACCATGTTAATTTGCTGAGATTCTGGAGAATTTAGATTGATACCTTTGACCTAGAAGGTTATGACCAATATTTTTGGTCCTAATACCCAGATGCTAAGAAGAAAGGTGGTATGGATCAACTCAATTGAGCATTGAAATGACAAAGCAGTGTTGAACCTATAAAAACCCTACTTGCCTATGATAGATTCTATCTGAAAATATCTAGGTGTTTTGAACACACTAATTAACATGCTGTTAAAGCTTCTTAAAAGGAATTTTTTAAAAACTAGGAAGGAGAAGCAAGTAATGTGTCTTGGGATTTTATATTCACAGACATGTTCTGCATTCAAAAGCTTGTTCATTAATAAAAATTATAGGATTACCTCTAATGAGTTCCATTGCACAAACAAAACTGACACTAATTTTAATAGCTTTTCTCAAGCAGTGGTATAGCTAAGTCAGAAGATTTGATTGTAGATCAGTAAGACTACTGAAGAAAAGTCAACCGGAACAAATTGAATATAGTACTATGGAATATACTGATGCTGTTAAGTGCCATTGAGTCAGTTCTGACCCATAGTGACCCTGTGTAGGGTTTCCGAGGAGCAGCTGGTGAGCTTGAACCGCAACCTTGCAGTTCAAACGGCTTTTCAGTCTGGCGCACACCAGGCCTCATTTTATATACTTCTTTAACCTTTCATAGTAACAACAAATCTTCGTTAGTTGGACATATAAAGCCATATCTTAAAAACTAGTTTTTCTAATTCTCTTACTGTACACTCCATGAATCCCCCTACCTCCCCTCCACCCCCAGAATGGATGGGATTTCAGCAGAAAAGAATCTGCTTTATAACCCGCAAATACTCATTAAAATCTTCCTCTCAAAAGATGAACACAGTATTTCTGTAAGATCATTATTTTAATCTTTCTGAAAAGCTTGAGTGAAAATGTTTGATCCTAAACTAGATTTCTGAGGTTGAGGTATATTGAGTTTGATAAAATGGGTGTAAGCTTTTAACAGTACATAAAGAGGACAAACACTGTGTGTGTGTGTGTGAGTGAGTGAGTGAGAGAAGGCTGACTCGGTTTCAAAAGCATGGTGACCCTCTATATAGGGTTTCCAAGGAGTGACTGTTGAGTTTGAGCCACTGACCTTTCAGTCTAATGATTATCCTACAGTGCCCACATACAAGGTTCCATTGTAAAAAAAGTCAGTGCTTTGGTTAGGTTTATCCTAAAAACTACCTCATTTTACTTGTATGAATAATGTAAATAAGCCAATTGTCTGCAAAATTCATGTGTAAACGACTAAAATGGTTAAAAACTGCTTTTCTTCATTAAGGTGTGGGGAGCTTTTTACTTTAGATAATTTGGGGGTTGCTAAATGCTACTGAGTCGGTTCTGACTCATAGTGACCCTGTATAGGGTTTCCAAGGAGGAACTGGTAGGGTTTGAATTGCCGACCTTGAGGTTCACAGTCCAGTGCTGATCCTACAGGGCCACCAGTCACTAATGTGTTGGTTGCCACGGAGACGGTTCTGCTTCAAAGCGAGCCTGTATATGGTTTGGAGTCTGTAAATCTCTGGAGAGCAACAATCATTTTTCTCCTGAGGTGCCACTTGGTGGATTCAAACTGCTGATACTGTGATTTAGTAGCCCAATAGGTAACTCTACCAGGGTTCTTTGAATTATCCCCAGTGTACTATGTTACTACAGCCACAGGAATTAAGAGTCATATGAGCTCACATTGGAATGACCACTGTCATTAACTTTTTACAAACCTTTGTTTAAAACCTTGAATCTTAAAGTAAGCTAGAATATTAAGGAAATACAGATATCCCTTCATTCAGGGTTAAAAGATCAAGAACCCGGAGTCCCTCTTAAACCTGCACACCCTACCTCAGGATCTCAAGTCACTCCAAAATTTAAGGAGACCTAATTTTCAACCTGTTATGTCTAACCTAGTCACTTTTGACTAAAACTGATGGGAGGAGTTTAATTAGTTACCCTTAGAAGTCCTTGTATATGCAATTCTAATCAAGAAATAGGAAATATAATTCCTAAATTGTGGGATTAAGTTGCAGATGTATTGTCCAAGGAAAGCTTAGTGCAAGAGTAGGTATTAGGGATAACTTGTAGGCCCAGGATATGTTAACCACCACTCTTAGGTGAATTACTAAGACAAGTAATTTAACCATGTGCTTTTAATTCGTAATTAACAGGTTTTGACTTTTTTTTTTTTTTTTGGCCTAGATAGGAAAAATTCCATTTTTTTACTTTCCATGTACATTAGTGTACCTTGACTGAGACAAGGCAATGGTTTTTAAAACTGGATCTTGGGTGGGGGAAGAAACTTACTATAGTTGAAAGTGATGAGTATAGGCAAATAGAGCTCAGTGCCTTAAAGGTTCAGTTCCTTGTTTGTTGCTTGTACCATACCAAGGAATATTAGTGTTAACGCAGGCATTATAAGGGAGCAAGCTAATAGAGTATCTAGATAAATAGCTGTAGTCTACTGCATGTTCTTTATGCCTTTTCACAGTTCCATTCTGTGATCTTGGAGGAATTAAAAAATTAATCTTGTCTTAAAAAAACACTTTGCAGTCCTTGCCACAAGTTAGTATATATAGTAGGTGACATTCCAGAAGAAGTAGGACTAATTTGAATGACTATAGAGTGACTTAGGTAGCTATTAAAAGGAGGTTCCCTTTAGTATCTGTCAGTAAGGGACAGTCATGGTCAAGTGAAGAAAAAAGTTCTGGTGTACTAATTTTTTTGAAAAATAAAGCAAAAAAATGTGCTGATTTAAATTTCATCTCCTTTTCCTTAGTCTTTCCATGTGAATGTGCTGTGTGGAAGAGTAAAAGGGCCCAACTAAATGTGTTCCTGTGATTCCAATAGGTATTCTAAATTAATTGCTGCTTGTACACTTAATTGTTTTATTAGGCTTCCAGCATGTTAGAGTTCCCTTTACTTTTAAAAGGGGGAAATGGAGAAAGGAAAGGAATCTATGGTATCTTTTGTCCTAGGATTCCCAATTTTTTTCCATTAGGAATACACATACAAATACTTAAACATTTTTACTAGCTTGCTTACTGCAATTTGGAAAACACATTTTAGGTAGAGAAGGTGGTGGTAATTCATATTGCAAAGTGAGTCAACTAGCAAGTGAAATTAAAACCCAAGGGTTAAAACCTTCCAAGAAGCAGTACAACTGGTTATTCACAGTTGTATTTTCCCTAAGACTGAGGATATGGGAAGGTTTGTGAGCTCTTAATCTGTTGCCTGAGATGGTAAGAAATGGAAACATTACATTTTCTACTACTAAAGCCTTCAGAATATTGTTTCTTGGTAAAAAAGTTTTTTTGGGTGCTGATGCCACATGTCGCTATCTGAACTTTTGGAATAGCCATCAGGGTTTGTTTAATGAAATAATGGCCCTATAATCATACAGTGGTTTTGAATAGCAAATTACTGTTGAGAAGTTTCAGAATAACCATTTCTGTTTATTCAAGGAAAACAACGGTAGAAAATGGTATATTATCCATGTATAGAAATAATTTCTGTGGAAACTCTTAAGCCACTAACAGATTGTTTAGTACTTAAAGGAAATTAATTCCATAGACAAAAGGTAGAAAAGACTTACATAGACCTTAAAATGTAAATTTTAAGTATTTGTCTATTAATGTAGTCTATTCAAGATAACAATACTTGAGGGAGGACTTTGAAAATGGGAGAATAAGGAGAACACAGAATAGCATTAAAAATTATTTGTAACAACTTGGAAAACAAATATTTCAAAGTGGAACAATTTGGGTGGTAGGACAGTATTGGTATATTATACTGATTGATGAACACTGGACTATTTTAAGATGTGTCCAAGAACGTTTATTCCAGAGGACTTAAAAATTAGAAAATTTGATCGTTCTAATTTTACTTAAGGTCTTCTGCTTACCCAACGAATAGTGTTCTTAACATGACTTCTAAAGGGTCCCTTGACCCACCACCCCTCCCCCCATTACAGATTTTTATCTAGGACTAGAAGGATTCAAACCTTACTTGATCCCTAGCTCTTTGCTGAAAAGTGCATAAACAGGAATCCTGAATTTATTATATAGACCTCCTCGCATTATGTAATCGAAGCAAAGTGAAACCAGCGATGGAGTGGAGGTACGTAGACTTAAAGAGATGCTTGCAAATCAAGTGGTACCAGGGATAGTCCACAATTTGGTGCCAAACTCAAGATAAATCATAAGTCCAGAGAAATGCTGCTAGTTATTTTAAAATCCCTAAGATCTACTTTAAATGAGATTTAAGAAGCAGTTTACAAAACCCAAAAGAGAAGGGAGGGAGGGGTGAGGGAGGAGGGAAATGTATTTATAAAGTACTAGAATAAAAAATCAGTTTTTAAAACTAATGGCCACAATTCTATTTCAATCAGCTATTTAGCTGTTATGCTGTATCACCTAGTCTGAAATTGTGGAATAATGGAACAGACAAGGAAGTGCAGCTGGAAGTTTCAAGTTGATGACATGAAAGGTAGGTTACTATTTCAGTTGTAGAGTATGATGAAAATTTGGAACATGGGGAAACTGGACTCTGTTAATTGTTAATGGACATTTAGTATTGTCGTGAGCACTTGGTTAAGAATACAAAGGTAAAAATGTAGATAAGGTCCCTGCCACAAGGACTTGTCTAAATAGTGATTACCAAAAGGTGTCAATACAAAGTAAAAATAGCATGAGAAAACGAAATATGAAGGTGATTATAATTCTCAGAGTATTGATCAAGGGAGAGGAAAGCTAGCTATAGAAAATACAGGAAAAGCATTTCTAATAGAGTGATGATTTAATAAAACTTTAGCTGAGGAATGAGTTGAGGTGTCAAGAGTCGTGTTGGCAGAGGGGGAAGTAGGTTGGACTGAAGAGACTGAAGGTAAATGACCACATCAAGACACATTTAGAGGTAAAGGGGGGTGTACAGTAGCAATTATAAGAGCTTGTATGTAATCAAAATAATTCACAAATATATTTTGTCCCATTTAATCATATAAGAGAAAATTTTTAACTTAATTTTAAAAGTAAAAAGCAATTGAAATATGTTAAAACTTTGTTTTTACTTAGGTCTCCAGTTTGAATATAGAGTTAACAGCTGAGAAACTGAAACTGAACTAGTGAAGGCCTTGGAAATATCACCTAAGAGAGGTTTATCTCACTCAGGGTAAGAATAATATGCATTTGCTAGAGCTGGAAGGGATCTAAATCCATCTGTTTGATTTTATATGAGCTGAATGGGTAAGTGGCCTGACCACACAACTTGTTAATTAGTGTGCATCTATTTTTCCCACAATGCTACTTCTTAACATATGGGTGTCATAAGGAATTTTTAATGCAATTATCTGGGCATGATTAATTTGCACTCTAACTACAGTTGCAAAGCATCCCTATGCTTTCCTTTGGTTGACATTTCTTTGGCTTGTCCTGATACTTGGAAAAAATAGGACCAGCAATAAAGGTCAAAATTCTAGACTGTCTTAGAGTACTATCAATTTTCAAATGAATTATTTTTTAATAAAGTAAATTCATTGTAAGTGTAGAACAGCACTGGTTTTAGAAACCAGGGAAGTAGTTGCTTAATTTGAACCAGGGTATTGTGATTTTTAAGGAAAAATCCAACTGGGAGAAATGTTTGTCATTGTATGTACACTTATGCTAAGGCACTCTTGTCTAATAATGAAGTACTATTGTTGTTAAGTACCATGGAGTCAGTTCCAACCCATAGTGACCCTGTTTATAGGATTTCCAAGGAGCAACTGGTAAGCTCAAACCACCAACTTTGCAGTTCAAACCGACTTGGCAGTCTAGCAATAGCCCACAGCGCCACACCAGGTTTTATAAATATTTTATTCTAACATACCACCAATAAATTCTGTTCATATTTGAAGTGTGAAAAGTCCATTGTGTGTAACACAGAAGAAAGAAAGAACGCTTGACTGGCAGTAGATAGAGGACCAGAGTTAATACTACACAAGTACAGTATGTATAAAGACAACTTACACATGCTTTTTTTTTTTTTTTTTTTTTTTTACTGGGTTACAAGCTTTCTTAATTGTACAGAAAATGTTTGGTGTAGTCTTTCACCTTTGTAAACTGATTTCAGTGAAGTTGTATTTCGAGGTTCTCTGCTCAAGAACTGCTTAATTGCTGCTGTTGCTGTTGGTATGTTTTCTTTCAGGATCAAGGTGGGTGCTTTCATATAAAATCTTATTTTTAATTCCTTCTCTTGTAATTCTTTCCTGGATTCTTAGCTTTGCATAATTATACCTACAATGGAACCTTTAAGAAAATTGAATTACTGATATTCCCATGGAAATTTAATTTAATAACAAATTTTAGAATGCTTACACATGACTACTAAGATAAACATTTGAATTTTGTGTATTTGTATGGTTTGATAATCCTAATACATAAATGTGTCTATGCAAATTTTGATCTTGTGTGTATACCTATTAAAGTGACATTTTCTTAGACTGCATGTGAGAGATTATAAGAATTCTTGAAGTGAACATCATTGATCTATTGAGGAAATGATAGGGTGAAAATTACATTTTCATTAAAATCAACGTATGTGAAATAAAACTATAAACATAATCATTTACTGGGAGTGAGTGAGAATGCTGAAAAGATTTTATGCTTTGGAATTAGATGAATCTATTAGGATAATTAAATATAGATTTAGTTTACATACCAGTATCCTAAAGTCACCAAAATAAATCCTCCTACTCCAACATCACACGATCTTCTAATTCTACCTGTTAAATAAGCATTGCTTAATAGCCATCATGATTTATTTACAGATATTCCATCTAGAAAAAATTCACATACTACATGCAAAAAAAAAAAATCGGTACTTACTAGTTAATAAAAAATGTCCAAGGCCAGCCACAACAGATCCTAATGAACCATATAATACTGAGTCCCGTGCACAGGGTATGTTCTCAACATCTAAAATTCCTAGGAGCTTAAAAGGCTAGGGTAAAATAAAGAACTTAGATTAGCAAGAAAATATTTGAGAGTTTGTTAAAGATTACAATATACATAAACCCTTTTCTCCTTATTATAGCAGCAGGGGGAAGGGTGTTCCAAAAATGTTCATGAAAATGAAACAGATAATATGTTTTCATGGACTTACTGAAAGCCCTCTAGTATTTATGGAATCCTGTTGGTGCTATAGGACATGCACTGGACTGCTAACCATCTGTTGGTAGTTCAAATCCACCAGGGTGCTCCTCAGGAGAAAAGAGGAGGCTGTCTGCTCTTGTTGTAAAGATTCACAGCCCCAGAAACCTGTACAGGGTTATAACCCTGCCCAGTCCTGCACCAACCTCATAGTCATTTGAGCCCATTAATGCTGCCACTGTGCCAGTCCATCTCATTGGGGGTCTTATTCTTTTTCTCTGACCCTCCACTTTACCAAATATACTTCTCCAGGGACTGGTAACTCCTGATAATATGTCTGAAGTATTAGAGTCAGTCCATTCTGGCTTCTAAGCAGCATTCTGGTTGTACTTCAAACATAGATTTGCTTGCTCTTTTGGCAATCCGTGGTACTTTTAATATTCTCCAACACCATAACTCAAATGCATCAATTCTATTATGGTCTAGCTTATTTGCTGTCCAAATTCATATGAGGTTATTAAAAACTGCATGGCTTGGATCCGGTGTTATCTCAGACCTAAAACACTTCTTTGCTCTTCAACACTTTACAGGGTCACTGAGTCAAAACCAATTCTATGGCACTTAACAAGGAAACAACTAGAAAATGCTTTGTGATAATTAATGCAACTCTGAATCTGATAACTTGTAAACCTTGCAAAGCTGACCAGAGCGCTATTCCAGTTATTTGGGAAGCTCAATAAATGCAAAAAATAAAATTACTCTCAACCATTCAAGTTTATTAACCTGTTTAGTGCAGTGTAAAAACATCAGTTTTACACTCGTCCTATGGTATTTTGTTTCACTGCAATGATTACAATCTTCTCCATGCATCATCGTTCAACAGTATTTGTTTCTATTCCCTGGTTCTTTGTTTTTGATGTACGGAAGGACACAGGAATAATATTTGTCTAGCAATGAATTTACACACACACAGATTTTGGTGTTAGCTACATAATACATAAGCTTTGGTTGTTTCCTGTTTAAGATAAACATGAGAAATATATGTTGGTCTGAGTTTCCTTGTCTGATTTATATTTGATTGTATGGTTCTTTGTTCATAACATAATGGTGTGTGTGGCAGGGGAGGGGAACTGAGTTATTCTACCTGTGCCACTAATCAGTAACTTTTGTATCCTGTAGGTCTTTAATTTTTTTTTTTTTTTAATATCACTGGCCTTCAGTCTCTAAAATGAAGAGGCTGAGAGATAAGACTACCAAATTTCTGCAGGTGCTAAAAAGATTTTGTTTATGAACATTGTGTTCTCTTTTATGCTTGTAAAGTCTTCATTGAATATTTCAACTTTTTCCTAGGAAGAAAAACTTGTCACCTTTAAGCCTAACACTTAACTGTGATGTCTGTCACTCAGTACTTTGCAAAGGCAGGGCAGACATTTAAAAAAAAAATGTTTTAAATTAAAAACAAACCACAATTTTAATTGTAGTTTTTTTCTATAATTAGAAACTCTAAAAGTGGGGAAAGGAAGTCACATTAGGGTTTAAATATGGAGGTATTCTTAATTGTATTTCTATATTTGCTTCTTTAAAGTCTCAAGCATCTGAAAAAAATGTGACCTGGTTCATAATAAAAACAGAAAAGTATATACAATCTTTGGTTCTTTTTTTATTCCTTTTCTCCCCTTTGCCTCTTCTCAATTCCCAAAGTAAGATTACTGCATGATCACAGCCAGTGTTCATTCAATTTAAAGACAATCAGCTTTTCATTTTTGAAAAATTCTCTCATTTCACTGGTTTTAAAGCCCATGGGAATACAATCTATAGGGAATACTGGGTTCTGTTTGCCATTCTAGGAATAAACCAATATATTTCCCAAGAGTGTGTGGGTGCCAAGAATGGTGACACTTTATCCATTCTATCAGGTCTCTGAACCACAGGGTACACTACACTTGTTATTGTTGGGGAATGAAGACCTAAGCAGAATGGATGTTAAGTGTCATTATGTAGGATTTCTAAGGAGCTGCTGGTGAATTTGAACTGCTGACCTTGCATCAACTGACACTGGCCCAGTGATTACACTAAATTAGTGGTTATAGCACCTACAAGGGGTGGCCACAGCATGTCAAGTACTGTTTTTTGTTTTTAAATCCCTCCCCACTTACCCAAGAATCCTATGAGACTTGTTTTGTTCCATGAAAAGTGTAGAATTTACTTTTTTTAAAAAAAGCTTTTATTGTGAATTTACATGGGAGAACATCAGTTTTACACTCGTCCTATTGTATTTTGTTTCACTGCAATGATTACAATCCCCTCCATGCATCATCGTTCAACAGTATTTGTTTCTATTCCCTGGTTTTTTGTTTTTGATGTACGGAAGGACACAGGAATAATAATCATTTAAACAACCTAAGGGCACATTCTACAAGCCTGCCTCTTGCCCGCCAACACACAGCCTTTCTCTTTCCATGAATCTAGAGTCCTCAGCTGCTCTATCACTCATCTCTGTCTCCATCTTTAGTGTCACTGCTTATCTGGATAGGGTAGAATTTTGCCATTAAAAATTTAAGCCCTTAAAGAAAATCTGTCCTTTGGCTTTTTTTTTCCTGGTAGACATTTTCTTTTTAAATCTTAGTAAAAGCAGTGTTATCAAATCTTAATATAGTGCTGGGGAGCCAAATTCAGATATTAACCCAAGTTAACCAGACTAATAGTTCAAACTAATAGTTAAACTGGAAGAGGTCCAGTGGCCCAGTAGGGCCAAAAGGATTAGCAGTTCAACCAGCTGCTCCTCAGGAACCCTATACTGGGTCGCTGAGTGAGAACCCACTCCATGGCACCTGACAAGCTAGAGGGAATGTGTGCTGTAGGATAAGCACCGGACTGCTAACCTCAAGGTCTGGTTAATAACCATCAACTGCTCTGAAACACAATAGGGGTCAGAATTGGAACTGAACTGACTGACAGCACTTAACTGACAAGAGCCACTTCATTTTCCATGGTTAAATCAGTGCCCATATCTGTCTTTTCCTCTTGTTGAAAAGAGGAACTGGTACTTTTGCTATGTAAAGCTAATCCCACCATCACTTGTGCCCTGGATGTCAATTCTTGCCCACTGAAGAACTTTTGCTTTGATAATCCCTTTTATTTGCAATGTTTTTCTTGTATTAGGCCCTTACGCATACTATCAAAACAAAAAAAAAACCTCTCACCCCCACTCCCATTTTTCGATTTCCTTTCACAGACTACTTACATTACCTATGTGTGCTTCACCATGCACACACCTCCTGCTCCCCTGAACTCACTTCAATGAGGTGATTTCCTGGACTCCACTAAAACTGTTCATGTTAAGTGCTGTTGGGTTACTGAGGTGCAGCTAGTGGGGCTTGAGCTGTTGACCTTCTGATTAGCAGTCTGGTGGTTAACCTATGATGCCACACTAAAAGACACTTATTTTGCAAAAACCATGTATAGCACATTTGACGTTAATCCCTTGTTTTTGAAATACTTGGCTTCCAAATACAAGATATAAGGCCATCTGATTTCCTTCCCACCACACAGGCCATTTCTGGTTCCTTTGTTGATGTCTTCTATAAGTACTGTGGAGTTGGTTCCGACTCATAGCGACCCTGTACAGGGTTTCCAAGGCTGTAAGTCTTTACAAGAGCAGAATGCCTCATCTTTTTCCCGCAGAACCGCTGGTCGTTTCAAACTGCTGACCTTGAGGTTGGCAGCCCGACTGGTAACCACTACGCTACCAGTACCAGAGTCTCCTATTGTTAAGTGCCTTGAAAGTAGTTCTGATTTGTAAAGGCCCTGTATAGTTTCTGAGGAGCAGCTGGTGGGTTTGAATTATCAACCTTGTGATTTGTAGTCCAGGGCAGATCCTACGTCACTATACCAGGAGCCCAGTGCTGTCTCCTAAGGAGTTGTAAATACTGACGGGTTGCTGTCTGACTTTTGCTTTTTTATTTCTCAAAATGTTTCTACATGGTGTACCAGTCCTTCCACTGTTTGCTTCCATTTCATAGAAATGTACATAGTGCCTGTACATAGAAAGAACCATGTTGTAAAAGAAGTCAAAAGCAGTCTTGAATAATCAGAACCCTTCTGCCATGTGAATGTTTTCTGGCACCAGTTCTATATTGTCTTCCTCATCTGGTACTGGTTCAGAAGCATTCATCTCCATCAAGTTGTCTTCTGTTTATTCCTCTGGTGTGTCAAATTTTTCCAAGGTCCATATTTGAAACGTTTCACCTTTTTTGGCCATATTCAACAGTCTCATGATTTCCTTGACTGACTTTGTCTTAAATCACGTCCAAAGTTTGGACAGTTTTCTTCAGCAGGAATTTGTTTACGGTTTTGATTTCCATGGCTTTTTTTCTAATGATGGCTTTTAAGTATTGTGATCTTTCCAGACTTTCAGGAAGTTCTATTGGGGTTCTTTTAGCATTGACAATAGTTTTATGTGTAAGGAGCCTTAAAGATCCTTAGACTCCCTGGTGTAGAAGGTGAACTAGAGATGTTGTGTTTGGGAGCCACTTCCAACATCTTTGGAGAAGACTAGGCCACTTCCGACATCCTTGGTTTGAGCAATAATAAAAAATTGTAAATGGCAGTCTCTTACTGGCAAGGTATTTCCTGATTTCAGGGCAAAGCACTGATGGAATCAATCCAGGAAAAGGGTTTTCACTGTAAGTCTTCTTGTGTAACCAAAACACTGGTTGTTACTTGCCATGGAGTAATTTCTGACTCATAACGACCCTTATGTAGGGTTTCCAAGGAATGGCTGGTGAATTTGAACTATCGACTTCGTGGTTAAAACCAACCTTGTGGTCCAGAGCTTATCCTATAGCGCTATGCCAGGACTCCCAAAACACTGGTGGTATTCTTAAAGCACCGTCGAGTCAGTTCTGACCAATAGTGACCCCTGTATAGGGTTTTTGAGGAGCGGCTGGTGAGCTTGAACTGCCAACCCGTCAGTTCAAATGGCTTTGCAGTCTGGCACATTAACCCACAGCGCCACACCAGGGAAACACTGGTAGGTCGTGTGTTTTTTGTTTTTTAAAGGCTCAGGGAGCTAGAACTTTATGGATAAAGGGCAGTTTTGATTATAATCCTGACTGCATTTGCCCCAAACAGTTGAATATTAGCCTATCCCTGGTCTGCCTTAAAGCCATGTGCTCGCTTCTTTTTGTCATAATAAATGTCCCCCATCCCATTCCAGAATAGGGCACTTTTGTTCACCTTAAAAACCTGTTCAGGCAGAAAATCCTTTCTCAGTGATTTTCTTAATGGCATCTGAGAACTTAACCTGCTGCCTCTAGGTTAGCAGCAGTGGCTTCTCCTGCTGTCTTCATATTTTAGCCAGACCTCTCTTGAACATACTCAAACCATCATTTGCTAGCATTAAATTCTCCAACTTTAGATCTTTCACATTCCTTTTTAGTTGTCATACAACCACATCACTTTTTCTTCAATTATATTAAAGATTTTAGGTATGCCTTACAGCAATCTTGTTATGTGCCGTGGAGTCTGTTAACGACTCACAGAGCCCCTCTACAGGGTTTCTGAGCCTGTAAATCTTTACCGGAGCAGGAAGCCTCATGTTTCTCCTGCAGAACAGCTGGTAGTTTCGAACTGCTGACCTTGCAGTTCACAGCCAGATTCGTAACCACTACACTACTAGAGCTCCTTACACGCACATAAAAGCTGCATTTCCAATACAGGAAAAAAGGTAATTCACAAAAAGTGCAAGATTTTTGTACCCGCTGGGATTATGCAGTGACTATACAAATTTCCTTTTTTTTTTACAATGGTCTTTTACTGGATTAATTTTGAAATTAATTAATGCAGCTGTAGACTTCAACTGACAGTACATATCAAGCAACTTAACTTTTTCTTGTAAACTTTTCTGCACTTTTTGGGAGTACTTCGGCATCATCAGTGGTATTTCATATGGGCTCCATGGTATTATCTAAGATTTGGTAGTATAGAGGTTACAAATCAGGCTGCTAACCTCAAGGTCAGCAGTTCAAAATCCCTTGGGAGAAAAATGAGTCTGCTTCCGTAATGACTGATAGCCTTGGAAACCCCACACAGGGTCACTCAAGTTGGAACAGACTCCACAGCACATAACCAATCACCACCACAGTATTCCAATAAACATGATGAAAAAAACATTTAAGTACCACCAAGAGATCAGTTTTTACTGGGGGAAAAAAAAAAAACCAATTCACTGATACTAGAGATGAATACCACCACTCATCTGTCAGTTTGTCATAGTGTGGTGGCTTGTGAGTTGCTGTGATTCTGGAAGCTATGCCATGGGTATTTTAAATACCAACAGGATCACCCATGGTGGACAGGTTTAAGATGTTTTCAGACGAAGACAGAGTAGGAAAAAGGAGTGATAAACTACTTGCGAATGTTTAGTTATTGAAAACCTTACAAGTAGCAGAGAAACACTGTTATGTATGGTGCTGGAAAATGAGTGCCTCAGGTTGGAAAGCACTCAAAATGCAGCTGGGGAAGAGCTGCCTCCTCAAAGTAGAGTTGACCATGGACAGTCAGCGAAAGACGAAGACCCCCAGTGAGAAGAACACTGGCACAGTGGCAGCATCAATGGGGTTAAGCATGTTAACAACCGTGAGGTTGGCCCAGAACCGGGCAGTGTTTCATTCTGTTGTGCAGAGGGTCACGACTGTGAGTCAGGTACCAACCTGATGGCACCTATCAACAAGAACAGAGATGAACTGCTCACTAGTCGATTAGTGTCACATGAGTTTAAGTATTGCAACAAGCTCCTAGCATCTTTGTTTACATTCTGTCAACTGTGAATGGTGCTGTTTTGTTTGTGTGTGCTTAAGTTTTGTTTTGTTGTTGTGTGCCGTGGAGTCGATTCCGACTCATAGTAACCCTGTATAGGGTTTCCAAGGCTGTAAATATTTACAGGAGCAGAAAGCCTCATCTTTCTCCCGCGGAAAAGCTGGTAGTTTCGAACTGCTGACCTTGTGGTTTGCAGCCCGATTCGTAACCACTACGCTACCAGAGCTCTGTAAGTTTTGCTATATTTTAACTTTTTATAATAGATTTGTGTTACGTTTTATGGTTAAGTGCAGTTGAGTTGATTCCGACTCATAGCGACCCTGTATAGGGTTTCCGAGGAGTGACTGGTGAACTTGAATTGCTGACCTTGTAGTCCAGCACATTAACCAGTACTGCCACAGCAGGTGGTGGTGGTGTGCTGTGGAGTCGTGTACCACACAGCATATGGTTTCCGAGGCTGTAAATCTTTACAGGAGCAGAAAGCCTTATCTTTCTCCCGTGGAACTGCTGACCATGAGGTTAGCAGCCTGACGCATAACCCATAGTAAATGATAAAATGATCTCAACCAGGTTTTTGCTAAAAATCCAAGAAGTCATCCTTGTTTTCTTAATTTCTTTCACCAAAGCTTTCACATTACATCCTTAACCAAATTACTTGTCATCTCCATGGCTGTTTTCTGTCAGTACTACCAAGCCATCATCACTGTCAGTCTCTTAAATGGTTTTGATTTCTGTTTTAAAAAATATCTATTATTCTTTTAAAACTTGTCATGGCCTCCAGCTATACACCTTTCCATTTCTATGAAAGCCTTATCTGCCCCTGTGCTCCTTGCCCTTTATTTTACATCTCATTCTTTCCTTTGTTCCCTATGAACCTTGACCTTATCGTTCCTCTGACAAGCCTGTATGGTTGCCTTGGGGTCTTAAAACATGCTGTCTTCTGGACATTTTACTACTAAGGAATCAATTACTTAAGTTAATAGTGATCATTCCTGATAAGTTAAACAACCCTCATGATCCTTAATGTCAATCAGTCATCTCTTACCAAAATAAGATAGGAGGAATCAAAGCTCCATTCAAAATTTTAATGATTACACAAAGCTGAGCCTATAAAATTGAATGTTACTGTGATCCTCTTGAATATGCAAGTTTCAAACAAGGGTACGTTTTTCACCTTGAGCATATATACCAAACTGCCAAGTGTATAACACTGAGAGCTATAAACAAAACTTGTTTTGATATTAAATATGAAAACTATTATACATTGGCTAATACCAACAATTTGATATCTTTAGTCAAATTTAGATGGAAAAATTCCCCCAAAAAGTAACCGAGAACTGTCAGGTGAGCAGACTATACAACACTGAAACATCTGGTGCACAGTGGGTCATCATTTAATTGTTCAGCATTAGCACTGTCCACTGTTACTGCCCTTGAATCGGTTCCCACTCAGCAACACTGTATAGGAGCAGACAGACTCCTGTACTATTGATAAATTACTTTTTTTAAGTTTTTCTTTCATGACCATCACAATCACACTTATCTGCTCTGGTCTGAGGATAGAAAAAGGGGCACTGTGGCATAGTGGGTTACACATTGGCTGCTATCCTCAAAGTTGGTAGTTCAAACCCACCTGTCACTCTGCAGGAGAAAGATGAGGCTGTCAAGACACTGGAACATGTTAACTTTGCCCTATAGGGTTGCTCTATGTTGGAATCAACTTGACAGCTTTGGGTGGACGTTATAAAGATGAGAAAATAATGTTCCTCATGGAGACCAGGTCAAAAGGAAGACAATGACTATGATGCAAGTGTGATGGAGAAAGAAGTACCTTCATCAGTTGCTGGGAGTCACGGAGGACTTCATAGGATGCCTTAAAATGCATATATTCCTGAAGGTGGTGCTTCCCCCCTCTTTGTGTTCTGCGATTTATACCATATTCATATGGCAGTTTAGACCTCCTTAGGTGTGCTCCTTTTAAACGGTTGAGTTTGGGGACCAAAAACGTCTGAAGGAGCCAAGCCAAGCCAAGCACTACAAGGTGGATGGGGTAAAGTTTCTCTGTGAAATTTTCCTAATACAGCCCTTGCTACCCTTGAAAAATGAGCAGGTGCATTGTTGTGTTGGAAAATAATTCCTTGGCATGCAACTTTCCTGACCTGTTGCTCACCGATGCAGTTTTCAATTTCTGTAAAACTTCCTAGTAAGTCTAGTGGTCGTTCTGTGTCTTTGGAGGAAATCTGCCCTTTGACATTCTAAAAATATAGTTGCAATAACCTAGGCTGATGATTTCTCTGTGTTGGATTTAACTGACCCAGCAGATCGCCTCAAAGCCACTGTTTTTAAAAAGCATCTTAAGTCCTGGTGTCGCACCGAGTCCCGGTGTGGCACCTTAGGATAAGCACTTGACCTCAAGGTCGGTTTGATCCCCAAGATCAGCAGTTCAAGCTCACCAGCTGTTCCTTGGAAACCCTATACAGGGTCACCGACTGACTCAAGGCACTTGAAAAGAAACTGCACTGGAGTCGGTGCCGACTCATAGCGACCCTGTACAGGGTTTCCGAGGCTGTAAATCTTTACGGGAGCAGAAAGCCTCATCTTTCTCCCGC
>NW_006408683.1:5447505-5453868 GCF_000296735.1 Chrysochloris asiatica
CCGACTCATAGCGACCATATACAGGGTTTCCGAGGCTGTAAATCTTTACGGGAGCAGAAAGCCTCATCTTTCTCCCGCGGAACAGCTGGTAGTTTCGAACTGCTGACCTTCTGGTTTGCAGTCGATTCGTAACCACTATGCTACCAGGTCACTAGTGGCTCCGAAAACCCTATACAAGGTCTCTATGAGTAGAAACTACCTCCACGGCCCTGAACCGAGACTAACAGAAGTGCATTACTGAGAACTTGTGTGCAGCCATCCACAGATCACAAAATGTTTAAACATGCTTTGTTTGGAATAAACCCATGCACGTATGAGCTGGAATCTTAGCCAATACCTTTGGGCTTAGCCTCGTATAGGTCCAGAAGCTGGGTTTAAGCAAGGGGTTAAATCTAGTCAGAATACACTGCTGAAAAGTGGACAGGCGAGGAGAGCACCAAGTGAACACTCAATCCATCTGACCCTCCTGCTCTGGATATAATCATGTATTTATTCCCCAGCACCTTTAAAGTTACGTGAAGAATATATATAAGACACTTTTTTCTCACTCCTCTTACCTTCACTATTCACCTTTACTAGTAAATTGCAATGCAGTGCCCTTTTCAGCACAAATTTCTTGCTAAAAGATTTGGTCCTGTTATGTATGACCTGCAGTGTTTTTAAAAAGTACTGCCCCTCCTCAAAATCTGGTCAATTTAGTCATGGCAATATAGATAAAACCATGGAGGTGAAGGGGAAATTTTCAAAACCAAGATGGTATACCAGAGAAGCAAGTGACACGTGCTCCTAACTCGCGAGAGGTGGTTTTCCTAGCTCGCCCCCATTCTTCACCCACCAATGCCCCACGCCTAAGGCGGAGGTGCTGGAGCTCAGAGCTCCGTGCGCTCCACCACCACCCCGGAGGCCCGCCGGGTTACCTTCCCCTTCCCGGGCTCGCCAGGTCCCGACTCGGCGGCCATGAGGACGAGTCTGCGCCGCCTCCAAAACCGAAATAGCCACCAGAGCGGTGGAACCGTTGCTCACCACCTCGGCTCAGGGCGCTTAGAGTCGGCCGGGGCGGTGTCCGCCTCCCCTCTGCCCCGCCCTACGTGCGGCGGCCGCCATTTTAGGGAACGTTTTTAATTCTCCGCAGTGGCTGCGCAATGAGCGTCGGCTCTGTTGCTGCCATCTCCTTTGTTCAATCGAACTCTCCATCAGGCACTCTTCCCAGCCCTGCACTTGTCCACCAGGGCCAGGAGAGTAGGCGAAGGGCTCATGAAACAACTCTGCCACCTGAATATGACGGGTGGAACAGAGCCCTAGGGCTCATCTAGACTGCTTTTCCCGCCTGAGCCCACTCGTTCCGCCCCAACCGCCATCTTTAACCGTCGCCGGCGCGGTCTCGCGCCCGCGTTTACAAGCAGCGGGCGCGCGCGGAGGGGCGGGGCCCTGGTGGAGGGAGCAGGCGCGCCGCCGCCGCTTTGTTTTGTAGGGCAGAGCCGGCGGCCTGAGTCAGCCCTACTCTCAGCCCCAGCCCGGTGCTGGGAAGTCGTCCCGCATTTCCTCCGCGGTCCTCGTCCCATTAAGTGTCCTTTGTCCTTGCGGCCCGAGAACAAGCCCTAGATGCTACCGACAGCTCCACCAGGCACAAGCAGCCATTTAGTCCCAAGTGCCTACCTCCCAGAAATTGCTCCCACGCCTACACCACCTACTTCCTGTTTTAGTTTCTTTATTTAGTGTCTTTAAAATAGCACCACTCGGTTCTCCTAAAGGAGACTGGGACAAAATGGAGGGAGCAACTCTCTAATGAACATGCGTCAGGACATTTTGTCCGTTGTGTAAGACTGGATGGGGAAGTGGAGGTGGAGAAAAAGACTTGTGCATTTACCTAAAAAATGTCTTCAACATGCATTTTTAATGTGAAATAGTGTTCCACCCTATACACCCTTAAGTAATATAAATAGCCATGGCTATGTGCTAATGTGTCACATAAACACTGAAATTAGAGGATGTAAACCAAGAATGGGTGCAAACTGGTCTGGTGTAAAATAGGGTTGAATCAACTTTTCAGCAGTCAAAATAACTACAATGCTACAACTCATTTGCCGGAGTTTTAATGTTTTAATTGTTGGGGTCTTTTTTGTCATTACTTTATACCTCCTTTGTTAGTGTCCGTATCTTTATATTTCAAAGAGTACTTTTAGGGAACTGCTGAGTAGAACGTATCGCTGTGCAGAATCATGCTGTTTCTATTCACGCCGTTATGTTGTAATGTTAGCAACAATGATTTCGTATTGATAGTGTTGTTAAGTGCCTGGAGTTAGTTCGGATTCACAGCAATTCTGTGTAGGGTTTCCGAGGAGCAGCTGGTGAGTTTGAATGGCCCACCTTGCGATTCAAACCTACCTGTGTCCCAGTGCTTACCTTACAGCGCCACACCAGGACTCCAATTTAATATTGTTGATGTTAAGTGCCCATAGTGACCCTGTTCCCAAGAAGCAGCTGGTGGGTTTGAACTGCCGACCTTGTGGTTCATAGCCCAGTGCTGATCCTACAGCGGCACACCACTTCGTTAAATTGAATGTTTCTTATTCTGTGCAATGGTTTCACTTTCCATGTTTATTTTGTCCTTTCTAGTTTGGATATGCTATCAGGGGTTACCAGTCACTGAAGGACACCATGCTTGGTAAAGTGGTGGTGGTGGTTATGTGCCGTGGAGTCGGAACCGACTCATAGCGACCCTGTACAGGGTTTCCGAAGCTGTAAATCTTTACGGGAGCAGAAAGCCTCATCTTTCTCCTGCTGAACAGCTGCTAGTTTCGAACTGCTGCCCTTGAGGTTAGCAGCCTGATTCGCAACCACTATGCTACCAGAGCTCCTTGGTAAAGTGGAGGGTTAGCCAAAAAGAGGGGGACCTTCAAGGAGACCTCCACAGTGGCAGCAAAAATTGGCTCACGACGGATAACAATTGTGAGGATGGAACAGGACAGGCAGTCTTGCGTTCTATTGTGCATGTTGTTGTTAAGTGCCTTGGAGTCGGTTCCGACTCATAGCGACCCTGTATAGGGTTTCAAAAAGTGTCTGGTGAGCTTGAACCGCTGACCTTGCAGTTCAAACCCACCTTGCCATCCGGTGCTTATCCTATTGTGCAAAGGGTCACTAAAAGTCCAAGCAGACTCCACGGCACTTAACAACAACAATCCGGAAAAAAAATTGACAATTTTTGTCATAGTGTGAGTTTGTTTTTAAGTTAGTATCTTCAGACAGCTACAAATAAGCCACATACTATTCTGATATTTTTTAGGGAATAGAAAAAAAAGGAACCCCACCACTGAGATTCTGATAGTTTGGGATTCTCAGGTCAAATTATTACCCTTTGAATTATTGGTCTGGAAGGTACTATTTTAGATAATATAGTCAGTAACACTGTGAGGATTTCTTTTGAAGTAATTCCTAATTACGTTTTAAAGGAAGGAAAACTGATAAAGTACCAGGTAGAGTATCATTAAATCATGTTGTTGTTGTTGTTGAGTACCGTGAAGTCGGTTCTGACTGATACAGACCCTGCACAGGGTTTCCGAGGCTGCAAATCTTTGGGGGAGCAGAAAGCCTTATCTTTCTCCCACAGAACAGCTGGTAGTTTCAAACTGTTGACCTTGAGGTTAACAGCCTTATTCATAACCACTATGCTACCAGAGCTCCTTTCATTAAGCCATACTGTTTTATTATTTAATATGACCTTGAAAAATTGCTACAGTGGTTTTGGTTTGGGGATCCTTTTCATTTGTCTTTCAGAAGCATGTATATATGTCTGTACATTTAAAAATATTTAGTTTCACAAAGCAATTGCATGATAGTCATATAGTTACTGTCTTAATACTTTGTCGAGTAAAAAGTAAAAATCTCTCATTCCTTTTTTCTTCCCTAAGGTAAATACAAGGGAGCTCTGATAGTGTAGTGGGTACGAATCTGGCTGCTAACCTCAGGGTCAGCAGTTCGAAACTACCAGCTGTTCCACAGGAGAAAGATGAGGCTTTCTGCTTCCGTAAAGATTTATAGCCTCAGAAACGCTGTACAGGGTCACTGTGAGTCAGAATAGACTCCATTGCACATAATCACCACCAAAGTAAATACAACATAGTTTCATGTATCTCTTTCCACCCTTTCTTTTAATTAATTAAAAATTATTTCATGAATGCATGTTAGTCATAATTATTAAAACAGCACTGGAATATATAGAGTAAAAAGTGAAAGACTATTTCACACCTCCCTCCTTCCCCATACATATATATACATATGGATAGATAACTGCTTAATTGCTAACCACAGATCTGCACTTGAAATCATTCCCAACAACATGTCCAAAGTATCAGACAGGAAGTCTATGCATCCTTGCTTCTAAAGAGCATTCTGGTTGTACTTTTTCCAAGACAAATTGGTTTGTTCTCTGGCATTCCATGATACTTTCATTATTCTTCACCAACACTATAATTCAAATGCTTTGATTCTTCTCTGGTCTTCCTTATTCATTATTCAGCTTTTGCTGAATATGAGTCGATTGAAAATAGCATGGTTTGGGTTAGGCACACTTTTGTCCTCAAAGTTGACACCTTTGCTCTTGCACACTTCAAAGAGGTTTATTTTTGTTGTTGTTTTTTTTTTGTAGGATATTTGTCTAATGCAATACGTTCTTTAATTTCTTACCTGCTGCTTCTGTGACCACTGATTGTGGATCTAAGCAAAATGAAGACTTTGGCACCATAAATCTTTTCTCTGTTTATCATGATGATATTATATGGTCCAGTTGTGAGAATTTTAATTTTCTTTAATTTGAGGTGCAATGTCCTGTTTAAACATTTTCTTGTTTAAGGCTTAAAGAGTCTCTCTAGAACATGCTTGAATCTTGAGTCTTTTTTTCTTCCTAACTTGTAAACATGTTCAGTTATTTCTGTAGAATAGATTTTTTTGAATAACTGATTCAAAGGAGTATGCACATTTACACATTTAATGCACACTTCTAAATTGTATTCCCCAAGTACTACCAATTTATATTCCCCACCAATAGTCTGAGAGTGCATGTATCCTTGTTTCCCTTTTTAACATTGCAGATTATTATGTTAAAAATTTTTGCTGATCTGATGAATGAAAAATAGTGTCATCTGGTTTTAAACTTTTCTAATTTCTAGTATGATTGAACATTCTTTCAAATGTTCATTGAGGATTCTTTTTCTAAGAATTAACTTTGGATATAGTGGTTACGAATCAGGCTGCGAACCGCAAGGTCAGCAGTTCGAAACTACCAGCTGCTTCGCAGGAGAAAGATGAGGCTTTCTGCTCCGGTAAAGATTTACAGCCTCGGAAACCCTGTACAGGGTCGCTATGGGTTGGAACCGACTCCATGGCACACAACAACAACAACCTTTTGTCCATGTAAAAATTTGGTTGTATATTTGTAAAATAATTGTAAGTTTATAGCCGCTCTGTATAATTATGTTACATACTGTGGTAGTCTTAGTATGTCTCTTCTAGCCATGATGTTTGTGACATCCACCAAATGTTATTGCTGGTTTTGTTAAATGCCGTAGAGTCAGTTCTGACTCATAGCGACCCTGTATGGGTTTATGAGGCTGTAAATCTTTACAGGAGCAGAAAGCTTCATCTTTCTCCCGTGGGGCAGCTGGTGGGCTCAAATGACCAATCGAGAGAGTCGCAGTCCACTGCTTAGCCTACAGAGCCACTGAGCTCCCAATATCAGGTGGAAGCATGCAAATAAGGTGTTTGGCACTCAGAGGCTGGGATTGGTTCATTTAGGCATACTGCTGGATTGAAAAGGAGTCACCTCAGAAGCAGGAACAGAGATCTCAGAACCATCAAGAAAGAAGAGCCATGAGCAGAGTGTGAGATCCCTACCTGGTGGAGCAATGACAGCAGAGGAAAGACAGCAATTGCGGGTAAAGCTGAGTGCCTATGGGCAGGAGGCTGGCTTGCAAAATGTGCCCTTTGTGCATCTACAGACAACACTAAAGGAACTTTGTAACACTTGCCTGAACAAGACAGAGGCCAAGAGGCCACATAGCTGAGAGGCTGAAGACAAGAGCAAGGTGTGCCTACAGTGTGGTAGAAAAGAGGCATTCCAGACTGAAGGACTACTGCATCCTAAGTTGTTTCTGCTTCTGAATTGTACCCTGTTCACTTCCTTGTTGCTGTTAGGTGCCATTGAGTCAGTTCTTAGTGATTCTACCCACAAAAGAAGGAAACACTGCGCTGTCCTCACAGTTGTTTTATTTGAGCCTATTGTTGCTGCCACTGTTTCAATTATCTTGTTCATGTCCTGTGCCCACTTTTTAATTGGGTTATTTGTCTTTTTTTTGTGGAGGTGTTGTA
>NW_006408683.1:5459606-5464101 GCF_000296735.1 Chrysochloris asiatica
AGGCTGCGAACCGCAAGGTCAGTAGTTTGAAACTACCAGCTGTTGTGCAGGACAAAGATTAGGTTTTCTGCTTCCGTAAAGTTTTACAGCCTCGGAAACCCTGTACAGGGTCGCTATGAGTTGGAACCGACTCCACGGCACATAACAATAACAACAACCCACAGATCTCTATTATTGCAGGATTATGTATGTTGTTGTTAGGTGCCATCCAGTCGGTACCAACTCATGGCGACCCTATGCACAACAGAAAGAAACACTGCCTAGACCTGTGAAAACCTCACAATCGTTGCTATGCCTGAGCCCATTGCTGCTCACTCTGCCAATCCATATCATTAGGGTCTTCCTTTTTTTCTCTGACCCTCAACTTCACCAACTCTGTGTTCAATGATTTCACATTGGTAGCTTGAAACTGACTTTAGTGGAAGTAAGACTATGCCACAGAGTTTTTATATTCTTCAGAGGTGTTGTTTTTCAACACACCACCGTATGTTGTTGTTGTTAACTGCTGTGCAGTCAACTCATACTCAAGACAACCTGATAGCACACAATTACATGTTGTCTGGTCTTGCATCACCCTTACAATTGCCAGCATATTTGAGTCCATTATTGTGGTTGTTGTGCCAATCCACCTCCAGGCTTGACCTCATCCTTGCTGGCCTTCTACTTTACCAAATATGATATCCTCCTCTAGAGATTGGTCCCATCTGATGATATCTGAAGCAAGTGAGTTGAGAAATGTTCTGTTGTGATTCATAAAGCTTTCATTGGATAATTTTTAGAAGCAGATCCCCAAACTTTTCTTCCTATTCTCCCTTAGTCTGGAAGCTCCACTGAAACCTGCCCACCATGGGTGACCCTGCTGCTATTTTAAAAATTGTTGGCATAGCTTCCAGCATCACAGCAAAACACAAACCACCACAGTGCAACCTACTGATAACAGGTGGTGGATCATTCTATGTTGTGTTAGTTGCCATCAGGTTATCTCTGACTCATAGTGATCCTATGTACAACAGAAATAAACATTGTCTGACCCTGTACTATCCTCACAATTGTTGCTATACTTGAGCCCATTGGTATAGCCCTTGTATCAATCCATCTCCTGGGAGGTCTTCTTTTTCACTGACCCTCTACTTTATCAAGCATGATGTCCTTCTCTGGGGACTGGTCCCTCCTGACATCGTGTCCAAAATATGTGAGTGAAATCTTGCTATCCTTTCTTCTAAGACATTCTTACTATACTTTTTCCCGGCAGATTTGTTCTGGAAGTCCATGGTAATTTCAATATTCTTCACCAACATCATAATGGAAAGATATCAATTCTTCTTTGGTCTTTCTTTTTCATTGTTCAGCTTTTTCATACATGTGAGGCGATTGAAAATACCATGCCTTATTTCAAGGGAGGTTTAGTTCTCAAAATGACACCTTTGCTTTTTTTTTTTTTTTTTTTAGCACTTAAAGTGTTAAACAGGTTTTTTGCAACAGATTTGCTCACATGATATGTCATTTGATTTCTTCACAGCTGCTTCCATGGGCATTGATTGTGGATACAAGTAAAGTGAAATCCTTGGCAACTTTGATCTTTTCTCAATTTATCATGATGGTGTTTGCTGGTCCAGTTGTGAGGATTTTTGTTTTCTTTACATTGAGGCGCAATCCGTACTGAAGGCTGTGTTCTTTGATCTTCATCAGTAAGTGCTTCAAGTCTTCTTTGACATAGTTGTGTCATCTGCGTATAGTCCAGCTACTTGGATTATTTGCTGAACATACAGATTGTAAAAATATGGTGAAAGTATGCAGTCCTGACACACACCTTTCCTAATTTTAAGCCTGAGTGCAGTATACTCCACTTGTTTTGCTAAAAAAACAAAACCACAACAACGAACAAACAAACAAACAAACAAACAAGCAAGACAAAACTGCCTTTTGTTCTCTATATAGGCTCTGTATGAGCAGTTAGGTGTGTTATGGAATTCCCGTTCTTTGCAATGGTATCCATAGTTGTTGTAATCCACACAGTCAAGTAGCTTTACATAGTCAATAAAACACAGGTGAACACCTTTCTGGTATTTTCTGCTTTCAGCCAAGATCTAGCTGATGTCAGCAATGATATCCCTTGTTCCAATTCTCTTCTGAATTTCGAGTGCATTTCTGACAGTTCCCTGTTGATGTATGCACTATAATTAATTTTTATCTCCAGACTCTCTCATAGAGTGATAAAACTCTTCTCAATCTTGTCAAATACATCCTGTAGTCAGCATTTCAGGTTTTTTCTTTGGAGATATGTCTCCTGCTACCTTTCTTGTTTTGCTCCATTCTGTCATAATTACTTTCTATGACTGATTCCCAACCATTTCTCTGGGCATTGTTGTAACTTCATTCCTGTGCTGAATGGTGGTTCCTTAATTCCTCATCTAGAAAGAGAACTTTCTTGATTTACCTTCTCGTGTTGTAGGAGTGTATCCTCCAGTGGCTTACTGAATAAGGTTGTATTATTGTTAAATGTCATTGAGTCAGTTCCAACCCATAGCGACCTTATATAGGGTTTCCAAGCAGCAGCTGGTGAGCTTGAACCACCAACCTTGAGGTTCAAACCAACTTTGCAGTCTAGTGCATTAACCCACAGCACTACAAAATAAAGATTTTGAGATCCTGCATGTTCAAAAATATTTTTCTCTTATCAACTTTGATTGAAATTTGGTTGAAATTGCATTTATCTAATTATTTTCGTACTACAATTAATCCTCCTAGAAATAAAGCTATCTCTTACAGAACCATAAAGCCATTATAGCAACTAAGAAAATTAATAATACAATAATTAAACACAGGATGTGTTCTGTATTCAAATTTTTCCAATTGTTCAAATAATTTTTCCCAATTGTCCAAGCTTTTTTTTTGGTCTACAAATAAGGACTGAACACTGCATTTGCTTATTATGTCTCTTTATTCTCTTAGTCTAAGTCAATTAGTCTCCCCATCTCATCTCATCTCATTTTTTCTCTTTATTTATTTAATGACAGTTGCTTTGAAAAATTTCTTACATTCTGGTTTCTTTTTTGATATCATTTACTTTGCTTGCCTCTCTACTTACTATCCTTTTCATTTCCTATAAACTGGGAGTTAAGAGTCCTGGTGTGGTGCTGGGGGTTAATGTGCTGGACTGCAATGCTGGTTTCAACCACAAAATTGGCAGTTCAAGCTGACCAGCCTCTCCTTGGAAACCCTATACAGGGTCGCTATGAGTCGGAATCGACTTGATGGTCCTTAACAACAAGAAGTCACATGTGGCAACTGAGCTTTTGAAGTGGAACTAACACAATTGAAGAACTGAATTTATTTTTCTTTTTATTATCTTTTATCCAAAATGTGGAGAAAATATGATCACAGTTTAGTTGTTTTCTCATTCTTTATTATAGATTTTAATGTAGTCTGTTTCTAACTTTCAAGAGGCTATATTCAAATCACAGGTTTTTAAAAAATAAATGTTTTTTCTTTTTAGTAGTAAAATATAACATAAAATGTGTCTTTTTGACTGTTGTTGAGTATGAAATTCAGTGATATTAACTATATTCATAATGTTGTACAACCATTACCACTATTTATTTCTGAAATGTTTCCATCACCCCAACAGGAACTGTGAACCCATTAAGCAATAACTCCCATTTCCCACTCCTTCCTAACTCTGGAGCCTCTAATCTACCTATTCTGGATATGTAATAATATAATATTTATACTTTGTATCTGACTTATTTCACTTCACATAATATTTCCAAGGTTAATAAATGCTGCAGCATGTATTTCATTTCTTCTTATGGCTGCATAATATTGCATTGTATACATAATTTGGATTGTTTCTACCTTTTAGCTATTGTGAATAGCACTGTTATGAATATTAGCGTACAAGTATCTGTTTTAAGTCCTTGCTTTCAGTTCTTTTGAACAGAATTGAATTGCTAAGTGATGTAGTAATTCTATATTTAACTTTTTGAGGAATTGCTTTCCACAATGGCTTCATATGTTTTTTTTAAAAAACATCCCACCATCAGTGGTGAATGTTCCAATATCCATATCTTTGCCCACAGTTGTTAGTTTTGAGTTTTTAAATAAAACCATCCCAGTGGGTGTAGAGTGGGATCTCACTGTGATTTTGGTTTGTATTTCTTTAATTACTAATGACCTTGAGATTTTAAATGTTTTATTCACCATTTGCATATCTCCTTTGCTAGCTGGCAAACCAGCTGGAAGAGATCTATATTTGTGCCCATTCTAAAGAAAGGTAACTCAACAGAATGAGGAAATTATTTAGCAACATCATTAATATTATATGCAAGTAAAATTTAGCAGAAGATAAAAAAGTTTTGCAATACATCAACAACAGTATCTTCTTTGGTGAATTGTCTACTCAAGTTCTTTGCACATGAAAAAAATAACTGCTCAAGTTTTTGCACATTTTTTAATTGGGTTGTTTGTCTTTTTGTTGTTGGATTTTTTTTTTTTT
>NW_006408683.1:5465562-5466856 GCF_000296735.1 Chrysochloris asiatica
AGTCCCCAGCCACTCCATCTCTCCACGTCATTGCCTCTGCCTCCATCTCTGGCATCATTGTTTCTCTGGGTCGGGTTCCGCACTCCGCTCTTCTCCTTTGATGGTCCCAGGGACCTTCACTCCTCCACTGCAAAGTCAACCACTCCCCTCCTTTTGCTACAAAACATCTACTACATTACATAAAAAAAAATTAAACCAGTATTAATATGTGGGTTGTTGTGCAATGTTAATATTGTTCATAACTGAGCCCTGCAGAGTACTATGATCACATTTATTTTTCCTGGAGTTAATAACTTATTTTTCTTCTTTTTAAAAACTCTTTATTGTGACTTGAATGGAGGTTTAGAGAGCAGATCATCAGTTTGACATTTAACAAATCACACACTCCATTTCATTTCAATGATTGCAATCCCACTTTCTCCCTGTGTTTTTTGTTTTAATTCCTCCTTCTTTCCCAACCCTTTTGAATGTTGCCCTTAGGTAAATGCTACCATTTTGATCCAAATGGTTAACCGTTCTATGATGTGCATATCTCACTAGTGTTATTGTCCCCACTTTATACCTATCTGCTGCTTGGGTGAAAATTGAGCCAAGGGAGTGAGTTCAGCTCCAGACCTGAAGGATGACCAAGAGCCATAGTCTGAGATTTCTGTTAGTCTCTATATGACCAATAAGGTTGGTCTTTTTTTCAAATGATTTTGAACTTTGTTGCACATCTCCCACTTTATGCAGGACCTTCTCACATGATCCCTCCCAGACCAGTTGATAGTGGTAGTTAGCATCTTTTAGTCTGGGTCATGGACTAATTGTTTCCAATTGTCTTTAATTTTCACCACCCTCTTTCCCTCTGGACAGAGAGAGACCAATAACTGCACCTTAGATAGCCAGTCATGAGCTTTTAATATCCCAGTCACTACTCATCAAAGTAAGCTCTGGTAGCGTAGTGGTTACGAGTCAGGCTGCTAACCTCAAGGTCAGCAGTTCAAATCTACCAGCCACTCTGTGGGAAAAGATGAGGCTTTCTGCTCCTGTAAAGATTTACAGCCTCAGAAACCCTATACAGGGTTGCTATGAATCGAAACTGACTCCACGGCACACCACCACTACCACTCACTGAAGTAGGATGTAGAGCATTGTCTTTGTAGTTAATTGTGCCAATTGACCATGATGTTTCCCAAAACTATGGCCCTGGGCTTCTAGGCCCAGGAACTTATTCCTTCAAGGTGTTTGTAATGTCTAAGAAGTTTTCATAACTTTGCCCCCTGTATGCGCCACAAAAGCTCCATATCATCAA
>NW_006408683.1:5474971-5476690 GCF_000296735.1 Chrysochloris asiatica
CCCCTTTTCACTCTTCTTCTTGAGAAATTTCAAGATGCCACTCACTGTTGGTCATTTTGACGTAATTTAGGATTTAATTTTTGGCTTATTTCCTTTTTTGTCTGCTTGTCCTGATCCACAATCCCCGTTCAGGCCTTGTTTCTAGTTGTAAACAGTTCAGGGCCAGCTGTGGCTTTTTGGTTTTCATTGGAAACTGTCTCTTTAAATTTCTAGGAGATCTGTGAGCATGCGTAGTAGAACCCCCCAAGGGTGGGGCTGGGCTGCCCACTAGCTCAGGCACCCCAATAGTCACCATAATGGAGGTGCTCAGACAGCAAGGGACCAATGAACAGCTACCGAAAAAAAGAATGTCCACACCTTTATCTCTGTGGTTCTGCCAGGCGTCTGTGGCTGCTCTGATCCTTCCCCCGCTTGGTCTCACCCACGATGGAGGCTCCTGGAGCAGCTGCGCATCCTGGACTAGAAAGCAATGGATTTCTTGCTTCTGCCACAAATTCCCCAGCTGTAAGTCTTCCAACCTTCTAAATATTCCTTTATATGTGGTACAGAGTTCTGGGACCATCCCCTGAGCCTGCTTGGTCGGGTATTCCGTGTTGTTGGCAAAGCTCTTTACTGCATGTCCACCCGATCCGCCATCTTGTTTGTTCTCTGTTGTTGAATTTTAGAAGTTCTTTCTACATTCTCAATATTAAACATTTGCCAGATATATAATTTGCAAATATACTTTCTCATTCTGTATGTTGATTTTTCACTTTGTTGCTAAAGTCCTTTAATGCACAAAAGTTTTTCATTTTCATAATGTTCCATTTATCTATTGTGTGTGGGGTTTTTTAGTATATTTTTAGTATTATGTCTAAGAATCTATTACCACATTCTGAACTTCTATTTTTCTTTAATTTTTATTAATTGAAATGTTAGTTAAAAGTGATTCAGAATTTCATTTTTGGAAAAATGTTAAATATGTTTGGAACATCTAGGGTATGAGTCTATTTTTTTGAACTCTGTGATAGTATTTCCTTTTATGAAATTTAAATACAAACCAAGTATTTCCAATAGAAATTTGGCATCTGAGAGGAAATGTGCTTGAAGTATAAAAATACACATTAAATCTGAAGACTGAATACAAAAATGGCTAAAATTAGTATTTTTATATTCAGTACATGTTACAACGCTAATATTTTGTTTCTTTGGGATTAAGTAAAATATGTTGTTAAATTGCTTTTATATGTGAGGTTGTTTCATTTTGTTTGTTTTTTTAATTAAAAAAATAAATAATTTACCAGAAAATTGAAATTGCATATGTAGTGACATGTACTTATCTAGTGCCTTAACTAAATTTAAGGTAAGCATTGTTGTCAAGAAGACGATGTTTTAAACTCGTACGTGTCTTTTGTTGTTAGGACTAGAGTTAGTGTTAGGGATTGGGCTAGGATTAGGAGTAGGGCTTGTTCTAGTTTTAGGTATACAGTTAAGTTTGCTTTAAACTTTTTATTGTGAATTGAGTGAAGGTTTACAGAGCAGATCATCAATTTTGCATTCAGCAAATCATATACTTTGCTTCATTACAGTGATTGCAGTCCTTTCCATTTGTCAAGAGTTAAAAGGATTTACCTCTATTTACTTTAATTATTACATTCATCCTTGAGTCTCCCACTACCTTTATCTTTCTTCTGTTAACCTCTCTGTTATTATATATTACCTGTCCTGTCACCCATGTTA
>NW_006408683.1:5477860-5480201 GCF_000296735.1 Chrysochloris asiatica
TTTGCGTTGTAGTTGACTTCATTAAAAGTTGGTATCTATGGTTTCCTGTTTTCCATCTTGTAGTTTTGTTTTACTTTAAATACTTCTATATCTGGATTGAAGGAGCACTGGTAGCGTAGTGGTTACAAAATGAGCTGCTAATCTCAAGGTCAGCAGTTTGAAACTACCAGCTGTTCTGCAGGAGAAAGAGGAGGTTTTCTGCTCCTGTAAAGATTTACAGCCTTGGAAACCCTGTACAGGGTCGCTATGAGTCGGAATTGACTCCATGGCGCACCACCACCACCATATCTGGATTGAGTCTGGGTGGTGTTGTCATGTTTGGTAATCTCAGTTGTCTGCTGTTGTTGGTTCTCAGTCCAAAGAACACCCTTTAGTATTTTCTGTAAAGTTGATCTGGTCATTACAAATTCCTTTAATTTCTGTTTATTAGGAAATGTCCTAATTTCTAATTTCACCATTGTAGTTGAGGGACAACTTTACTGGGGATATGATTCTTGGTTGGCAAATTTTTTCTTTCAGAGTTTTCTATATGTCATCCCATTCCCTTCTTGCCTGAATGGTTTCTGAATGAGAAATCAGAGCTTAGTTTTATTGGTTCTCCATTGTAGGTAACTTTTTGTTTTTCCTGGGCAGCACTCAGGATTTGTTCCTTTTCTTTGGTTTTGGAAAGTTTTATCATGCTGTGGCTTAGTGGCTTTCTTTTGAGATCTATTCTATTCAGCTTCTTGTATGCTTATCTTTTCATTTTTCATGATGTTAGGGAAGTTTTCTTTCAACAACTCTTTGGCAATATTCCATGTGCTTTTATTGTCTCTTTCAGTTCTGGAATTCCAATTGCACATATGTTATTTCTCTTCATCCTGTTCTACATAAATTTTAGGCTTTCTTCAGATTTTTCATTCTTTTCTCTGATTGTTCTTCTAGCATATTAGAATTGAGAAGTTTATCTTCAAGCACACTAATTCGGGCTTCCCCTGCTTTGAATCTACTCCTTTGTACTTTCAATGTATTGTCCATTTCTGAAATCTTAGTGTTAATCCTCTAGATTTCTAATTGCATGTTTTGTATTGTTTAACATTTATATTTATTTCATGTGTTTGTTCTTGTAGTGTTTTTCTGAATTCTTCTAAAGTTATTTCCTGTGTTTTCCTTGATTTTTCTGTCATTCCTTATAAGGCACCTAAATATCATTCTTTTGAATTGTTTTTCAGTTAGTTCCATTATCTTTTCTTTCTCAGAAACATTTTCTGGTTCCTTAGCTTGTCCATTTGTTTGAGACATTATCTCTTGTTTCTCCATGTTAGATAAAATTGTCTGTTGTCTCCAGGGCACTGTATACTTGTTGTATTTGTATTTAATTGGTGGTTGTGTGTTGATATGTTCTTAGGCTCTCCTCAGCTGTCTCTTATGGGTGTAGTTAGAGAACGGAAGCATGTATACCGTTCTCATTTGCCATTCATTCACTTTAGTTTAGGGTTTGGCTAGTGTTGGCTGCTGTACACTACTGATCAGGTGGTATAGGAGCTCTATTAGCTCTTTTCCAGTGGCAGGAGTTGCAAAGGGTATTTTGTGGCTGGGCTTTATGGGCATGGTTCTGTCTCCTATCAGGTGGGAAATAGAAAACCCCTCTCCCCACATACACACAAGAAAACAAAGCAGAATAAATAAACAAGGAACCCACAATGAAAAGAGAAAATAATAAAGAGAAAAAGTAAATAAAAACAGGCAGCAACCAGGAAAGAAAAGGATAAAATAACTATATCCACAAAAGAGGGCCAGAGAAAGGGAGTTATGGAAGAGAGAAATAAGAGAGAAAATAAAAAGAAGAAAATTTAAAAACAAGAATAAATAAAAAGAGAAAAGAGGGAAAGGAAAATTGAGCTATAGAAGAGAAAAATAAAAGGGAGAAATTTAATAATTAAAAAAGAAACAACATTTAGAGAAACTAGGGAAAGAAACGATGAAAAGAAAGTAGAAAGTAGTAAAGAAAGATCAAATGGTGGGGGGGAAAGAGGAAGGGAAATGAGAAACAGAAGAAAAGAAGGAAAAACAAAAACAGAGATATAACAGATAAAATTCAAAGGAATGGAAAGAGAAGGAGGAGGAGAAAGGATAAATAAACTGAAATAATGAAATAACAAAAGGGAAAAACCAAGCCCCCAAACAAAACAAAACAAAAAACAGTGCAGCTCTTGCACTCAGAAGGAAGAAAAATTCTGAGGGGTCCTGTAAGGTGGCTTACAAGATGGGTATGGGAGGGATGTGACTACAGGGTTCCTGGCTCTAGATTGTCGGGGTCTGACCTCAACATAGTTGTGTTGTTCACGAGTGTTTGGTTCAC
>NW_006408683.1:5481606-5482106 GCF_000296735.1 Chrysochloris asiatica
GAATCTGTTCTGTCAGGCAACCATCTGTTGCCAAAGTTGCTCATAAAAGTCCAAGATGGTCATGCCACATATGGCTGGCCATTTACCAGTCAGTGTCCCCCTCTTGCCGTCCCTGCTCCGTGTCTCCCATCAAGCACTCAGTCTCTTTTTATAACCTTTCCCCTGAAGGTCAGGGTACCAGGATTTTCATTAGTGTCAGTTTCATTTAGTCTCTCATATCTTTGTTGTAGGTAGAGGTTGTTGTCTGACTCATAGACACCCTATATACATAGGGTTTCCAAGGAGTGGCTTGTGAGCTTGAACTGCCAATCTTTCTGTTCAAATCAACTTTGCAGTCCAGCCCATTATCCCGCAGAGCCATAGGGAAACTTTTTTCTACCAAAATTTATAATATCATTTACAGTCATACAAAATTATCAACTTAAAAATTAGCCTGCTATATTTGATCAAATATTTAATTAACTCCCCCTAATGTGATGGCTAAGGAGCTCTGGTAGCAT
>NW_006408683.1:5482491-5485352 GCF_000296735.1 Chrysochloris asiatica
CACAAATATGGTCATTCCCCATCCCTGAAAGGATCCATGTAGTGTGTCTGCCTAGTCTGGTATCATACTGGAAGTGCAGCTAGATTTATTTTTATTTATTTATTTATTTAGAGCCTTTCTTAACTCCTTTATTTATTTATTTTTAAATTTTTTATTGTGAATTATGTGATAGTTTACAATGGGAAAACATTAGCTTTACATTCATCCTACTGTATTTCATTTTATTTGCAATGATTACAATCCCCTCTGTGCATCATCAAACAACCAAACCTGCCTCCCAGCCACCAGCACATAGTCCCTCTCCCTCCCTGAGTTCAGAGTCCTGAGCCAATCCATTTCACCACGTCATCATCTCTACCTCCATCTCTGATGTCACTGCTTCTCTGGGTAGGGTCCCACACTCCGCTCCTCTCTCTTGATGGTCCCAGGGACCTCCTCTTCTGTACTGCAAAGTCAGGCACTCCCCTTCTTTTGTTATATAATGTCCACCTTTACATTTTCAATCCTCACAGTAAGTCCTGATAGCAATTATTCACTATTGTACCACAAGAGTCTTATCCCCATCTCCTTTCATCAGCCCCATCCAGGCAGATTGGAAACCACCCAGTTGAGATTCTACCTTCCCTGGCACCCTCTGGAACTAGGCTCGCTCTTGAAACTTATAAGCCTGTCACTTCGTGCCTTTGTCACCCTCCACCCCCCGCCAACCCCTTTTGGGTAGCCAATGTCTAAGTTGCCCATCTCTGTCAATCCTGCATACCGAGGTGGTGGGAATGATCCTCATTGTAAAGATTTGTTCCCTCTTTTGAGCTACTACATCCATAAGTATAGGTCAAGTTTATCAAATTGTAGTAGATTATTGTTTTTTTTTCCCCTCTTCTTTCTTCTTCTAGTCGAGTTCTGATCATCCTACGGGTGTTCTTATGCATCTCCCCTCACTTCATAGCAGCTGGACACTTCACTCTCTACTCTAGTCCTCTGTGGCCATGTTACTATCTCTGGGCCCAAGAGTCCCCAGGTCTTGCCATACTGCTTATTGATTTATTTTATTTTATTCTTGAAATTGACTTGTTTTCCTCTTCATTTGAAAGATCTGTAACTATATTATTCTTTTTTTTAAAATTTATGTGGGTTTTTGTTGTTGTTGTTGTTGTTGCCGTTGTAACTGGTACTTCTAGTCCCTATTTTCAGTCTTATAGGTTTGTTTTACTTTGAATACTTCTATATTTGGGTTGAATTCTGGGTGATATTATCATGTATGTTAGTCTCATGTTGTTTGTTTTTGTTGGTTCTCTATCCAAAGAGCTCCCTTTAGTATTTTTTAAGGTTGATCTTATTTTTACAAATTCTTTTCATTTCTGTCACTCTAAAATATCCTAATTTTGCCATCATATGTGGACAGTTTTGCTGGGTATATGATTCTTGGTTGACATCTTTTTCTCTCTCCGAGTTTTATATATGTCACCCCATTGTTTACTTGCCTACATAGTTTCTGCTGTAGGTAACTTTTTGTTTTTCCTGAGTTGCTCCTAGGATTTTTTCCTTGTCTTTGGTTTTGAAAAGTTTGATTATAATAATATGTCTTGGTGAATTTCTTTTAGGATCTATGCTATTTGGAGTTCATCCGGGCTATCTTATATTAGGGAAGTTTTCTTCCACAACTTTTGGACAACTTTCTCTATTATTACTATTTTTTAAATCTCTTCCTGTTTTAGAATTCTAATAACATAAATTATTCCTCTTGTAGTGTCCCACATAAATCATAGGCTTTCTTCAGATTTTAAAATATTTTTTTCTAATTCTTCTTCAAGCAGATGAATATTGAGAGATTTGTCTTCAAGCTCTGTAATTCAGTCTTCTATTAATTCAGTTCAATGTGTTACCTATTTCTGAAGTTTTAGTATTAATCTTTTGGCTTTCTAATTATTGTTTTTGTATGGTTTCCAATTTTTCATTTATTTTGTAAATTTGTTTCCTAAATTCTTCTAAAATTTTCTTTGTTTTCTTGCTGTCATTTGCAGTTTTTTCAATCACTCTCTCAATCCATTGAAGGTACCTAAATATCATTTTTTTTTCAAATTCCTTGTCAAGTAGTTTCAATACCATTTCTGGTATTATATTTTATGACTGTATTTGGTTATGTGTTTGAAGCACTGTCTTGTTTATTTGCGTCAGCTGAAATTATCTGTTGTCTCTTAGACATAGTGGTGTAGTATTTACATATAACTGATGATTGTATATTGGAGTGTTCTCAGGCACTCACTACTTGTTTTCTGTTGGATATGATAGATACTGGTAGTGTGAATGCAGTTCTCTGTTCACTGTTTGTATAGTATAGTTCAGGGCAGGTTCACGTGCCTCCAGAAGCAGGGGTAGTATTTCTGGAGCCCAACCCCAGGTTTAGCAGAGACTGTGTAGAAGGGGTGCCACTGTCCCTGGGCTGTCAGAGAGGAACTGGCCATGTTTCAACTACCAGGAATGCATGGGAATAAGGGAGAACCACACCCCTTGCTACCAATCTCCAGTTGTACTCCTGAATCTGCAGGTTGATGTATTGACAGCTTATCACAACAGCTCAAGTTGGCCACACCACTCCAGGGCAGGCTACAGTCTGTTTTTCTTCTCTCTCGCTGCTCCTGTTCTGCTTCTTCTTCCAGTCAACACTCAGTCCACCTCTCTGTCCTGTCTTCTGAAGCTCAGATTTCTAGGATAACCATATGTATCTGTTATACTTGGTTTCCCATGTCTTTGTTGCAGAGGGTCTGCTCAGCATGTCTGACTATTCCACCATGTTTCCCTAGAAGCCTGCAAGAAGACTTCTTTTTTTTTTTTTTTTTTAATTTAAGGTTTTTATTGTGGAT
>NW_006408683.1:5487743-5488831 GCF_000296735.1 Chrysochloris asiatica
GAGTTTGAACCACCAACCTTGTGGTTAGTAGTCCAGTGCTTATCCTACAGTACCACACCAGGACTCCAAATTATTACACTGCTGTTGTTAAGTGCTGTTGAGTCAGTTCTGACTCATTGTGACCCTATATAGGGTGTCCAAGGAGCTGCTGGTGGGCTTGAACAGCCAACCTGTGGTTCACAGTCCAGTACTGATCCTATAGCACCACACAAGAGTTATCAAATGATTTTTCTTATTCTGTCTATTCACATCCTAATTATAATGCTTATCATTATATAGTTGTTAATAAAGTATCAGTTATAATATTAATAATGTGTTAATTCCATCTATATTGTTATTCTTGTGGGTCATTAAATAGATTTTGATTCATAGTAACCCTGTATGATTGAATTGAACTAACTGCCCCATTATTTTGTAAGCAGATAACCAGGTCTTTGTTCCACTGAACCACTGGGAGGGTTTGAACTGACAACCTTGGAATTAGCAACTGACTACTTAACTATTGTACCATCAGGGTTTCTTCCCTCTATATTGTTGATCATAAAATTAAAGCATTACATCACAAGCAAGTCTTTTTCTTCAATGCATATTAGAAGTAAAGCTTGGTTAATTTTAGGTTTCATATTTGCAAATTTAAGATGATAATACGTGTCTGAAAATGAGGACAAGAAATAGTATATGTAGAGTTCTGAGCTCATCTTTGCTACTGTGCACCGGGGACACTTCATTTCTCTGGAGTGCCATTCTATGCAAGCCTCGGCTTCCACCACCATCATACTTTGCCCCAGTTCCCACCTCCTTTGTGAATATGTAAACCCTCTTTCACTCTTAAAGTCAAGAAGCAATATCCCCTCTCATCTGTGATGCTGCCCAGACCACCTTTGCTTGAAAGACACCTTCTCTTCCTGAGTCATTGTTAAGACTGGTTCTCTTCAAACCAGAAGTTATGAACTCTTTCACTCTGAATGAGTTATTTAATCTTTCAATGTTCTTATCAGTAAAATAAGGTAATAATAATAATTTAAGAAACTCATTGCTAAAGATGGAGGCAGCCAAAGTGCCCATTAGCTGAAGAATGGATTAACAAA
>NW_006408683.1:5499463-5500068 GCF_000296735.1 Chrysochloris asiatica
GGTCTTCCTTATTCACTGTTCAACTTTCACATGCATATGAAGTTATTGAAAATATCATGGCTTAGGTCAGACTCATCTTAGTCCTCAAACTGACATCTTTGCTCTTGAACACTTTAAAGAGGTCTTCTGAAGCAGATTTGCCTAATGTAACATATCATTTGATTTCTTGACTACTGCTTCCATGAATCTTGATGGTTGTCTGAGCAAAATGAAGTCTTTGACAACTTCAACCTGTACTATATTTATATGGATGTTATTTATTGGTCCAGTGGTAAGGATTTTTGTTTTCTTTACATTGAGGTGCAACCTGTACCAAAGACCTCTTAATTCAGGTGGGATATATTCAAGGTCATATTTTGGCTCTTGTGAACTTGTTTTAATTATTCAGCTTCAACCTGAATATATGAACAATTGATGGTCTGTCTGTTCCACAGTCTGTCCTTGGTCTTGTTTTGGCTGATGATATGGAGCTTTCCCACCATCTCTTTCCACAGATGTAGTGAATTTGGTTTCTGTGTACGCCATCTGGTAAGATCCATGTGCATAATTAATTGTCTTTTATGTTGTTTAAAAAGGTATTTACAATGAGGAAGTCATTGGCTTTG
>NW_006408683.1:5503393-5519883 GCF_000296735.1 Chrysochloris asiatica
ATAATCAATGTAATGAAACAAGTTATATGAATGGTTGAATGTGAAACTAATGATGTGCCCTGTAAACTTTCACTCAATCCACAATAAAAACCTTAAATTAAAAAAAAATTTTTTTTTGAATAATAGTGGTATTAACTGGTCTTCCTTGTATTATCCTATCAAAGACAGTGTTGTACTTCAAGACACATCTTGATATGTTCCTTTTGATAATGAATGTTATGCCATTACTTTTCAGTTTGTCATTCTGGCATAGTAAACCATGTGATTGTCAGATTCAAAATAGCCAATAACAATCCATCTCAGCTCACTAATGCCTAGGATATGTATGTGTAAGCATTCCATTTCATTTTTGACAATTTCCAATTTTCCTAGATTCATACTTTGTACATTCCATGTTCTGATTATTAATGGATATTCGTAGCTGTTTCTCTTCATTTTGAGTTGTGCTCCATCAGCAAATGAAGGTCCCGAAGGCTTTACTCCATTTGTATCATCACACTCAACTCTATTTTGAAGAGGCAGCTCTTCCCCAATCATATTTTGAGTACCTTCCAACCTCAGGGGCTCATCTTCTGGCACTATATTTGACAGTATTCTGGTGCTGACAGTATTCCACTGGTATTCATAAGGTTTTCAGTGACATACGGTTTGGAAGTATTCTCTCTTTGTCTGGAAGCTCTGCTGAAATCTGTCCTCAGTGAGTGGCCCTGCTGGTATTTAAAGTATCCTTGGCATAGCTTCCAGAATCACAGCAAAATGTAAGGCACCACAGTACAATCAACTGACAGATGAGTGGTGGCTGGTATGTTACTCTATGGAATAGATGCATTCATTTTATTAAGAAACAATCAGGTTCAGAAAGGTCAGAGTATTTAGTCACAAAGCAGGTTAAAAATTTCATGAAGTTTTATACTCTACTTAAAGTTGTATGCATTGTAAGAAGTACAGTCAGAATGCTCCTTAGAAGCCAGAATGGTTAGACTTCATCTCTCATACTTTGGACATGTTATCAGGAGGGACCAGTCCCTGAAGAAGGACATTATGCTTGGTAAAGTGGAGGGTCAGTGAAGGTGAGGAAGGCTCCCCTCCCCGAATAAGATGAATTGGCACAGTGGCAGCAGCAGTGGGCTCAAGTGTAGCAATGATTGTGAGGTTGGCACAGGACAGGGCAGAGTTTTCTTCTGTTGTGCATAAGGTTGCCATGAATTGGAACTGACTCAACAGCACCTAACAACACTGTTGTATGTTCCATGTCTATAAAAAAGAAAGAAAAAAAAACCCATTAATTCTGATTAATGGTGACACATGTGTGTCAGAGTAGAGCTGTGCTCCAAGGGACTTTCAATGGTTGATTTTTCTGAAATAGATTTCCAGGTCTTTTTTTTTTTTTTTTTTTTGAGATACCTCTGGGTGGACTTGAATTGTCATTTTTTTGATTTGCACCATCCAACAACTGTGTTCTATGCATATATGAAGACCATTGCAGTTATCATTGAATGGCAACGCTGAGAAGAAATTTAGACATTATTTATTCTAGCCTTCTTATTCACAGGAAGGAGACCCAAGACCCAGATTGACAGAGGGCTTGTCCATTCACCTACTTACTAGGATAGCCAGTCTACATGCTTCCACACTGCCCCCATTTCTGTCCCAAGTGAATCTATCTCTAGCACTGGGTAGAGTCACACCTGGTTACAAAGGCCAGCAAGAGGGAGTGATGTTTTGAAAAAATGAAGCAAAACCCACTCCATAAGAGAACTGCTTAGGTGCAGATTTCAAACAATTTTGGCATTTCACTGCTTAAAAAATCTCAGTCAAATCTCTAAGACTTTAAACAGATAAAGGTTATATTGATTGTGAAACATAAGTTTATGTCATTGAATTGTGCTTGTGAAGATTGTTGAAATGACAAATATTTTGTTATATTTACCACAATTTTTAAGAAGGATGTCTCTCCTACTCAAGAATGTTGCTGTTAAGTGCCTTCGAGTCAGTTCTGACTCGTAGCGACCCTGTACAGGGTTTCTAAAAATTGGTTCCACACACATACACACGACACTAAAGCTTCAGTGATCGCTTTCTCTCAAATGGAAACAGTGTCAGAGTGCAAAAACAACATTCCACTCTCAGTGTCTGATTGTGTGCTGTTGCTTCAGTGTACTTATTGTGTGACCTTTTCTAAGTGCAGCAGCATACACTTACTGTTAGGCTGGGAGATAATTGTAGTATGGTGGGAAGAGCACTCTGTTTGAGTCAGAAGATCTGGAAATGAGTCACAACTCGGGTGCCTACTGGTTGCATAACTTCAAGCAAATCTCCTAACAGCTCTGACTCAGTTTTATAATAGACAAAAATGGAAACATTGTGAAAGGGTTCACTTTAGAAGGTCCTGGATAGAGTGGAAGAAAATGTGGAACAAAACTCAAAGTAATAAAAAAACAACAACCCAGGCTTACTGGCCATATTGAGACTGGAGGAATCATGAAGAATTATGAGGCTGGATTTTAGTCTTAGGGCACAGTTTTTTCAATCAGGACAGCCTCTCTTCACCTTTTCTCTGACCCTTAGTGCCTTGGTCCTTGCCCTGCTCCAGCAATGTTACAGAGCTCTTTTAGGGCTGCTGATAAATGCCCACAAGGCACACAACTACACCTAAGCCTCAGCCTAAAAGCGTTTGGCTCTAGCACTATGGGTAAGCAAACTTAGCTCCCCAATTAAGTGCCTCCTTCCCAAAGCACTCAGCTTTACTTGATCCCTCGGCTAGATAGTCCACCACTGTGTCTCATGCTCTAGCACTATAGGTAAGCAAACCTAGCTCCCCAGTTAAGTGCCTCCTTCCCAAAGGCACTCAGCTTTACTTGATCCCTTGGCTAGATAGTCCACCACTCTGTCTCATGCTTTGGCTCTTGGTTCTGTTGATGCTGTTGCTCCTCTGCTACTCCTCTGGTGCTAGTTTTCTGTCCCTGAGTCAAGGAAGTTTAATGCGCAGGAATCTCTGAGTCCAAAGGATGCATTCCCTCCTGGCTCTTCTTCCTTGATAATAGTGAGAACCCCCTCTTGCTTCTCAGATAGTTCATTTTATACTCACGTTAGAGGTCCAAGTTTTACTATCACAGTTAACTCTGTTCACAGTCATTCACAACCAAAACATATCATTCTATCAGTATCTTCTCCTGACTTCTCTTTCCCAGACACATCAGAAAAAGAGTCATTTGGTGGGAGTTACAAAAACTAAGCTAGAAGAGACATGTTAAATAATTCACTACTCTACATGGAGATTATTGTGAACATTGTGAAGGAGAATTCCAGACTACTTAATTGTACTCCTACAGAATCTGTACAAAGACCATTAAACAGAACAAGAGGATACTGTATGGTTTAAAATCAGGAAAGGTGTGTGTCAGGGTTGTATCCTTTCACCATACTTAGTCCATCTGTATATTGAGCAAATAATCAGAGAAACCGGACTATATGAGGAAGAACACAGCATCAGGATTAGAGGAAAGTTCATTAACAACTTTCAAGCAGGTGGCTCAACCTTGCTTTCTGAAAGTCAAGAGGACTTGAAGCACTTACTGATGAAGATCAAAGACTATACCCTTCATCATAATGTTATCCTATTTCCTTTTTTGTGATTCTTGTTTCCATTCTTTCTTCTTCTTTAATTCTTTTGAATTTTGCCCTTAGATAAATGCTGCCCTTTTGATCTCAAATGGTTGACCATTGTATGGTGTGCCTCACCTATACACCTAACTAAGGGTCCCTGGTAGTATAGTGGATTACAAACTGGGCTGCTAACCACAGGTCAGCAGTTTGAGGCTACAAATAGTTCCACAGGAAAAAGATGAGAATTTCTGTTCCTGTAGAGATTTACAGCCTTAGAAACCCTATATAGGGTCACTATGAGTCAGAATTGACTCCATGGCATACCACCACCATATACCTATCTGCTGCTTGGTTGAAGATTGAGTTCAGTTCCAGACATAAAATGTGACCAAAGACCATAATCTCTAAGTTCCTTCAGTCTTTTCTGATCAGTTAGCCTGGAATTTTTTTTATGTTTTTTGAGATTTGTTTTATATTTTCTCCAACTCTATCCAGAACTGTCTAATGTGATTCCTTTCTGTCCAGTTGGTAGTGATAGTTGGACACCATCTAGTTCTCCTGCTCTCAGGTTCATGGAGACTGATGTTTGCATGTTCCATTAGTCATAGGACTAATTGTTTCCAAGTGTTTTCAATTTTCATCATTCTCTTTCTTCTCTACAGGGAGAGATCAATTGTTGTTGTTAGGTGCCATTGAGTCAGTACAACTCATAGTGACTCTATGCACAATAGAACAAAACATTGCTCTGTCCTGGGCCAACCTCACAATAGTTGCTACAACTGAGCCAATTGCTTCTGTCACTATGCCAATCTTTCTTGTTAGGGGTCTTCCTCTTTTTCTCCAATCCTCCAACTTACCAAACATGATATCTAGGGATTGGTCTCCCCTGACAACATGTCCAAAGTATGAAAGACAAAGTCTGGTCATCCTGGCTTCCAAGGAGGACTCTGGGTTGTACACCGATCTGTGTTCTTTTGGCAGTTCATTGTACTTTTAATATTCTACTCCAACACCATAACTCAAATGCATCAGTTCTTCTGTACTCTTCCTTATTAATTGTCCAACTTTTGCATGCATATGAAACTATTGAAAATACCATGGCTTGGATCAGGTGCATCTTAGTCCTCAAACTGATATCTTTGCTTTTGAATACTTTAAAGAGGACTTATGCAGCAGAGCTGCCCAAAGGAATATATCACTTGATTTCTTGACTGCTGCTTCCAAGAGTGTTGATAGTGGATTCAAGCAAAATGAAGTCTTTGACAACTTTAATCTTTTCTCCATTTATCATAATGTTATTCATTGGTCCAGTGGTGAGGATTTTTGTTTTCTTTACATTGAGGTGTAACCCATACTGAAGACTGTGGTCTTTGATGTTTATCAGTAAATATTTTAAGTCCACTTCATTTTCAGCAAGCAAGATTAAATCATCTGCTTATTGCAAATTGTTAATGAGTCTTCCTCTAAACCTGATGCCACATTCTTCTTCATATAATCAAGTTTCTTGGATTATTTGCCCAGTGCACTGATTAAATAAGTATGGTGGAATAATGCAACTATGGTATGACGAAATGACAGACAAATGGTGGGTTGCTCTTCTAGTAGACTAGAATTCTAAACTCACTAATTTGGCCTTCCACTGATTCAGATGTACTCCTCTGCCCTTTCAAAGTACTATCCATTTCTAAAATCTTAATATTAATCTGGATTTCTATTTGCAGGTTTTTTATTCTTTCTATTTTTTTCATTTATTTTGTCCATTTGCTTTTGCAGTGTTTTCCTGGATACTTTTTTTTTTAATGTTTTTATTGTGATTTGAGTGAAAGTTTACAGGGCAGATCATCAGTTTTACATTTAAAAAATCATATACTTTGTTTCATTACAATGATTATAATCCCCTCCATGTACCATCAGTTAACAGTATTTCTCTCTATTCATTTTAGCTTTTTTTGTTGTTGTTTTTACAAACAGTCATATATAATAATTTAAACCACTAGAGGGCACATTCTGCAAGACTGCCTCCTGACCGCCAGCTCTTAGTCCCTCTCTTTCCATGAATCTAGAGTCCTCAGCTGTTCCCTCTCTCCATGTCCCCATCTCTGCCTCCATTTCTGCTGTCACTGCTTCTCTGGATAGAGTCCCACATTCTGCTTGTGCTCATCTCCCTTGATGGTCCTGGTGTCCTCTGTTTCTGGACTGGAAGATTAACTACTCCTCCGTTTTTGTTACAAAACTTCTACCTTTACAATTGTGACAGTTGCAATTAATCATGATAACAATTACTATTGAATTATAAGAATCGTATCCCCATTGAATACACAAGCAGTCATGTAATCTTGCTGGTGACCACAGAAGGGGAAGTGGAGGAAAAACAGTAATGAAGCTGTGAGCTAAGCCCGACCATGTTCAATAGACTCCTGTCAACCTGGATTGAGACCTGGTTGGCTAGCAGTATAATGAGACCTGGGGACTCCTGAGCCCAGGGACAGGGACATAGCCACAGAGGACTAGAGCAGAGAGCAAAGCGTCCAGCTGAGGGGAGATGCACAAGAATACCCATACTTGCAGATACTACCCATTTGACCATCAATCATTGGATGATCAGAACTCAGAAAGAAGAGGGAAAAAAATGTAATCTGCTCCAATTTAATGAACTTGATCTACACCTATGGATGTAGTAGCTTAAAAGAGGGAACGAATCTTTATAGCAAGGATCATTTCTACCTCCTAGGTACGCAGGGTTGACAGGGATGGGCAACTTAGACACTGACTACCCCAAATGGGTAGTGACTGGCTTACAAGCTTTCAGAGGGTGCAGGAGGAAATGAAAATCTTATCCCCATCTCTTTTCACCAGCCCCATCTAGACAAGATGAAAACTATTCAGTAGGGACTGTATCTTCCCCAATACACTCTTAAACTAAACTTCCTCTTGAAAAGGTGTAAGCCAGTCACTTCGTGCCTTTATCACCCTCTCATTTTAGGTAGCCAGTGTCTAAGTTGCCTGTCCCTATCTATCCTGTGTACAGAGGGGATAGTATTGATACTTGATGTGAAGACTCCTTCCCTCTCTGTTGGTATTTTGATCTACTACATCCATATGGATAGGTCAAGTTCATCAAATTGTAGCAATTTACCCTCATTTCCTTTATTAAAATTTTTTTATTGTCCTCTAGTTGAGTTCTGATTATTAAGCCATCGAGGCTAGGTCAGATGGGTACCATCTGCAAGTTTGGGTGTTCTTGTGTGTCTCCCCTTTCCTGGATTCTTTTAAAGTTATTTTCTGTGTTATCTGCAGCTTTCTCTCTCTCTCTCTCAATCTACTGAAGATACCTAAATATCATTCTTTTGAATTCTTTATTGGGTAGTTCCAATACCTTTTCTTCTTCAGAACATTTCCTGGCTCTTCATCTTGGTTACTTGTTTGAACCACTTTGTCTTGTGTCTTTGTGTGAACTGAAATTGTCTGTTTTTAAGACATTGTAGTGTCAATGTATTTATATTTAATTGATGATTAAATGTTGGTATGGTCTTAGGCACTTACCACCTCTCCTGATGAGTGTGTGTTCATCGTGCATACAGCTCAGTTTATGGTGGGTTTGACTGGTGTTGCCTGTTGTTGATCATTGATCAGGTACTTTATGATCTGGTATTAGAGTCCTGTGTGGCACTGTTGATTAATGAGCTAGACTGCAAAGTAGGTTAGAGCTGCAAGGTCAGTGGTTCAAGCTCACCAACTGCTCTGAGGAAACCCTATACAGGGACACTATAGGTCAGAACTGACTCATCCCAACCCATCAATAACAATAGCAATTGGCTCTGGCCCAGTGGGTGGAGTTGCAGAGGGTACAATTATAGCTGGACTGCATGGACACATTTGTTGTCTTCCATCGGCTGGGGCAAGAAGAAAAAAAACAAATAAGCAAACATTTGTTCAGCAGTAAGCAGCAGCAAAAATAATATAACTGAAAAGATAAATAATATAACTAAAAAGGGAAAGAAAAATAGAACTATGGTCAAGGAAAATAAAAAGAAAGAAAAACACTAAACAAAACTAGGATAAGGTGGGGGAGAATAAAAGAGAAAGAACAGAGAATAATAAAGAAAACTCATGAGAAGAAATAAAAACAAAGAAAGAAGAAGAGGGGAAAAGAGAGGAACAGAAGAAAGGAAGAGAAAAGGAAAGTGGTGATAAAATAAAAAGCAAGGGAAGGGAAAGAGAAGAAAGAAAAAACCAAATACAATGAAAGGACACAACTAGGGTAGGGGCCTGATACAGAGAGGAGAAAACTCTTGGGGCCTCAAGAGGTGGGAGGGGGAGGGGTGATTGGGTGGGGTTTCTGGTCCTAGATGGAGTTCCTATGGGCCTAAGTGTTGTCTGTGGTCAGGGCACCCAATCCAGAAATAGTTTGTGCAGGCCCTAAAGATAGTTGAAGTCAGGGTCCTCCAGACCCAGAGAGCAGCTGAGGTCAGGTTAGCTGGTTATGAGATTTTTCTGCTAATATAGGACTGACTGGGCCCATCTCTGAGAGTTCTGAAGAAGCAGAGATAACTGGCATACAAGTTCTGATGCCCAAGGCAGATTCCCAACTCAGTTCTGCTAGAGCAGGGTCTGTGCAGGGGGTGGACGAAGGTTGGGGCTGACCACACCTTTGGTCCCCAGGGGAATGTGGGGAACAAGAAAGAATTCCATCTTCTCATTCAGCCACTAGTGTACCTCTGTTTCCAAAGCTGTTCACAAAAGTTCAATATAGTCCTGCTAAGTCCAGCCTGCAGACAGTTTATCCATCTGCCTCCTTTTTTTGCTGCCCCTGTTCAATCCATTTCTCTTTCCTTTCCTGTGAAGCTCAGGGTTCTAGGTTTATCATTTGTATCTGTTTCCTTTGGTCTCATATCTTTGTTGTAGAGGTTCTGTGTAGTGTGTCTGCCTACTCTGTCATCTTGCCTCTTCTCCCCTTCCATCTTCTTTTGATTCTTCCTGCATCAATCAATACTTTGCTTTAGAATACTTCAATATTGCAACTCGAGGCTTGAATTTTTACTCAGTTCTTTCAGCTTGAGAAATGCACAGCATATTCGTCCTTTTGGTGTTCTCATATTTCATTATAATCCTGCCCTTTGAAAGTTTCTGTTCAGCTTTTTCTTCCTCATTTATTTTATTTTTTAAAAAATGTTTTATTGTGAATTATATGATCGTTTACATGGTATAATAATTAGCTTTACATTCATCCTACCCCTCCATGCGTCATTAACCTGCCCTTCCCCCTCCCGGTCGGTCATCAGCACACAGCCCCTCTCCCTCTCTGGGTCTATCTGGGTCTAGTGTCTCCAGTTGCTCCATCTCTCCCACGTCATCGTCTCTGCCTCCATCTCTGGGTAGGGTCTCGCACTCTGCTCTTCTCCCTTGATTGATGGTTCCAGGGACCTCCGCTCCTGGACTGCAAAGTCAATCACTCCCCTCTTTGCTACAAAATGTCCACCTTTACATTTCCAACCCTCAGTCAGTCCTGGTAACAATTATTCAATATTGTACCACATGAATGCTATCCACAGCTCCTTTCATCAGCCCTGCCCAGACAGATTGGATACTACTCAGCAGAGATTCTACCTTCCTCCATGCCCACTGGCTCTAGGCTCCCTCTTGAAAGGATGTAAGCCAATCACTTCTTGCCTTTGTAGTGCCCCCATTTTGGGTAGCCAATGTCCAAGTTGTCTATCCCTGTGTACTCTGTGTATGGAGGGGGTGGGAATGGTCCTCGCTATAAAGATTTGTTACCTGTTTTGAGCTACTGCATCCATAGGTGTAGGTCAAGTTCATCAAATTGTATCAGATTACTCTTTTTTTCTGTCTTCTTTCTTCTTCTAGTTAAGCTCTGATCATCCAGTCATTGAAGCCAGGTCAAGAGGGTAGTATCTGCACGTATGGGTGTTCTTATGCATATGCCCTCTCTTCTTATCAGCTGGATGTTTCACTCTCCACTCTAGTCCTCTGTGGCTATGCCACTGACTCTGATCCCAAGAGTCCCCAGGTCTTGCCAACTAGGTCTCCACCCAGGTTCACAGGAGTCTATTGAATGTTGTAGGGCTTAGGTTATAGCTTCATTGCTGTTGTCCCCTTACTTCCCCTTATCGGTGACAAACATGGTCACCAATCAGACCTCATTTTTTCTAGTCACTTTAGCTTCTCTATGTTCAGGAACAAATTTCAGAATCTCATCTGACATCCATTTTAGTCTTCTCTTTCTCTCCTGTTTTTTTAGTGACCTCTGCATTTTTCATGTATGATGATCTTGATGTCATCCTATAACTCTTCTGGTCTTTGGTCATTAGTGTTCAGTGTGTCACATCTGTTCTTTAGGTAGTCTTTAAATTCATGTGGGATAACCACAAGGTTGGCAGTTCAAACCCACTAACTGCTCCTTGGAAACCCTACATAGAGTTACTATGAGTCAGAACCGACTCAGTGGCACTTAACAACATATTTAAGGTCATATTTTGGCTGTCGTAGACTTATTCTAATTTTCTTCAGTTTCAACCTGAACTTGCCTCTGAGCAATTGATCGTCTGTTCCACAGTCAGACCCTGGCCTTGTTTTGGCTGATACTATTGAACTTCTTCATCATCTCTTCCTACAATTTCATTTCTGTGAGATCCATGTGTATAGTTGTCATTTATATTATTTAAAAAAGGTATTTGCAAGAATAAGTTGTTGATCTTGGAAAATTCTATCATGTGATCCCCTGCATTTCTTCCAACTACCAGTCCTTCCTCTTTGTTTCCAACTTTCGCATTCCAATCACCAATAATTATCAATGCATCTTGATTGCATATTTGATCATTTTCAGACTGAAGAAGTTGGTAGGATTATTCAATTTCATAATCAGTGGCTTAGTGGTTGGTGCATAAATTTGAATAATAGTGATATTGTTGTTATTGTTGTTAAACGCCGTCGAGTAGGTTCCTACCCATAGCAAATCTGTATAGGGTTTCTGAAGAGTGGCTGATGAGCTTGGACTGCTGACTTTGCAGTTCAGCCGACTTTGTGTTCAAATGGCTTTGCAGTCTGGCGCATTAACCCACAGTGCCACATCAGGACTCCAATGGTATATTAACAGGCTCTAATTTATTAATGAATGTTTACAACTGTTTCTTCTCATTTTGAATTGTACCCCACCAGCAAATGAAAGTCCCGGAAAGCTTTGCTCCACCCATTAAGGTTAACTCTACTTTGAAAAGTCGGGCCTTCCCCAGTTGTATTTTGAATACCTCCCAACCTGAGTGGCTTCTCTTCCAGCACTGTATCAGACGATGTTCTGCCGCTGTACATAAAATTTTCGTTGGCTAACCTTTCAGAAGTAGTCCATCTTTCCTTCATCTTAGTCTGTCTTAGCCTGGGAGTTCTGTGAAAGTTGTCCACCACGGGTGACCCCTGCTCGTATTTAAAATACTGGTGGCATAGCTTCCGGCATCATTGTTGCTGTTGTTAAGTGCTGTCGTGTGGGTTACGACTTATAACGAACGACCCTGTGTGTGCTTGAACCACTGACCTTGCAGTCCAGTGCATAAATCCACAGCTCCACATTAGGACTCCTCCAGCATAGCACCACACAAACCACCACAGGACTACAAAATGATGGTGGGTGTACTTCTTAGCGTCTTTATTTACCTTGGTGAAGCTGTGCTGACATCACCCATATTTGGAATTGTCTTTCCCATCACCAAAAATAACAGATATCCAGTCAGCACTGGGCTTTGAACCACAAGGTTTGAAGTTCGAGCTTGTCAGCCTCTCTAAAGGTGAAAGATGAGGTTTTCTGCTCCTACAAAGATTTTAAAAGCCCAGGAAGCCATATACAGTGTCCTATGAGTTGGAACTGACTTGACGGCACTTAACAACTATTGTGTGGCACTGTGGGTTAATGTGCTGGACTGCAAAGGCTTGCTTAGAACACACTCCAGAGAAAGGAAGTTTCCCTGGTGCACAGTAACTATGATGAGCTCAGAACTCTACTCTACGTATACTATTTCTTGTCCTCAGTTTCAGACAGGTATTAGCATCTTATGGAGTCCTGGTGTGGCTCTGTAATGCGTCAGACTGCGAAGTTGTTTGTACTGCAAGGTCAGCAGTTCAACCTCACCAAATGCTTCTCGGAAACTCTATACAGGGTTGCTATGGGTCGGAACTGACTCGATGGCACTTAACAACAACAACATTCAGAAGATGATTTCCCGTCTTTCTCTCTCACATCCTTAGTAATATCAAAGAATGTTTCTCTTTGTGTGTATACCTATTCTTGACTTTTTATAGTAGTGGGACTATACAACATTTGTCTTTTTGTGAATCTTGCCTCCAGATTCATCCTTCTGAAAAGATGTTTCATATACTTTGCATTATTCTTTATAGTTGTGTATTATTTTCATTGTACACACTACAATTTGTTTATCCATTCATCTGTCGATGAGTACTAGTTTGCTTACATGTTTTCACTATTGTAAATAATGCTGCAATGAACATAGGTGTGCATATATCTGTTTCTGTCTCTGCTCTGATATCTTACCAAACCATTGCTTTTAATTGCATTTCCCCAATCCAAGCAAACTGTCTACAGCCTCCGGTGTATATCCTTTTATACAAAGGGGCTTCATAAATTTATTGTGGAGAATGGAATTGAAAGATAGTGGAAATATTCCACAAACTTTCATATGATTCCTCATATTTGAATAGCATTTTAACCACTTTACAGTTCTTTCATGTTTTCATATATTGAAATACGATGTTTGTATAGCTAGGCTCACTGACATTTCAAAATCTCAAAATATATTTTTAAAGTTTAAAAGATGAAAGATTGATTTAGTGTCCTACAATATGAGAAGGGAGCGCTGTGCAGCTTCGTAGGATAAGCACTGGATTGCTAATCACAAGGTCACTGGTTCAAACCCACCACCCCTCCTCAGAAACCCAATACAGAGTCACTCTGAGTTGGAACTGACATGATGGCACTTATTAACAACAACAATGTGAAAAGAAGTAGAAATTAGAAATTACATTCTGTGGTAGAATTTTGGAGATTAATTCACACAGTAGGCAACTGACATTAACAAAAATAATCAACCCAAACCCAGGGACATCAAGTTGATTCTGACCAGTGGAAACCCCACGTGTTACAGAGGAGAATTGTTCCATAAGGTTTTCTTGGGTGTAATCTTTCTGGAGTCCTGGTGTGGCGCTGTGGGTTAATGTGCCAGACTGCAAAGCCGTTTGAACTGCAAGCTTGGCGGTTCAAGCTCACCAGCTGCTCCTCGGAAACCCTATACAGGATCACTATGGGTCGGAACTGATTCAATGGCACTTTACAACAACAAAAACAATCTTTCTGGAAGCAGATTGACAGACCTGTTTATGGTAGTGCTGCTGGGTAGATTCGAACTGTCAACCTTTAGTAGTTGAGCACAAACCATTTGCGTCACTTAAGGACCTTTCACCTTCAAAATGTTGTTTTATGTGCCTTTCAGTCACTTCCAATTCATAGCAACCCTGTATGGGGTTTCTGAGAGCAGCTGGTGGGTTTGAACTGCTGACCTTGTAGTTAGAAGTTCAGTGCTTATCCTACATCACCATAAAAATTGTTGTTGTTGTTGTTAGGTGCCATCGAGAGTCAGTGCTGACTCATAGCGACCCTATGCACAGCAGAATGAAACATTGTCTGATCCTGGGCTAACCCAAATTTACTGTAAATCAGTATTTTGTTATTTGTACTATACTTTTCTTTCCTTTTTAATGGTTTCATGAATAAGAATTTATATGTATAGCTGTTAATTGTTGTTAAGTGTGGGTTAAGTCAGTTCCTATGCATAGTGACCCTATACAGGGTTTCCCAGGAGCAGCTGGTGAGCTTGAACTGCTTACCTTGTGAATCAAACCGGCTTTGCAGTCCAGTGCATTTAACCCATAGCACCACACCAGTAGTCCATTAGATGATACACTGTTGTTTCCTGGTTATTTTTCATTTTATTATTATTTTCTTTTTCTAGTTTTATTGTCTTTATATTGCTTTTTCTGTTCCTGATTTTTGTTTTTAGTTTTGTTTCTTGGTCCTCCTATCCTGTGGAAGTGTTTTCTCTTCTTTCTTCACTGGGCAGGAGACAGTAACTGAGGCCATACAGCCAAGCCAAAACTGCACCCTCTAAAACCCCACCGATTTGGCAAGAGCCAATACCAGCTGCTACACACCAGAGCAGTAACTAAAACCAACATCTACCAAATCCACTCTGAATCAAAATGTATGAACAACAATCACTTCTTGGAAATTCTATATAGGGTTGCTATGAGTCTGAACTGACTCAATGGCACTTAACAACACCAATCATTCTAAGATATTCACTTGCAGATGCTCAAAGATCAGATTGATAAAGGTACTAAACCCTGCTGTAAGTCACAGACAGCCAGTATATACATATGAACACACAGACACTATATCATAGTTTGGTATGAAGAGGAATGGCAAAATTAAACAACAAGTTCAAGGTAATTTCATAAGCTTTTTATTTCCTTAGCAATATAAAGCTTCTGAGCTCCATGATTTATTAACAGAATGAGGTTGTGTCACCTCTTTGTCCCCTTTCAGAAACGATCAGCAACTATTACAGGAGATAGAGGGAACTACCACCACCAATAAGGAACTCTGGTAGCGTACTGGCTACAAATTGGGCTGCTAACCAAATGGTCAGCAGTTTGAAACTACCAGCTGTTTTCACGGAGAAAGATGAGGCTTTCTGCTCCTGTAAAGATTTACAGCCTCGGAAACACTGTACAGGGTCCTTATGAGTCAGAACGACCCCATGGCACATAACAACAACAACAGCAACCACCAATGACTCCTGGGGTGGCGCTGTGATTTGTGCCACAAGATTGGCAGTTCAAACCCACCAGCTACTCCTCAGAAACCCTATACAGGGCTGCTGTGAGTTGGAACAGACTTGACAGCACTTAACAACAACAACGAACAGGAGACAGACTCTCGCTTAAGGTGCAGACATGTCAAGGGTAGCCTAAGCTCATATCAATAAAATCCTACAAACAGCAGCCCTTTCCGCGATCCTATCCAGTTGATTTTGAATCAAACCTAACTCATGGCAACCCATGTGTGTCACAGCTGTACTGTGCCCCATAAGGTTTTGAATGACTGATGTAGATTGCCAGCTCTTTCTTCTTAGGAACCTTTGGTTGGAATTGAACCACTAATGTAAAGAAAACAGAGATCTTTACAACTGGACTAATAAATAATATCTTAATAAATGAGGTATGTTAAGACAGTAGTCACAGCTCTGCTTCCCCAACCTCTGTTGCTTGAAGGTCTTGGCCCTTCAAAGAACTTCTCTCCCTCCTGTTAGTTCTCAAAAAGTGGCAGGTCTGAGGCAGTCTGTGTTATTCTTGGTCCTCACAGAGCTGAGTGACATGTTAGATGGAGATGGTTCTGATTAACCCTCCTAGTGTTTTTCTTCCTCCACCAAGTTGTATCATCTCTTATTAGAAAATCACGCTGAAACTTTCCATTTTCTGTTTTCAATACACAGGGTCCTAAGGCTTTGTTGAAATGCAGTAGATTTATTTTAAAGGAGGAGAAAGCTACAGTATTTACCCTGGACTTACATGTTGAACTTAACAAACAATATTTGAAGTTGTTTCAACCAACACTGGCAATGATTTATGTCGATTGTGATCAAAGGACAATGAATAATAACTTGCTTTATTCTAATGCTCATGTGGTATATTGCATAAACATTTAAAAATCCCCCTTCACCATTGCTCAGATGCTGCGGGTAGTGAATTGCACACCCTAGTGGCCAAGCCAAGTAATTCTTATTGCGATAATAACTTAAAAGGGAAGTGCAAAAACGAAGACAAAAAAAATAACACGCTGTGTACTTACGTCGCTGTGAGACCATATCACAAATTCAGCCATTCATTATCCTTATGTTTTAAAAAGCCTTTTGTGGTAAAATAAAGTGCAGATGCAGAAAGCCATAAAAGGAGAACACCATTGCTACTACCACCCAGTTTAAGAAATAGAATTTTGCCAGCCTTCAAGAAGACCATCCATGTGTCCTGTAAGAGTCATATCTGCCCTAAGTAACCACTAAGGTAATCACTTGCTTTGTGTCTTTATAGCTCTACCATCCTAGTGAACACCGCCTGAATTCTATAATTGAGTCTTGTCCATTTTTAAAAATTTGAGTCTCTTTACATTTATAAGTTCCCCCTGGATCTTTTTATTATTTATTTATTGAAGCAACTGAATCCTTTGACTTGTGAAATTTCTTATTGTCTGGATGTTGCTAACTCCTGATACAGTTAACATTTTCTACAAATTGGCAGTTGTATCTGGAGGCTTGAATCGATTCAGGTTCAATCCTTTTGCCAAGACTATGTAGGCGGTGATGTGATCTTGAATAGGACTCAATGTCTGGGTGATTATTATTTGTTATGTCAGCAGCCATTGGTGCTTAGTACTTAAACCTATGAACTCAGTGTTTTTGTTGTTAAGTGCTGTAGAATCGGCCCCAACTCATAGCGACCCTGTATAGGAGTTCTGAGGCTTTAAATCTTTGCAGGAGAAGAAAGCCTCATTTTTTCTCCTGAAGAGCAGCTGGTGGGCTTGGACTATGGGTTTTGCGGTTCACAGAGCCACCGTGTGCTCCCCGTGAACTCATTATGAATTGTAACACGTGAATAACCTATCATTTCTTTTTCATTTACTAGTTAGAATGGAGTCCTGGTGTGGCGATGTAAGATAAGCACTGGACTGCTGATCAAGGTAGCTGGTAGATTCCGACTGCTACACTTACAGTTAGCAAGTGCTAACCCTGCCAATCAAGATGGCAGAT
>NW_006408683.1:5521538-5523791 GCF_000296735.1 Chrysochloris asiatica
TTGTCCTAGCTCAGCGGAAACCTGTTCACTTTGGGTGACATAGCTGGTATTTCAAATACTGGTGGTATAGCTTCCAGATTCACAGCAATTTGCAAGTCAGCACATTATGACAAACTGACAGACGAATGGTGGCTTTTCATCCTTGACACTATCGACTTTGTACAGACTAGCTCTTGCTGTAGGTGGTTGTCCTGTGCCTTGTAGAATGTTTAATGGTATCCTTGTCCTCTACCCATCAAAAACTAATAGCACCCCTCCCCATGGACTGACCACATTGTAATTTTAAGCAATTAGCCAATGAGTGTTGTTGTTGTTGTTAAGTACCATTGAATCAGTTCTGATTCATAGTGACACTGTGTAGCGTGTCCAAGGAGTGGCTAGTGAGCTTGAACTGCCAACCTTGTTGATGGCAAACCAACCTTGCTATCCAGTACATTAACTTGCAGTGCCATACCAGGACTCCATTGAGTAAAGAAGGGTAATTGTGGTTCGTGATATATTTCTCACCTTCCATGTGGGAGAGCAGGGTTAGATTCCCCTCCCAATGCATCTCATTTGTAACCAACCACCATTCATCTATCAGTGGAGACTAGTGGGTTGCCTGTGATGCTGAATATGTTTCAATGAAGCTTCCAGACTAAGATGGGCTAAGAAGAAAGGTCTTGGAAATCCACTTTCCAAAACCAGCCTATAAAAACTCTATAGGCCACAATGACTTGTGGGCTGACTCAACAGCATCTAACAAGAAAACACTGAGTTTAGTACAAAGTCCAGACTAGTGATATATCACCTTTAAACATGATCAGGTTCTTTGGATAGAAAATTTGTGACATGTGGCTGAGAGCTGACTTTGAAATAGTTACCTTCACCGTAATAATAACTAACATCAGTGTAGCATAATATTCGTACAATTCACACAGCATTTATCTCGTCCACGATTTCATGAACTGCTGTTGTAGCTGTTTGGTGCTTTGGAGTAAATTTTGAGTCATGGCAACCCCATGTGGTAGAATAGAAACCCCCCTCCCTCCACATAGAGGAGTTCTGGTAGAGTACTGGTTATGAATCGGGCTGTGAACCACAAGGTCAGCAGTTTGAAACTACCAGCTGTTCTGTGGAAGAAAGATGAGGCTTTCTGCTCTGGTAAAGATTTACAGCCTCGGAAACCCTGTGCAGGGTCGCTATGAGTCGGAACCAACTCCACAGCACATAACCACCAACCACCATAGAGTTTTCTTGGCTGTAATCTTTATGAATGCAGATAGTCATGTTTTTCTCCTGTGGAGCCACTGAGTGGTTAGCAGCCCAGAGCGTAAACATTTATGGCAGTAAGTAGTAGTAGTTGTTGTTAGGTGCTGCTGAATTGGTTCCAACTGATAGTGACACTATGTACAATAGAACAAAACAGTGTCTGGTTATGGGCGGTCACTCAATTGTTGTTATGTTTGAGCCCCTTGTTGCAGCCATCATGCCATTCTATCTCATTGAGCGTTTTCCTCTTTTTCGATGAGCCTCTCTTATACAAAACATGATGTCCTTCTCTGAGGACTGGCTCCTCTTGATGATTTGTTCAAAAACCTTAAAAACAACTGGAAATGGCAGGATAAAACCCTTGACCTTCGCTGTGTCTTGGATAATTATTATATCTCCCATGCACAAGGAAACACACACACATGTACAGATACACCCTAGTCTTGTTATTACTAACACTATGGATTCTTCTTCACATTTCCATGTCACTGTTTTATCCCAGGAATAAACAAGAATCAGCCATTATAGGAGACTCGTGGTGTTATTACATATTTTACCACCAGGTGTCACTATAGTACACGTGCATGTGTTTCTTTCCTTGGTGAATTACTAATTTACTAATTCTCAAGGCTTGCTGGAGTCCTGGTGTGGTGCTGTGAGCTAATGCGTCAGACTGCAAAGTTGCTTGAACTGCAAGGTCGGTGGTTCAAGCTCACCAGCTACTCCTTGGAAATACTACACAGGGTCGCTATGGGTCAGAATCGACTTGACGGCACTTAACAACAAAGTTTGCTATCTCAACTTAAGTGTGTCATGCAAAGTCTAAACAATGAAAAAATCATGATAAAAATTAAAGAGGCAAACAACGTGAAATATGAACCATGGGAAAGGTTTCCCCACTTTGCAATTGACTTCATGCTAGAGAAAAGGTAGAAGCATGACCTTTTGGAAAACAGAGTCCATAATATATCCAACACTGCGTTTCTAAAATGATTTTGTTAG
>NW_006408683.1:5526344-5530418 GCF_000296735.1 Chrysochloris asiatica
AGACTTCATTTTGTTTGGATCCACTATCAGTACTCTTGAAAACAACAGTCAGGAAATCAAATGACATACTGCATTGTGTTCAAGAGCAAAGATACTAGTTTGAGGACTAAGGTACTCCTGACTCAACCATAGTATTTTCAATAGCGTCATATATATGTGAAAGTTGGAAAGTGAATAAGGAAAATAGTGGAATAACTGATGCATTAAGAGTTATGGTTTTGGAGAAGAATATTAAAAGTACCATGGACTGCAAGAAGAACAAACAAATCTGTGTTGGAAGAAGTACAGCCAGAATGGTCCTAGAAGCCAGGATGGCCAGACTTTGTCTCTCATACTTCAGACATATTATGAGGAGGGATGAGTCCCCGGAGAAAGACATCTTGCATGGTATAGTGGAAGGTCAGTGAAAAAGAGGAAGACCACGGTGAGATGGATTGGCACAGTGGCAACAGCAGTGGGCTCAGGCTTAACAACAATTATGAGGATTATGCAGGGCAGTGTTTCATTCTGTTGTGCATAGGGTCACTATGAGTTATAACCTACTGGATGACATCTAATGACAACCATCTGAAAATTATGACATGGCAGAAAAGTAGAAAGAATAACATGAAAAATAACTAGAAATGTCCATCACCCATAAGCAGGTAGTTTATTTTTACATATATTTTTCACATGTTTAGTATTTGGACACATACAAACACATATCCATACATATAAGTTAGAACCATAATGTATTTATAGTTTTGTATTTTGTTTTTTTCCTCACATTATATCACAAGCATTTCCATGTCATTAAGTACTTTTTAAAAACACAATTTATAAAAATTTTATAACATTTCATCAATAGAAAAACTGTAATTTACTTAGTCTTACACTTACCAGATACTTGTGTTGTATATATTTTTTACTATTATATATACCACTATTATGGCCATTCTCTGTACACATCTCTGACAATTTACTTACTATAACAATAAGATCTCTTAGTTGCAAGTGACAGAAGCCCAACTCAAACTAGCTTAAGAAAAATACATGGAAATGTATTTGTTCATGCTCACATAGTGGACAGGGAAGAGGTGTCTCAAGGATGATTGGTCCCAAGGGCTCAAAACACTGTCTTCTGTCTTTTCTTTACCTAGGTTGACCTCATTCACGTCTACTAGTTATAAACTTCCTATATGATGCTTAAGGAGTTCTGGTAGTGTAGTGGTTATGAATCGGGCTGCAAACTGCAGGGTCAGCAGTTTGAAACTACCAGCTGTTCCGCAGAAGAAAGATGAGGCTCTCTGCTCCCATAAAGATTTACAGCCTCGGAAACCCTGTACAGGGTCGCTATGAGTCGGAACCGACTCCATGGCACATAAGAACAACAACATATGATTCTTACATAGGAATACGTCACCTTATATGCAGTGGATATGTCATCAGGCAGCTCCAGGTTTATGTCATCACAAATTATAAACCCCAGAAGGAAGACAGGGCTTTCCCACTTTACTTCAGTGTATAAAAATCTCTGAACAGAGCTCCAAATGCCCTAACTTAGGATGTGTATGGGCATATACTTTGGACCAATCACTGTGCCTAGTGGGTGGGAACTGTAATTGACACCTTCATCTGAACCACATGGTTGAAAGAATAAAGGAGAATTCAGTTACCTGACCAACCAAATAGAAGCCATGTCCATTTCATAGAAGATGATCCAGCAGAATGCAGAAATTATTAAGCAACATCATTAATATCACATGTAAGCAAATTTTTGCTGAAAATAATACTAAAAAGCTTGCAGCAGTCCATTGACAGGGAACTGCCAGAAATTCAAAAGAATGTGGAATGAGGGATATCATTGCTAAATCAAATGGATCTTAGCTGAAAGCAGAGAATATCAGAAAGATGTTTACCTGTGTATACATACACCAAGAGGTAGTAGTTTGACTAGAACAAGGAGATATGGTATAGTTTGAAATTAGGAAAGGTGTGAATCAGGATTATATCCTTTCATCATACTTATTCAATCTGCATGCTGAACAATTAAGCCAAGAAGCTGAATTATATGAAGATATGATGAAGAACATAGCATCAGGATCGGAGGAAGACACATTAACAACCTGCAATATACAGATGATACAATCTTGCTTATTGAAAATGAAGAGGACTTGAATCACTTACTGATGAAGATCAAAGACTACAGCCTTTAATGTGTATTACACCTTAATATAAAGAAACAAAATTTCTCACAATTGAGCTAATAGTTTACATCATGATAAAGAGAGAAAAGATTGAAGTTGTCAAGGATTTCATTTTATTTGGATCAACAATTAACGTTCATGAAAGAAACAGTCAGGAAATCAAAGGATATTTTGCATTGAGAAAATCTGCTGCAAAAGAGTTCTAAAATGTTAAAGAGCAAAGGCTGTGAAGACTAGGGTGTGCCTGACTCAGGCCATGGTATTTTCAATGGCCTCATTTGCATGCAAAATCTGGGAATGAATAAGGAAGACCAAAGAAAAATTCATATATTTGAATTATGGTGTTGGCTGAAAGCAGAGAATACCAGAAAGATGTTTACCAGACAACATGAGGAGAATCAATATTCCGGAACACTTAATTGTGCTCATGAGGAACCTGTACATAGACAAAGAAGGAAGTATTTCAAACAGAACAAGGAAATCCTGAATAGTTTAAATCAGGAAAGGTGTGCACCAGAGTTGTATTCATTTACCATACTTATTAAACATGTATGCTGAAGAAATAATCTGAGAAACTGGATTGTATGAATAAGAATGTGGCATCAGTATTGGAGGAAGACTCATTAATAACCTGTGATAAAAAGATGATACAAACTTGTTTACTGAAAGTTAGAGGACTTTAAATATTTATTGATGAAGATCAAAGACCACAGCCTTCAGTATGGTTTACACCTCAGTGTAAAGAAAACAAAAATCCTTACCAATGGACCAGTAAATGACATAATTATAAATGGAGAGAAGATTGAAGTTGTTAGAGACTTCATTTTGCTTGACTCCACTATCAACATTCATGGAATCAATCAGCAGTCAAGAAATCAAATGATATATGACATTAGGAAAATCTGCTGCATAAGACTTCTTTAAAGAGTTCAAGAGCAAAGATGTCCATTTGAGGTCTAAGGTGTGCCTGATCCATGCTATGGAATTTTCAATAATCTCATATGCATGTGACAGTTGTACTATGAATAAGGAAGACCTAAGAAGAATTTGGTACTGGAAAAGAATATTAAAAGTACCATGCACTGCTAGAAGAGCAAACAAATCTGTGATGGAAGAAGTACAATCAGAGTGCTCCTTAGAAGCCAGGATTGTGAGACTTCATCTCTCATACTTTGGACATATTATCAGAAGGGACAAGTCCCTGGAGAAGGGCATTATGCTTGGTAAAGTGAAGGATCAGCAAAAAGAGGAAGGCCCCCAATGCAATGGATTGGCACAGAGGCAACAGTAATGGGCTCAAGCGTAACAATGATTGTGTGAGGATGGCACAGGACTGGATAGTGTTTCATTCTATTGTACATAAGGTCACTGCGAGTTGGAGCTTACTCGACAGCACCTACCAACAACCCTCCCTATTTTATATTACCTTACACTTTACCTAAGTTTAAAAATATCTACCTTCTAGCCAGCGGCTCCTCGGAAACCCTATGCAGGGTGGCTATGGGTCAGAACCGACTTGATGGCACTGAACAACAACAACAGCCCTCTAGTTAGTGGTTTATCCTTTTCCCTCTTCCCATCCTTGGCTCTGGTAGCTGTGAACCGCAAGGTCAGCAGTTAGAAACTACCAGAAAGATGAGGCTTTCTGCTCCTGTAAAGATTTACAGCCTTGGAAATCCTGTACAGGGTCGCTATGAGTCGGAACCAACTCCATGGCACATAACAACAACATTCCTTGGCAATCATCAAAGAATGCTTCTTTCTCTGTGGAAACCTTTTATTGACTTTTTCTAATACTGGTCTCAAACAATATTTGTCCTTTTATGATTGACTAATTTCATATATAAGCAACTCTGGTTGTTGTTGTAGTAGTGAAGTGCTGTCGAGT
>NW_006408683.1:5531458-5532909 GCF_000296735.1 Chrysochloris asiatica
TTTAAAAGAGTGATGTTAAAATCTGGATCATGATTGCCTTATATTTGTAGATTGCTTTGGGTAGTATTGGGATTTTCACAATATTAAATCTCACTATCAATGAACATGGTATATTTCCCCATTTATGTATGTTTCTTATAAGAGTGTTTTGTTGTTTTCTTTGGTTAGATTTATTCCTAAGTATTCCTAATACTTGGTGGTGTTTGTAGGATAAGCACTGAGCTACTTACCGCAAGGTAAACCGTTCAGCGCCACTACAGTTCCTCAGAAACCCTATACAGGTTCCCTATGAATTAGAACTGACTCAACGGCACTTAACAACAACATTTCTTCTTTTGGGTGGCTATTGCAAATGGTATTATTTTCTTGATTTCTTTTTCAGGATTCTCTTTGTTAGTGCAAAGGAATCTGACTGAGTTTTGTGTGTTGATTTTGTACTCTGTCACTTTGCTGAGTCCTTCTATTAGTTTCAGTAGTTTTCTTATTAAGCCTTTGGAATTTTTAATGTAAAACATCATATCATATGCAGAAGAAATAGTTTTACTTCTTCTTTGTCAATATGGATGCCTTTTATTTCCCTTTCTTGCCTTATTGCTTTGGTTTGGACTGCCAATACAATATTTAATAGGAGTAATCATTAAGACCATCCTTGTCTGGTTTACATTCTCAAGGGGAATGCTTTCAGCCTCTCCTCATGGAAAATAATGTGAGCCATTGGTTTTGCATATATGTTCTTAATTATGTTGAGGGATTTCACTTCTATTCCTACTTTGTTGCGTGTTTTTTTTTTTTTTTTTTAATTAGGAATGGTTGCTGGATTTTGTCAAAAGCCTTTTTACCATCAATTAATATGAGCATGATCTGGTGTGGTACTGTAGGATAAGCAGTCAACCACAGGGTCTGGTTGAACTGCAAGGTCAGCAGTTCAAACCCACCAGGCTTTCCTCAGAAACCCTATACAAGTTCACTATGAGTCGGAATCGACTTGACGGTACTTAACCACCAACAACAATGTGAATGTATGATTCTATTACTTTGTTTTATTTATGTTGATTGCTTTTCTAATGTTACATACCTTTTATAAATGCCACTTGGTCACCATGTGCTTTTTTTCTTTTCTTTTCTCTTTTTCTTGTATGTGGTTGGATTCTATTGTCTTTTTTTAAACATATTGCAATGTTTATGCTGTGTCCCTTGTGTTTTATAAAGCCCTGAAATTCTTTTCTTTTTGTCTATTTATTTGATTTTTTCAGCATTTCAACCATTTTTACTCACACAATCCAGTCTTACCAAATATCAGCCATATTCCCCATTTTGCACAACCGCTACCACTATCCATCTCCAAATCTTTTTTCTCTCTCTCTTTTCTTTTTTCACCTTCTCTCTCTCTTTTTTATTTGTGGGAAAGTTCCAAAATGTTTGTCTTAATATGAAAATAAGTATACATATTT
>NW_006408683.1:5533619-5535037 GCF_000296735.1 Chrysochloris asiatica
TAATTGGATGGCTGATGTGGTGCTGGGGGTTAATGCTCTGGACTGCAAAGTTGGTTTGATCTGCTACGTTGGTGGTTTAAGCTCACCAGATGCTACTTGGAAACCCTCTACAGGGTTGCTATGGGTTGGAACGGACTTGATGGCACTTAGCAACAACAAATGTGATGGCTGGAACTGTGGTTGCCTTGGAAGGGCCAGATCAAATTATTTCTCTGATGTTATATGACTCGCAGGCTGGACCTTCCCCATTCTGCTCTACAGTCATACAAAGGCAAGTCTGGTACCTCAATTTGATGTATTGTAGACCACCACAAAATCCATCCTTTGGAGAACCAACCAAACAAACTATTAGTAAGCCTATAACAATAACTCCAGATGGATCAAACCTTATGTTTCTTACACCATTATCCTACACCCTTAATAACAATGACCACACATTTTCTCCAGGTTTTTGTACATATTAGAAAATTTATTCTTTCATTCATTTTTTCCATTCATTAGTTCCACTCAAGCAGTTCTTTTGGAGTTTAATATATCTCTCCCTGAGTCACAATTTGTATTTCACCTTTTGGTGCTCGATGGGACTTAAGTCTAGTTATAGGTTTAGAAGTAATAATCAGTAGAGGTGATTGCTGGGAACATAGAGCAATGTCTTACAGGACATCTGCCTCAGTTGATGCCCCAGACAACACCTCAGTCACCATATCAGCAGGCAAGTTGGGTTAATTTCATCAAAGGTGGGCAGAGGAGATAATGGTTTTATTGATAATGGATCAGCAGACAAAGGTAGAATAATCTCTACTGGTCAGAGTGATTCAACAGAATGTCCTCAGCTTCCTGATTATAGGCCTATATGACCCCATCCCAAGATTCAGGATCCTGTTTCTTCCTAATCAATGCCCTCACTTTAAATATCATATACCAATGGAGATTGGGGTTCAATTGGCATTGTGATTCAGCTGCTTTTATGATAAGACTCTGGATTTGCTTTTTGACAATATCAGCTTTGCCACTACAAGAAATAAGACTGTCTTTAAGGGCACAAGTGGAAATTTTGAGGTCTTTTATGTGTTGCTTGAGCTGTAATTCTGAAGCCCTGAGCTTATCTCTCTTTTTTTTTTAACTACATGACCTATTATTGTCTAACTAAGTAGGACTAACCAAGCAGCTTCCCTATACTTCTCATCCTGACAAAATTGTTGAAAACTATCAAACAAACAATCATCCACAGCCTAGCTTATCACCAATGCTTGATGGTGATGTTTTCCACATTAACATTATCGCCTCACAGCATGGATTAGCAGTTGCTCTCTTTACTAATGGAAGCAGTTATCAGTGCCTTTAAAACTTGTCAGATTTGAGAACCAATTTAGATTTTGTTTAGGCTAGGTTCTCTAGAGAAGCAAAACCAGTGAAAC
>NW_006408683.1:5536102-5563860 GCF_000296735.1 Chrysochloris asiatica
TCTATCTATCTATCTATCTATCTATCTATCTATCTATCTATCTATCTATCTATCTAGTTCTTGTTGTTAAGTACCATCGAGCCAGTTCTGACTCATAGCAACCCTTTTTAAAAATCCTATACATTGACTCTGTATAGGATTTCTGAGGCTGTGAATCTTTTCGGAGGCAGAAAGCCTCATCTTTCTCTTGATCAACTGATAGGCTCGAACCGCTGACATTATGGTTATCTTACACAGGCACCGCACTCTCTCTCTCTCTCAACATATATATATATATATGTTGCTCTGTTGCTGTTAAGTGCCATTGAGTCAGTTCCCACTCATAGTGACCAAAGAGTGGCTGATGAATTTGAACCGCCAGCCTTGCAGTTCAAACTGACTTTATGGTTCAGTGCATTATCCCACATTACCCCACAGTGCCACACCAGGATTTATAGATTAAATATATAATTTACGTGATGGTGGTGTACCTGGAGTCAGTTGAGACTCATAGCGACCCTGTACAGGGTTTCTGAGGCTGTAAATCTTTACGGAAGCAGAAAGCCTCATCTTTCTCCTAAGAACCATTGGTATTTTCGAACTGTTGACCTTGAGATTATCAGCCCAATTTGTAACCATTGCGCTACCAAGAGTTCTTTCAGGGTTTATATAACCTGTGTGTATAGTTTTATGTCAAGGAAATGGCTCACACAGTTGTAGAAGTGGGCATGTTCCAATCCTGGGTCACATGTCAGACTGAAGGCTTCTCCTGGCTCACATAGCTCCAGAAACTGATGAACCCAGGATCTGCCGGTCAGTCAGTAGGCTTCTGACAGGAAAGGTAAATGAATTCAAGGTGGGTAGGTAAAATGGCAGGGTATTGATGACTCCAAGATCCACAAGCAATACAGCAGGCCATTGACTTGAGTACAAAGATCCGCAGTCAGATGACACGCCAGATGCAGGATGCAGACCCATTGAAAAGCAAGCAAATTTTGCCTGAGTGTCATATATTTGGAGCAGGTCAAATCCCAGAGGAAAGTTCCTTTTAATTGATTGGCTGCTCATAGAAAATCTCATCATAGAGTTGATTACATTATATTAGATCTCATCATGGGGTTAACTACATTAACTGCTAAACCACTAAGAATCCTGGCCAAGTCTGTTAAAGTTTGATTTCTGTAATTTGGGACTTTTTCATTGGGTATGTAGGTAGTTAATTATGATTATGTCCTCTTGTTGAATTGACACTCCATTGTATAATGTTTTTTCCAGTTTTTTTTTTTTATGCTGGGTTTTGCCCTTAAAATCTTTTTTATCAGAAATTAGTATTGCCACTCCTGCTCTTTTTTTAAATTTCCATTTGCTTGACATATGATTTTGCATCATTTGATTATTAGCTTGTTTTTATCGTTGTGTTCAGGGTGTGTTTCTTGTAGACAGCATACTGATGAGGTATATTTCTGTATCCATCCTGCTCCTCTCTATCTCTTGTCTGGTAAATTTAATCCATTTATATTCATTGTAACATTGTAGGTATGAATTTCCTGTTGTCATTTTGTTGTGTTATTTTTTTTATCAGCACAGTATTTTCAAGGTTCAATCATGTTGTAATATATATCAGGATTTCATTTCTCTTTATGTATGAGTACTATTCTATTGTACCACATTTTGTTTGTCCATTCGTCTGTTGATGGACATTTTTTCTGTCTTTTGGCTATTGTGAATCATGCTGCAATTAACACTATTTACATGTGTTAAAATAATTGTTTTAAATGTTTGTACTTTTCAGATTTCTGTACCCTGAGGTAACCCAATGTCCTTCCACAGTTATGACTATTAATGAGTAGGATATGATGCAAAAACAATGGCAGGAATCCAAATCCTATATCTTGTCATCATCCTGCTTTGAGACAGATCTGTGGTGGGTGTGCCTGGTTTTATGACTGAAAAGAAAAAAATACTGGACAATGGGAGACAGCAAACCTGAGTTTTAGTTTCAACTCTCCCTTCAATTAGTGAGATGGGAGATAGGCCATTTAACTTCCTGGGCTGCTACTTCTTTATTTAAAACACAAAACAAAAACAACCAAGAACCCATGTACTTTAAATTCACAGAATTGTATTAATCCTAATCCTCATTCATAGCATACTTTCATCATTGGTCCATGTGGGACTCTTATTCATTCATTCTTTATTTCATTCGTTAGTTCATTTATAATTTAACATCTATGAAAACACCACCCAACACAGAATCCCGGACACTGACATTTGCTTACAATTACCCAGTAGTCCTCTCCCATTCTTGCCCCTCCCTTCTCCTTGCTTGTCATCATTTTAACAACTACTGTCCTAAATCTAATATTCATATTTCCCTTGTGTTCTTTATATGTAGTTTGAAGAACGTATTTTTTGTTTTACTTATTTTGAATTTTATAGAAAAAGCATCATTTTACTATGTTTTCCACTCAACATTAATTACTAGATAATCTATGTGAAGGGTCTTTGAGTTGGTTCCTAACCATAGCAACCCTGAATAAGGTTTCCGAGGAGTGGCTGGTAGGTTTGAACCACCGACCTTGCGGTTCAAACTGACCTTGCAGTCAAGTGCATTATCCCACAGCATCACATCAGGACAGTTGTTGTTGTTAAGTGCTGTCGAGTTGGTTCCAACCCATAGCGGCCCTGTATAGGGTTTCCGAGGGGTGGTTGGTGAGCTTGAACTGCCAACCTTGCAGTTCAAACCAACTTTGCAGTCCAGTGCATTAACCCACAGCGCCACACCAGACTCCACACCTGGACTAGCAGTATACATGGATAAGTCATTTAAAGAAAGAACAGGATGATGTTGAAGATGAAGCCTGCAGCAGCAGACCATCCATATCAATTTGTGAGGAAACAGTCTTGTTCTTGCCTTAACTGAAGCAACCAACAATTAACAGCAGAAACAATGGTCAACACCATAAACACCTCACTTGGTTCAACTTATACAATTGAAAGTTGGCTGAAATATTAAAGCTGAGCAAATTTTCTGTTCAGCAGGTGCCTAAACTGCTGCACAGAAGTTGCACCCAGATCATTTGTGGACAAGAGCAGAAGTTTCTTTTTATCCTTTTTAGTGTGACTTGAGTGAAGGTTTACTGACAAGATCCTCAGTTTTATATTCGACAAATCACACACTGTTTCAGCTCATGCAACAACAGTTATCCTGCTTGTCCTTGTGGTTCCGATTTCCATTCCACCCACCTTCCTATACTTTCTCAATTTTGTCCTTAGGTGAATGTTGCCTTTTTGATTTTGAATGACCATTCCATGGTGAGCATACTTTGTTAGTGTTGTTGTTCCCCTTATAGATAGATAGATAGATAGATATAGATATAGATATAGATATAGATATAGATATATAGATATATATATAGATATTGACTGGTGAAAAATTGGGCAAGAGGGTGAGTTCTGTTCCAGACCTGAAGTGTGGTGAAGGGCCACAGTCTTGGGTGCCTCCAGTCTCTTTCTGAACAGTAAGTCTTGCCTTGTTTTAAGTTAAATAATATTGAGTATTGTTCCATGTTTTTCCCCACTCTATCCAGGACCTAATGTTATCCATTTCAGAACAGTTGGTAGTGGTAGCTGGGTACTATCTAGTTCCTCTGGTCTCAGAGTCATGAAAACTGATGTTCACATGTTCCGTTTAGTCCATTGGACTAACTGATTCATAGCATCTTTATTTTTCATCACTCTTCTTTCTTCTGTACATGAGGAGAGCAATAGCTGCACCTTGCTAGTGGGACTGTAAAATGACGCTATTCACCAAAGTGGGATTTTTAGAACTTTATCTTTATGGATTAAGTTATGCCAACTGACCCTGATGTCTCTGAGACTGATCCTGAGCCCTCAAGTCTGGCAATTCATTTACTTAAGATGCTGGATAATATCTAAGAAGTTTTTATCATTTTGCCCACTGTTTGCTCTACCACATTCATAGCTGTGTTTGCAGGAAAGGTAAAAACCCATGTACAAATAACCTCTTTCAAATTCTTATATATTTGTGGGTATACTTCCATTCTTCCTCCCATGCCCATTCAGCCTGTGTCTTTGTCCATGTATCTACCCTCAGAACACTGTTGTTCCAAGTTGTGTATATCTCTATTTACCTGAATCCCTTTCAGCCCTTGCATACCTCCCTGTGTCTTCATGATTCTTTTGCCAGTCTCCCTTTTCTTGTATATTTCCCTCCCCCTTCCTACATATTCCCCTTTCCATTACCTGAATTAACATGTGTTTTCCCTCTAGCCAGTGAGTTACTCTTCCTTCCCTCCCACACCTGTTAACCATCAAAAATGTTTTCTTTAGTATGAAAACCTTTTATTGAGCTTTTATAATAGTGACCTCATACAATATTTGTCCTTTTGTGATTGACTAATTTCACTCAGCATAATGTCCTCCAGGTTCATCATCATATTATGAGGTGTTTTGCGAATTTTTCATTATTCTTCACCATTGCATAGTATTCTATTATGTATATGTACCAAGTTTGTTTATCCATTCTCCCACTTAGGCTGTCTGCATCTTTATGCTGTTGTGAATAGTGCTGTGATGAACATATATCTACTCACATCCTGACTCTTATTGTGGATATAGACCAAGTAGAGCAATTGTTGGGTCATAAGGTATTTCTATTTCCAACTTTTTGAAGAAGCACCATAGCATTCTCTACAGTGGTTGAATCATTTTACAGCCCCACTAGCAATGTAGGAGGGTCCCAGTTTCTCCACACCCTCACCAGCATTTTCTGTTTTCTTTTTTTTGGAAGTTCACTATTAATGCTAATGTGAGTGAAATGATATCTCATTGCTTTGATTTGCATCTCTTGCCATAGGATAATCCCTAGGCCTCAAGATCAGTTTGAACTGCAAGGTCAGTGGCTCAAACTCACCAGGCGCTCCTTGGAAACCCTATATAGGGTCGTTATGAGTTGGAACAGAATCGACAGCACTCAACAAAAACAACAATGGCTAATGCTTGTGAACATTTCTTCATATGTTTGTCAGCTGCCTGAATGTTTTCCTTAGTGCAGTGTCAATTCATGTCCTGTGCCCATTGCCGAATTGGGTTGTTTGTCTTTTTCGTGTAGAGGTGTTGTTGTTTTCTGTACATTTTAGAGATTAATCTCTTGTCTGCCATGTCTTTGCAAAATAAATATTTCCCAGTCTGTGGACTTCCTTTTTACTCTTTTGGTGAAATCTTTTGATGCAAAAAAGTGTCTAATTTTCAGGCAGTCCCAGTCACCTATTTTGTCTTCTGCTGTTTATGTGTTTTTAGTTATGTTTGACAGTGTACTACTTGTATTACATGTATTACAGCCCTTAAGTTTGCCCCTATTTTTCATTGATGATGTTTATAGTTCTAGGTTTTACATTGAAGTCTTTAATCCATGTAAAACAACAACAACAACATAAGTTTGTTTAGGTATATGGTGTGAAATATGGGTCTTGTTTCATTCTTCTGTAAACAGATTTCCAGTGTTGCCAGAACCATTTGTTGAAGAGACTGTCTCTTTCCGATTTAAAGTGTTTTTACACTTTACCAAAGATCAGCTGATTGTATGTAGATGGTTTAAATCTGGTTTCTCAATTCTGTTCCATTAATCTCTGTATCTTTCATTGTACCAGTACCAGGCTGTTTTGACCACTATGACTGTGCAGTAAATTTTGAGATCAGGGAGTGAGAGGACTCCAATTTTGTTCTTCTTAGCAGTGCTTTGCTTATCCAAGGTCTCTTTCCTTTTCATAATAAAATTAGTGATTGTTGTTTTCATCTCTTTGAAGAATATTGTTGGAATCTGGATTAGAATTGCATTATATCTATAAATTGCTTTGGGTAGTGTTGGCATTTTCACAATGTTAAGTATTCTTTCCATGAGCATGGGGGGAAGGATGGATTTAAATGACCTGATCAATTTCTTCTTTTGTTGTAGGTCTGTTCAAGTTTTCAACTTCACTTTGTGTTAGTTTTGGTAGGTCGTGTTTTTCTAAAAATGTATCAATTTACTCCAGATTTTCAAATTTATAGGACTACAATTCTTCTTAGTCTTCTGTTATCCTTTTTATTTCCACTGGTTTGGTGCAATGTTACTTATATCATTTCTTATGCATGTTATTTGGATCTTCTCCCTCTCTTTTCTGAGATTTGCCAGTGGTTTGTCAATTTTATTAATCCTTTCAGAGAAAGAACTTCTTGTCTTGTTGATATTTTCTATTGTTTCCTAATCTGTCTATTTCTGCTTTAATATTTATTGTTTCCTTTTTTGGTGACTGTAGGCTTACTTTGCTGGTCTTTTTCTAATTGTTGGAGATGTTTGTGTTAATATGCTGATTTTGTTTCTTTCTTCTTTTTGAATGTGCACAGTTACTGCTATAAATTGCCCTCTAAGCACTGCTTTTACTGTGTCCCAAAGGCTTTGGTATGTTGTGTTTTCATTCTCATTTGAGTTAATGAATTGTTTTAGTTGTTCTATTACTGAGTCTTTCCATGTGTTTGATTTTATTTCATTGAGTTTCCTGTTGTTTATTTCTAATTTTATAGCATTTTGAACTAAAAAGATGTTTTGCAGTATTTCGATGTTAATTAAATTTACTGAGGCTTGTTCTTTGGCCTAACATGGTTGGTTCTTGAGAATGCTCTATGTATACTGGAAAAAGTGTGTATTGTGTTGTTGTTGAGTACTCTTTATAAATCTATGAGTTGAGCTTGTTGATTGTGTTGTTAATTCTTCTGTTTTTGTTGAGTTTTTAGTTGTTCTGTGCTTTATCAAAAGTGGTGTGTTAAAATCTCCCACTATTATTGCAGAATTATCTACTTCTTTCTTTAAGTCTATTAGCTTTTTTTTTAAATTTTTTTTTTAAGGTTTTTATTGTGGATTGAGTGAAAGTTTACAGGGCAGATCATTAGTTTTACATTCAACAAAGCATACACCTTGTTTCATTACAATGATTATAACCCCCTCCATCAGTTAACAGTATTTCTCTCTATTCACTTTAGCTTTTTTTTTTTTTAAAGAAACTAACAAACAACAAAAAAACACTCAGGCATATATAAAATTTTACACCTCCAAAGGGCACATTCTACACATCTGCCTTCTGTCCACCAGCTCTCAGTCCCTCTCTTCCCATGAATCTAGAGTCCTCGGCTGCTTCCCCTCGGCTGTTTCCCCTCTCCATGACCCCATCTCTGCTAATAAAGTTATGGTAAAAGAAGGAATAGAAATAGGGTGTTGTAGCTGTAGGGAAGGGAATGTAGTGAACAGACTTTTTTTTTTTTTATGATGGAAGAGATAGAATATCTCCACACTGATGGGAACAGTTCAGTAGAGACAGAAAAAGTGATATTGTAGAGGAGAAAGAATAAGTGAGTAGACAAGAGGCGGTTGTTGTTGTTGTCAGGTGCTATTGAGCCAGTACCAACTCATAGTGACCTTGTGCACAACAGAATGAAACACTGCTCAGTCCTGCACCAACGTCGCAATTGTTGTTATGTTTGAGCCCATTGCTGCTGCCACTGAGCCAATCCATCTCATTGGGTCTTCCTTTTTTTCCTCTGACCCTCCACTTTACCAAACATGGTATCTTTCTCTAGGGACTCGTCCCTCCTGATAATATGTCCAAAGTATGAGAAACGAAGTCTGGCCATCCTGGCTTCCAAAGAACATTCTGGCGGTACATCTTCCAACAGATTGTTTATTCTTTTGGCAGTCCATGGTACTTTATTTTTTTTAAGGCTTTAGTGGTCATGTTCCATTCTGATTTTTTTTTTTTTTTTTAAGGTTTTTATTGTGTATGAGTGTATGGGCATGCGTGAGTGCATCTTAGAAGTACAGCACCCCACTCATCCCTGGACCAATGAGAACTTTTTGAGTTAAATGGAATCCTTGCCTTGCACAATATGTTCCTGGTGTGGTACTGTAGGAAAAGCATGACCACAAGTCAGTTTGAACTGCTCCCTTGGGACATGTGAATTGGACACTCTAACTCTGCTGTGTCTCCTGCACTATACACCCATCTCTAAAGTTCTGTGCTCCTTGCCCTGAAGCTCTATGCACTCACTCTGACCATGTCTGTGAGCACTTTACCTTTAGTCGCTCCACCTTCCTGCTACAATAATCGAGTCAACTGGTGTTCATCAAAACGATGAAGTCTTCGATTTTCTTGACTTGCTGTAAAGAGTATTGGAATGAGAGAACCTTGAGAAATTACTTAGTAGCTTCTCTTGAGCCCATTTTCCAAGCTATAGAGCTGGGTTCTAATTTATATAAAAGTTGCTAAATCCTGGTGTGGTGTTATAGGATAAAGCGCTGGATGACAAGGTTAATTTGAACCACAGGGTAAGCAGTTCAAACTCACCAGCCACTCCTTGGAAATTCTATATAAGGATGCTATTAGTAGGAATTGACTTGACAGCATTTAACAACAACAAATCACTCAAATGAGAAATTTATGAAAATGCTTTGTAAACTGTGAAGCTCTGAAAAATAAAGTGACTTGTTATCTTTATAGAAATAATAGCAAATGAAGACAAGAAGATCAAGAGAGATAGAAGAGGGAGAAAGCGAGAATTATGTCTTAAAAGGACCAAAGTCTTATGTTATGTAAACTGTAGAGGACCTAGCCATCTTCAATGAGATGCCCCTAAAAATCAAACAGGAAAGGAATAAAGACAAGAAGTGAAAGTTCATTATTGAAAATCCTGTTTTTCTTCTAACTGCTGTGGAAGCAGGTTCTTATTTCAGTGTGGGAATAGGAACAAGATTCAGTTTTTTCCAACCAGAGTCTTGATGTGTACCTGTGACTCGTAGGATGTGACTCATATCTTAAAGATCTCACTAGTATATTAGTAACCATTTATATTCCTTTAAAAGGAGATAAGATGAAGCAAAGAAATTACATAATTCTTTTCATTTAAATTTATCCCTTGGATTTATCTGACATGGTAATTTATTTCAGGGAGAGAAATTCCCCTACTCTTTGCAAAGAAGAATTCCCATTACCTTCTTCAGTAATCACATTTTCAAAATGCTTATTAAAATCAGTCTCAGTACTTTAATGTCACACTTTTTAAACTACTGGGTAAAATATATTTTTTCTAAATCTAGGAAGATGGCAAAATTGATATTAAAAAAAAAACAACCCAAGATTTCTTCATTGTCAATAGTCATTCCAAATACATTATGTATTTTTGAATTGTGTTTGTTGTATAGACTGATATTTGTTAAGACTTTAAAACTCTTATCAGTTTATCAAAATGCAACTATATGCACTGCTTCCAACTGCCCACTCATGTCATTTAAGGAACCCAGCAAATGCACTAAAACACCAAGTCAATCATACTAAATTTATCTTAGAAATAAACCAAAACCAAATCCACTCTCATCAAGCTGATTTTGACTTAGAGCGACTCTATAGGATAGGGTTTCCAAAGCTGTAAATCTTTAGGGAAGCAAACTGCCTTTCTCCCAAAAAGTGGCTGGGGTAGGAACCACTGATCTTTCAATTAGCTGTCTACTGCTTAACCCACCAGGGCTCCTATTATAAAAATGCATTTCATTTATTCCCCTTTATTGAACACTTAAACATACTCAATCACAAATATTCTAATCTGGTAGATTCAAGCCCTACTGATGCTTTGAACCATGTGTAGATTCTATTTAGATGTCTCTGGTTGAATGAAAACCTACAAACTGTCTGAAGAATAAAGAAATTTATGACATTTTAGTTGACTACCTTGGATTTTCGCTAGGCCAGGTTTACATTGACCCCATTGTTGGTGGTGTTCTTAGGTGCCATCGAGTCAGTTCTGACTCCTAGTGACCTTATACACAACAGAATGAAACACTTCCTGGTCCTGCGCCATCCTCACAATCTTTGTTATGCTTGAGCCCATTGCTGCTGCCACTGTACTAATCCATCTCATTGGGGTCTTCCTCTTTTTTGCTGGTCCTCCTGGTCTCACTTAATAATATGTCTGAGGTATGAGAGATGAAGTCTCACCACCTGGCTTCTAAGGAACTTAGAATACACCTGGCTGTATTTCTTCCACCACAGATTTGTTTGTTCTTCTAGCAGTCCATGGTACTTTAAATATTCTTCTCCAATATCATAACTCAAATGTATCACTTCTTCTATGGTCTTCCTTATTCATTGTCCAACTTTCATGTGCATATGAGACTATTGAAAATACCATAGCTTGGGTCAGGCACACCTTAGTTCTCAAACTGACATCTTTGCTCTTGAACACTTTAAAGAGGTCTTGTGCAGCTCATTTGACTAATGCAGTACATTGTTTGATTTCTTGACTGCTACTTCCACAAGTGTTGATAGTGGATCCAAGCAGAATGAAGTCTTTGACAACTTCAAAATTTTCTCCATTCATCTTGATATTGTTTATTGGTCCAGTGGTAAGGATTTTTGTTTTCTTTATATTGAGTTGCAACCTATACTGAAGGCTGTGGTCTTTGATCCTTATCAGTAAGTATTTAAAGTTGTCTTCACTTTTGACAAGAAAGGTTGTGTCAGCTGCATATGGCAAGTTGTTAATGAATCTTCATACAATCCAGGTTCTCAGATTATTTGCTCAGCATGCTGGTTGAATAAGTATGGTAAAACAATACAATCCTGGCACACACCTTTCTTGACTTCAACTATTCAGTACCCCCTTGTTCTGTTTGAAGCACCGATTCTTGGTCTATGTACAGCTTCCTCATGAGCACAATTAAGTGTTCCAGAATAGTCATTCTCCACAGTGTTGTCCATAGTTTATCATGATCCACGCAATCAAAAGCATTTGCATCATCAGTAAAGCACAGGTAAACGTCTGTCTGGTATTCTCTGCTTTCATCCAAGACCCATCTGACATCAGCAATATCCCTCATTCCACGTCCTTGTATGACTCTGGCTTGAACAGTTCCTTGTTAATGTACTGTTACAGCCATTTTTGAATTATCTTTAGCAAAATTTTACTTGCATGTGATATTAATGATATTGCCCTATGGTTTTAGCATTCTGTTGAGTCACCTCTCTTTGGAAAGGGCACAAATACGGATCTCTTCCAATCAGCTGGCCAGGTAGCTGTCTTCCAAATTTTTTGACGTAGATGAGCCACCAGTGCTGTATCAGTCTGTTAAAAGATTTCAATATGTATCCCATCAGTTCCCAAAGTCTTGTTCTTTGCCAATGCCTTCAGTGCAGCTTGGACTTCTTCTTGATCTTATGCTCCTTCTTGAACATTGACCATTTCTTTTTGGTACAGTGACTCTGTGTATGCCTTTCATCTTCTTTTGATGCTTTCTGCATCATTCAATATTGTGCCCATAGAATCCTTCAATATTTCAAGTTTTTTTTAATTTGATAGATGCTAAATGTGTTCTTTCCTTTTGGTTTACTAACTCCAGGTCTTTGCATATTTCATCATAACATTTTGCTTTGTCTTCTTAAGCTGTTCTTTGTAATTTTTTGTTTACCTCTTTGACTTTCTCACTTCTTCCCTTTGCTTTAGCATACCTATGTTGGAAAGCAAGTTTCTGAGTCTCTTCTGACATCCGTTTTGGTCTTTTCCTTCTTTCTTGTCTCTTAATGGCCTTTTGCTTTCTTCCTGTATGATGTTCTTGGTGTCATCCCATAACTCTTCTGGTCTTTGATCGTTAGTGTCTAATGCATCAAATTTGTTCTTCAGAGCATCTCATTCAGGTAGGATATGCTCAAGAACATATTTTGGTTCTCGTGGGGTTGTGTTAATTTTCTTCAGCTGCATCCAGAACTTGCATATGAGCAAAGTCTGCCCCTGACCTTGTTTTGGCTGATGATATGGAGCTTTTCCACTGTCACTTTCCACAGATGTTGTCAATTTGATTTCTGTGTATTCCATCTGGTGAGGTCCATGTGTACAGTTGACATTTATGTTGTTTATAAAAGTATTAACAATGAATAAGTCATTTGTCTTGCAAAATTCTATCATATGGTCTCCAGCATAGTTTTTTTTTTTTTTTTTTTTATCACCAAGGCCATATTTTCCAACTGTTGATCCTTCCTCTTTGTTTCCAACCTTTGCATTCCAATCCCTAGCAATTATCAATTCATCTTGATTGCATGTTTGATCAATTTCAGACTGAAGAAACTGGTGCTTAAATTTGAATAATAGTGATATTAACTGAGCTTTCTTGTAGGCATATATATCATCCTATGACAGACAACATTATACTTCAAGATAGATCTTGAAATGTTGTTCTTATTGAAATCATAACAGCCTGAACAAATAATAATGGTGGTGGTGGTGGTGTGCCATGGAGTTGGTTCTGACTCATAGTGATCCTGCATAGGGTTTCTGAGGCTGTAAATCTTTACAGAAGCAGAAAGCCTCATCTTTCTCCCATGGAACAGCTGGCAGTTTTGAGCTGCTGACCTTGAGGATAGCAGCCCAACTCGTATCCACTATGCTATCAGAGTTCCTTAAATAATAATGGATCACATATATTATTTCTTTAAATGGCCATGCTAATTTAGGCACTTTGCAGATATGCATTTTAATCCATCACACAACACTGTAGGGTTAGGGAAACTGCCTCTCAGGTTAAAAATCGCCTCAAGTCACTTGCTAGTGGGTGACAGAACTGGAATAAGAAACCCAGTTCATTTCTCTCTAGCATGTGACATGATGACGAAATAAATATTCTGCCATATTAAATGATACATTTGAGAAATTTTAACAAGGCTGTGGATTCAGGTCAAGTTTTTAATTGGATAAGTTCTCTGCCTTGGTTTATCTAGCCAGTCAATTTATATTTCACTGGTTGCCTATGGAGTTTGGGTTCAAAGAATATTTCCTTGGAAATATTAAGAGGAAAATGAAATTCTTTGGGCACTATGCCTTTAACCAGTTATCCAAAGCTCCTTCTTGTGCTGTGGCTCTCATCTGAATCTGAATTGGTTTTCATTAATTTCTTTCTGCTCAGAAGTTTCAAAGCAACAAAATTCAGAAGGAGCCTCAGAGAGACCAGCAAATAGGGCAAATCTTGACTGCAAGGGCCTTACCTGATATCACCTCAACTAGGTCAGTTTTTTCTAGCGTTTCCTGCAGTGTCCTCCACTGTGAATGGATTGGACTCTGTTTTACTAGTATGTGAGTGTTTGACAACCCAGGACTCATTGGTGTTCTTGCAGTGCCTTCCTGCACCACAAACAAGACATCTCTTAACCTGATGTGTTGTTAGCTGTCAAGGTGACCCCCCACCTCATGGTGTTCCATGTACGACAGGATGGGGCTGATTTTTCAGCCAACGATCACCTGGCCATTCTTCCTAGTTCATCTTAGTCTGGAAGCTCCACTGAGTATCAACAATATGCAAGCCTCCCTTTACAGGAAGATGAGGCTGTGAATGAAGTGTATTGGCTGAGACTGGAACCTGGGTCTCCCACATAGAAGGCAAGAATTCTACCACTGAATCACCAAAGCCCTCTTCCCTCATCAAACCAGGCTTTGATTTAATGGAACCAAAGCAGGAACTGTATGATTCTACTCCTGATTCAGGGATTTTGAGAGGCTTAAGGAACTAGCCAAGAAACAAGTGTCTTCCAAGGAATTTATAGAAGCATTAATTTCTAAGGCATTTTAACAGATGCTTCTAATAGACTAAATACCTATTCCCCTTTTAAAAGATTTTAAATTGGACTATAACATAAGAGAGTAAGTGAAAAAGTATTGTTACAAAATCATAGAAGACTTTATTAAACCAAAATACATCGTATGTAACAAATGTTAATTAATTGAGAAACCCTAGGGCAAGACATACTAGGTTGAGGTAAAAAGCATTGCTACTGGAGTTTCAGTTCATACACGTACAGGTTTATTCCAAACAAAATGTGTTTAAACATGTCACTGCAATCAGTGGATGGCTACAGACTAGTTCTCTCAAGTAATACCTTTGCTTTAATCTCATTAAGGAAGGACTCCTGGTGTGTTGCTGTAGGATCAGCACTGGACTGCTAACTGCAAGGTCAGCAGCTCAAACCCACCAGCTGCTCCTTGGAAACTCTATTATACAGGGTTGCTATGAGTTAGAATTGGCTCGATGGCATTTAACAAGGAATAACAAAAATATTTCTCCCTGGGTCTAGAATAATGTTGAGCAACAACAGTTTCATTAGAGTGCTTTCAAAAAAAGGTCTAATCAAAGCAGTGGCTTTCAAGGGGAAAGCTGAGCCTGGGCCAGTTAAATCAGGGCGGAGAGGTAAGCTTAGAAGGTTATGGAAGATAATCTTGATTGATTACTCAAAGGACGCAGGATGATCTAGGGGGCTTATCAGGGAGAAATTTTAAGAAAATAAAAAACTGCATTGCTGAGAAAAAGGCTAGGAAAGTTGTGCCAAGGAATTTTTTTTTTATCACCACAATTCATCTTCTCATTCTTCAACAGCAGCAAGGGCTATCCTATGAAAATTTCATTGGTAACCCTTACCCCATCCACCTTCCAGCCCTGATCTTGCCCCTTCCAACTTCTTTTTGTTCCCGAAACTTAAAGAGCATTTAAAAGAACACAATTTGAATCCCCCAAGGAAACCAAAACTGCCATTTTGAAGTGTGAATTGAAGAGTGCAGAATTCTTTGGTTAGAGAGATGGAAATACAGTCTTTAGAAGTGCATAGGCTTAGATGGAGGAAATGTCAAGAAACAATAGCTTTGCATTTTGATATTTTTTGTTCAGAAAGGTTTCTATGGGTTTGTAATAAGGTTTTTTGACTGAGCGTAATGTTTCCAGTCTACTTGATGCAACAGAATTCACTCTTCCTCAGATGGGTACAATTACAAATGATGAAACAGTAAGAGCAAAATCCAACCCATATTCTCAGTGAAGCAGCCACCTGAATCCCAGTACCTAATCTTGTTTTTTGTTTTTTAAGTTTTTATTGTGAATTGAGTGGTATTTTACATGAGAGAACATTGGTTTTACACTCATCATTTCATTGCAATGATTGCAATCTCCGTCATGCATCACCATTTAGCAGTATTAGCTTCTATTTCCTCTGCTTTTCTTGGGGGGTGGGAATGTATACAAAAACACTTAGGAATATATAATCATTTAAATAACCAAAGGGCACATTCTGCAAGCCTGCCTCTTGGCCGCCAGCACACAGCGTTTCTCTTTTCATGAGTCTAGAGTCCTCAGCTGCTCTATCTCTCTGTGTCCTCATCTCTGCCTCCATCTCTGGTATTGCTGTTTCTTTGGATAGGGTCCCACATTGAGCTCATGCTTTTCTCTCTTGATGGTCCTCTGTTCCTGGAATGTAAGATTAACTACTCCCCTCTTTTTGTTGCAAAACTTCTACCTTTATAGTTGTGACAGTCACAATTAGTCATGATAACAATTATCCACTATTGAATCATATGAATCCCCATCTCCTTTCACCAGACCCACCTGGACAATGAATAATGATGACCATAGAAGAACTGATACATTGAGTTATGGTGTTGGAGAGGAATACTGAAAGTGCCATGGACTGCCAGAAGAACAGACACATCTGTGTTGGAAAAGTACAGTCTTAGAAGCCACAAAGGGGAGACTTTGTCTCTCATACTTCAGACATGCTATCAGGAGGGATCAATCCATTGAGAAGGACATCATGCTTGGTAAAGTGGAAGGGTAGTGATAAAAAGAGCTCGTCCAATGAGATGGATTAACACAGTGGCAACAACAGTGGGCTCAAACATAACAATTGTGAGGATGGCACAGGACTGGGCAGTGTTTCATTCTGTTGGGCACAGGGTCGGTATGAGTCAGAACCAATTCAACGGCACCTAACAGCAGCAACAACAAAAAGTTGCAGCCTCAGAAACCCTATACAGGGCTACTATAAGTTGGAACTTACTCAAAAGCACTTGACAACAGCAAAACTGAAATTTAAGGAGCCACGGGAAGTCCAGTGGTTAAATTCTAGGCTAAAAACACACCCGCAAGCTCTACAGAAGCTCCGTATAGATTACAACCATGAAAATCCTATGGAGCACTTCTACTCTGTCACAAGGGGCCACTGTGAGTTGGAATCGACTAGATGGCACCCAACAACAACTGAAATTTAGCATTTCTTTACATTGCAAATGCAGGCAACACACCACAGTAACATTATCAGTTCCTGTGATTTTGTAGAAATCAAAGGATATATAATAAGATTTTTATATCAAATGTCAGGAGTTATCATTTGCTATTATTATGACTTCACAGTTTTGATAGTTATATTAGATCGGTTGCTTGATCTTGTTACTGACTGTCTCAATAATTAAGCGAGTAGATTATTTGTCACTAACTTTAAAAACTTTATATTTAGCTCTTATACAATCCTATTTGTTTTACATATAGGGACATTATTCTTAGAATTCTTAGAAGGTCCACAGCATAAAAAAGGTTAAGAAATCCAAACCCATCAGTTTGGATCTAACCATGTTGCTTTGCGTACAGTTGCTGCAGTTCACAGTAAATCTGACTCACGCATCAAAGAACTGCCAAAACACAGGACTCAATGGAACAGGGTTGCCTGGAAACTAAAACCTAATTAGAATGTAACTTTTTTCAAAGGAAAAAAGCACCCTATGCTTATAGAAAGCTGACACATTGTTTCCTGCTCCCACATGATTCAGAAGACCACCCCTGGGAATCTGCGGCTCCCACCTGAGGTCAGAAGGCATACTTCCCTTTATGTACTTGATGACTTGCACTCTCTGTCACAGATTCATGGAGAAGGAGGAAGTTAAGGACCAGTATGCTTTGAAATAATGTAATATTGTTGTGTTATTAAGTGCCATCGAGTCGGTTCCAACCCATAGCGACCCTGTACAGGGTTTCCGAGGCTGTAAATCTTTACAGGAGCAGAAAGCCTCATCTTTCTCCCGCAGAGCGGCTGGTAGTTTCTAACTGCAGAACTTAAGGTTCGCAGCCCGATTCGTAACCACTATGCTACCAGAGCGTAATGTAATACTTGCACTAAAATTTTTATTCAGTACTTCCCAACATTGCAAAGAATGAGTATTCCAGACACTTAATTGTGCTCATGAGGAATCTGTACATAGACCAAGAAGGCAGTCATTAGATCAGAAAAAGGGGACACTGAATGGTTTAAAATTAGGAAAGGTGTGCACCAGGGTTGTATCTTTTCACCATACTTACTCAGTCTGTATGCTAAGCAAATAATCTGAAAAATTGGATTATATGAAGAATAACATGGCATCAGGACTGGAGGAAGACTCATTAATGACCTGCAATATGTAGATAATTTAACCTTGCTTTCTGAAAGCGAAGAGGACTTAAAATACTGATGAAGAGCAAAGACCGCAGCCTTCAGTATAGTTTCTATTTCAATGTAAAGAACAAAAATACTCACCACTGGAGCAATAAATAACATCATGACAAATGGAGAAAGGATTGACGTTGCCTACGACTTCACTTTGTTTGGATCCACAATAATCACTCTTGGAATTAGCAGTCAAGAAGTCAAATGATATTGGGGAAATCTGCTTCAAAAGACCTGTTTAAAGTGTTCAAGAGCAAAAATATCAGTTTGAGGACTAAAGTGCACCAGACCCAAACTATGGTATTTTCAATGACCTCCTATGTATTTGAAAGTTGGACAATGAATAAGGAAGACTGTAGAAGAATTAATGTGCTCCAATTATGGTGTTGAAGAAGAATATTGAAAGTAACATGGACCTTCAGAATAAATAAAGCTGTGTTGGAGGAAGTGCAACCAGCATGCTCCTTAGAAGCCAGGATAGCAAGACTTCCTATTCACATAGTTTGGACACGCTGCCAGGAGGGACTAATCCCTGGAGAAAGACATTGTGCTTGGTAAAGTAGAAGGTCAGAGAAAAAAAGGACGATTCCCAAGGAGATGGATCAGCACAGTGGCAGTAGCAAAGGGCTTAAACATAACAATTGGGAGGATGGCAGAGGATCAGGCAGTGTTTCATTCTGTTATGCATAGGAATGCTGTAACTCCAAGCCTACTTGATGGTACTAACAACAAGTTTCTACATGAGTTCTTGATTGGTACAAATCGTTCTTATTTTCCAACTGAAACAATGGAGGTTCAATTTCACCCAGAGGCACCTCAAAATAAATACCTGGTGATCTGCTTTTTAAAAAATTAACTGGTTGGGGGCTGGAGACAGGGCCTTGTATTTTGTCACTCGAGGACTCAGACTCCTTCCACCTAGTCTCACTGTCCTATTCAACATAAAACTTCCAAGGTTGGTGCAGAAAGGGTGGAGAGAATGGAGAATTACCCTCCTTTGAACACTTAGCAAAGTACAGGCCTCTGTGGTTATCTGTTGATTCCCTGCTCTCATTCTGATGTTGGTGTATGCTTTCTCATCCATGACCCACCTGCTCTCCTTTCTTTTCCCTTTAGGATCTTGGAAGCATATTTTCCTCTATTCTCAACCACTCCAAGGAATATCCCTCCAACTCTTCGCTTTTTAACAGAAATCTGGTTCATCATTAGGAACCAGTTGCCCTGCAATTTCTTCACAGTGAGGTTATTAATACTTCAACCCACACACCCAACTTGGGAAGAGAGGTCATACCTCTAATAGCTTCCTACTGTTTCTGTTGATCCATGATACCTTCACCTGGTATTAACAACATGATCACCTCTTCTCCTTTAAATCTTACACCACCTGGTTGTGTCATGATGCTACCCTGGCAGCAAGCACTGGGAACTTGTTTTAATTTTAGCAGAAAAGGGATGTATTGAAAGCATATTGAGTAGGTCACAAGATCAAAGTGAAGTCTGAAGCCCAAAGTATTGGTTGGGGGTGCACATTCAGGTCACCCCATTGGAAGATTCTGGTTAGAATGCATCTAGTGTTACCATTTGTGCTGCGGAATGCTTGACTCTGTTGCTCCTGCCACCCTGATAATCTCTTACTGGTCCCCTGATCTTTAGGCCCTTCTTCAACAGTCTAAGTCTTGACAAGGAGCCTCAGATTGGCGCATTATCTGTGTTCTAGCTGGCAGGGGGTTGAGAGAAGGGAAGTCAGGCACTTTCCTTGGAAGGAACACTAATTTTCACATTTTTCAACTAGAAGGCAGAGCATTTGGATGCTGAGTAGCCAAAGAAAAAAACAAGCGTCCACACTGTTTTCTGTCTTGTTGCAGGCATACCGTGACTTTAGGACATTCCTCTACACCCAGAAAGAGTGCTATGCCACATCCCACTCCAATCCAAGAGAACCTCACTCCCACCCACTGTAGCCTCAGCATTTCCTGCTGCCTCATCTTTATGGACTCTCACTTCTGCCCCTGTGATCAATCTGGAACTGCTCACTTCTCATTCACTTTCATTAGTCCATGCCACGTTATGACCATAATAGTCTATCACGCTTTTGAAGCTGCTCTCGACAAGATTCTCTCTTTGTTAACAAATCTAATGGGCACCTTTCAGTCCTTACCTGATGGGAAAAGGCTCAGGTTTGGAGTGAAAGATGATTAATTCATGTTTCGTTCAAGGAGGCTCCCAGAAGAATCATCTGGTTGTAAGGTAGATCCTTCCACTGTATATAAGACTATGACTGTAGTGCATTCCTTGAAGAAACCAAAGTTGCTAATTAATCCTTTGTTGTGAACATGATGCTGGTGGAGGTTTTTAATCTAGATATCCAAGAATACTAAATCCTCTCTTCTCATTCTTCTCAACAATTTCACACCTGAAAAGGACTAAATGTTCATCATTTAATTTACAGACCTTGAAAAATGTTCCAATGACAAAGAGTGTTAAGTATTTTACAATGAAGAAGTAAAAATTTAAAAATCTATTTATGTTACCTTAAAAAAAAAAATGCAACCTGAGAAATTGTGCAGTTTCTGCCTCTGAGATGCCAGGTGAGCAGTTTACACTTTAATAGACGATCACAAAACTTTTCTTTGTTCTTACAAATGCTTTTGTAGGATTAGAAAGCTAAAAATATAGCTGAAAATAACATTCATCATCTAACATATACGTAATTTAGAAGGTCAGCTGGGTGCAATAATTTCAAGGGTTGGCAATTTTCTGCTCATTGCTGTTTTGATAATCCATCTAGATCTTTCCAGCAATAAAGCTATTTAGTTCTTATCACTGTCAGATGTTATAATCCATATTATCCAGGTAATTTAGCTATATGTGAAATTCTAAAGGAGGGAGTAGTTTTCTTTCACAGGGTATGAGCTGACTTCAGATTTGAGAACCTTGTTTGCTTCAAATGTCTACTGAAAAAAAAAATCTTCATCTGTTCTATCCAATAGAATGGACATTTCTTGCTTTGAAAGCATTTTGAATGCAATGAAGGGACAAATACTCTGGGTGATGTAAATGGTTAACATGTTCAGCTAGTTATTAATTGGAAGGTTGGAGTTAAATTCCACCTAGAGGCACCTCACAAAAAAGGCCTGGTGATTTACTTAGAAAAAATCAGCCATTAAAAACCCCATGAAGCACAATTCTACCGTGACACACATGGGGTCACTATGATGGAGTTGACTCGATAACAAATGATTAACGTTTGTGTACAATGCTGTCCCAAGTCCCTCGATCTACATGGCACTTAATGTCTATCTATCCAGAATCTGTGTCCAAATGCCCAGTTCCTGGGAAATATACTTTCTCTGGCCTTGTTTAAGCTCAATCAACTATGGCCTAGGAGAATTGGGATCATGTAACTGGAGTCCTGGTGTGGCATTGTGGATTAAGGCATTGCACTGCAAAGTTGGTTTGAACTGCGGGGCAATGCTTAGAGAATTGAGTGTGAACTGGACAAGCACCTGAAAGCACACATTTTCCATCTTCACCTCCTTGAGTGCTCTATATGGTCTGATGTTGATGACTACAGAGGGGAGGAACGTACTGAGTTCTCTCCCCCAGGATGAGAGAATGGTGTTCCCATATACAAAAGAAAGATATAAAGAGATCACGTGCTTTGCTTTCCAATATTCCATCATCTCTCCACAAAACGAGAAAGTCTTGAAAATCTATCTGACCTTAACATTTTAGGGGCCATAGTCTCAGGCATGGAGCTTAACTACCACCCAGATATTTTCTTTTGAGGTTGTGTTGGCTGTCGAGTGTTAAATAAGGAATTTGTTGACTGAAACAAATGTTTTGGGTTTCCTTAAACGAAACGTTTGCCAAAATAAATACAGCCCTTGGCCAAGTCTGTTTTTAGAAAGCAAAAATTAGAATTAAATTACTTAGCTATCTAAGTCTCAGTCCCAGTTTATTTAAATCATCTTTTTCCCCTGTTATTCCAGAGGTTCTGTGTTATGCAGCAAACTGCACAAATCCTCTACTTAACTTTGGCAGGAAAAGGCTTTGGCCTTGTTGTTAAGTGCCACCCAGTAGGTTCCGAACCCATAGCGACCCTATATAGGGTTTCCGAGGAGCGACTGATGAGCTTGAACTGCCGACCTTGAGGTTCAAATTGACTTTGCTGTCCAGCGCATTAACCCGCAGTGCCACACCAGGGCTCTCGGCTTTGTACTAATGTTCAAAAGACATCAAGGATCGGGGGAAATCACTGTGAGAGGCTGTGTGTTTTGTGATTATTCTCCAATTTACTGGAGAATCATGGTTCTATTTGAGAGTCACATAACTCTTCTTGGAAGGGAACATATTTGATTATTCCCATCTTAATTACGGGAGTCCTGGTGTAGCGCTGTGGGTTAATGCGCTGGCCTGCAAAGTCATCTTGAACCACAAGCTCATCAGCCGCTCCTCGGAAAAACTTTATAGGGTATCTATGGGTCGGAACCTCCTCAACAGCACTTAACAACAACAACATGTAATTTCATACTCTTTTCCATACTCTGATCGAAACCGACTCTACGGAACTTAACAACAACAACAACTCTTTTCCGATGTGGAAACTGAGACACTAGGATAAAGTACTTAATTTAATGGGAATAGTTTTCATTTTGTGATTTAGAAACTCTAAATGGAGCAGGAAAGACATCTATTGGGTTTTGCTGGAGGAGGCCACTAAAAACTGTTTTCACAGAGGAGACACAGAGGTAACTGGGAAGGAATGCCGCAGAGTCAAACTAGTAGCAGCCCCTTGCTCCCGCTTGGTTCCTCTAGACAATCTCCAGGGTCAAAAGAAGTGTTTACATAAGGCAAATCCGGACATTTTAAGTGCGACTGCCAGACTCCATCTATGGGCCAAAGGCCTGTCGGCAATTATACCCCCAAAACGGAAAAATGGGCCACTGGGCTAGGGCCTCCCCTTTTCCCCCAAAGGAAGGAGGCAGAGGACCCATGGCCTTTGTGGCAGAAGACCAGGATTCATGTGGAGGCCTCGGCTTGCCAGTTGCTCCCGCTCACACTGTCAAAATTTCTCCAAGTGAACCCCAAGAGACATTCTCACGGATGTCTCAACGTCAATGGAGTTTCTAATTGACATTGGACCAACTTATTCAGTCCTTAGGTCCTTTGGTAGACTCCTTTCCTCGCCTCTTGTCTCATTGTGGGTATTGATGGAAAGCTCATGCAGCAATGTAAAATGCCTCCACTCTCTTGTAGCTGGGAGGGTATACTAATCTCACCAATTGTTAGTAGTTCCTGAAACCCCTGTTCCACTGTTGGGTTGTGACTTTTTAAGCAAAGTCAACTCACAATTCAGTTCTATCCCAGATCTATATTGTGGATGGGAATTCCTCAAACAGTTTTGGCCATTCAAACCAATGTGCCCCTCAAACTTCAAGATCCATCTGTATGGACAGGGGAGCTGCCCCAAGTAGCCCTGGACACTAAACCAGTAAAATTCATACTTAAGCCTGGTTCACCTTACCCTAGAAGGGACTTTTACAGACTGTCCTACTACTGCTTACGCTCTCTGTCATGCATTGTCTTGCAAAACACATTTCAAGGAATGACTCCCATGGCCACAGGGAACCATAAAGTGGATTGGGAAGCTAAAAGAGTAGCCAGATTAGATTATTACTACTTTTCTAACCAGGGAACATTAGAATTAGCATTACTTTCAGGCCTACAATGAATGGGAGCAAGCCTCCCTGCACTGCTGAAGAAGTATGGACCAAAGAGCAGCTGGTGGGAGTTCCAGGGAAAGGCATACGTATGTTCCTGAGCGTCTGGAAGTTTCCATCAAACGTTTCACACAAGAGCGGAGTCACTAAAACTATTAATAAAGAAAATAGCTACCATTAGACATGTAGGTAAAATAATTAAACAGGTGACCTGAGAGTATACTCGAAACAACCCTCAGGAAGGGGGAAGGAACTTCTCCTAGGGAGGATTGGTAAATGAACTTTACTGTCATGAATTGATTCCGAGGCTACAGATACCTATTAGTCATGGTTGACACGTCTACTGGTTGCTTACAGGCCTTTCCTACTCTGACAGAGGCTCTCCTTAAGGATATCACACCGAGGGTCGGCCTCTCAACCAGCCTTCCAAGTAACAGTGGACCAGCACAAATTACTCAGGGTTTAGTCTCAGCCCTGGGAATTACATATTACTTACATACTCATGGAGGCCTCAGGCATCTGGCAAGGTACAAAGGGCTAACCAGACCCTCAAGAGAACATCAGCCAAATTATGCCAAGAAACCAAAACCAACTGGATGCAGAGTCTACCAGTTGCTCTCATGAAGATCAGAGGCAGCCCGAACGGGATGATTGGGTTAAGCCCCTTTTAAATTATGTATGGCTATCCCTTCATTTTACAAGCTATTAATGCTAATCCTAAAGCTGAGGAACTTCTTACGCATATGATTAATTTAGGACAAGTACAACAAGCTCTCTTAGATTATGACAAACCAAGGTGCTTCCTAGTCCCAACCAAGGGGTTTCTCCACCAGCTGTAGAGCCAGGAAGTTGGGTATTATTAAAACATTGGAGAGAAAGAAAAAGAGGCCCATCAAACTAACTTGAACCCCTCTGGACTAGACCTTACCAAGCCTCTTGTTATTGTTAAGTGCCATCGAGTCGATTCCGACCCATAGTGACCCTGTATAGGGTTTCCAAAGAGCAGCTGGTAAGCTTGAACCACCGACCTTGCAGTTTAAACAACTTTGCAGTCTGACATATTAGCCCACAGCACCACACCAGGACTCCTTAGAAGTCAAGCCCCTTAGGAGTCAAGTTAAAGGACATCGAAAGTTAGGTTCACATGTTCAGAATTAAACCCTACCAAGAGAAACTCTCTTTGGGAAAAATAGAAATATAGAGGCTACCTCAACATTAAGGAATTATTTGTGTGTGTGTTTGGAACCAACCGATTGGATAGGAACTTTGATCTATTTAGCACCAGAAATAGATACTGTCCCTAACTATCAATTTTTACCTATTCCCTTAGTCTTCCATGAAAGGACCTGAGGTGATATAGTTTATCACCCTTTTAGTAGGATCAGGAATCACTGCTGAACTGGGCATAGTGGTAGGAGGGCTGGTCACCTCTCTCATTAGCAAACCATGTTCAAAGACCTTAACTGAGAATTTGGAATAAATTATACAGAGTATAGTAGTTATTCAGAACCAGCTAGATTCACTCATAGCAGTCACTCTCCAAAATCGGTAAGACGTAGATCTGTTAATAGCAGAAAAAGGAGAGCTATGCTTTTTCCTAGAAGACAAATGCTGTTTCTATGCGAATCAGCTTGGTATCATCAGAGATGGCACCGGAGAACTAGCTGACTGAGCCACCAAAAGCTGACAATAGTTGTCAGAATCCTGGGACTTTTGGTGACAAATTTGAAAACGGGCTTCCTGGTTACTTCCCTTACTAGGACCATGTTCTGTAATTCTCCTTTTGTTACTCTTTGGGCCTTTGTATACTCCACACATTATTTAAGTTTGTTTCTTCTTGCCTTCAGGCTACCAAGATCCCAGTTTTTGTACAACAGAGTTATACTATTGTTCCAACCACACTGGATGAGGCCAGGGCAGCAGATATGCCTCTCACCCCCAGGGGACAGGAACTCCAGTATGGAAGGAGAGTTTAGGAGGTGGAGCAGAGTAGCCAGAAGAGTCTTTGCCTCATTTCCAAAATGATTTTGAGGTTCCTCTTTCCTCGAGGGGAATGATAGGAACAGTTTAGAGATATCTTGACCCCCTTCCTGCCTGGCCCATACCAAAGTAAAGGCAGAACCACAATAAACCGCTTGAAAATCAGAACACTGACCACAAAAATCCTGGGCATGCCTTGGCAGTTTAGAAATTGTTCTTAGCATGACCTTTTGATGTATACTAGCTTATTGTAATTCGTTAACATATGTATCAGCCCTGCATACAATGAAAAACCCCAGACTCGACATTCTGTACATACGGTACATACACAGAAATGAGCTGATGAAATTCAAACCACTCCGTCTGTGCGGAACAACTCCCCTAGGGGAGGAGCCCTGAGCGTATTGAACCTTGCTACTCAATACCTTGTGTCTTGTCCACTTATGGTGACAAACCTGCTTCTCTCTCTTTGAAGTATACTATCACTTTCCAGTAAATCTTATGAGTGGGGGGTGGGGGGAGGAGGGGAAGGCTTAGTGATCGACTTTTGAAAATTAACCAATAAAAACCTTAATGATCACAGTGGTCTGCTTAGCAAACAATCATGGGGATGGCACAGAACTGGGCAGCATTTGATCCTACTGTGCATGGGGTACCCATGAGGCAAGGGCCAACTCAACAACAAATGAAAATAACATGATCCTTATAGGAAAAGGCCCCACGTTTATGCTCAAAAGACCTGGGACCCATATCAGCCTTACCACAACTCCTATCCCTTTCTATTTCTTCCTTATTATTAATAATTTAGACAGGCTTCATCTAAAAGAATATTGCAAAGACAGAAAAAGAAAAATTGAAATGAAAAGGCCACAGAAAGAACTCAGATTATACAAAATTTACAAACTGTAGTTTATAGACTCTACAAGAGCCAATACAATTAATAAGAAAACCAAGCTGATTCATTTACACACTATGATAACTATGTTATTCCCAGAATCCTGATGCAGCCCGTTTCCTTCCAGCTTTGGGTCTTCATATGGGTAGGCCTTCCTATATCCCAACAAGACAATGCCTAACTGCATCTTGTACTTCTTCAGAAGCAATATAAAACTTTTTCTTTCATAAAACCTTCATATATGAGGGTAAGTAAAATAGTATTGCTACTATGACTCCAATTCATACATGCACACGTTTATTTCAAACAAAATGTGTTTGAATATGTCTCTGCTGTCAGTGGATGACTGCAAACAAGTCCTCTCAGTAGGGCACTTGTCTTATCTTGTTAGAGTGCTTTTAAAAAAATGGTCCAATCAAAATAGTGGCTTCTGAAGGGATCAAGGCAGAGAGGTAATCTCAGAATAGTGACTGTTTCTTTTGAATTCCAGAGGGGTCATCTTGATCTATTTTCCTGAAGGACAGAGGATGATTGCAGGGGCTTTTAGAAAAAAGTTTAAACTGAAAACTGCATTGGTGAGAGAAAGGCAAGAAAATTTCACTGACAAAAAAAATTTTTTTTTTCTATCACCACAATGCACCTGTTCATTCTTCATGAGTAGCAAGGGTTGTTCCACAAGAATTTCATTGGGAAACCTTATCCCATAGACTCTCCAGCCCTGGTCTTGCCCCTTCAGACTTCTTTTTGTCCCCCAAACTGAAAGAACATTTAAAAGGATTATCATTTGAGTTCTCCAAGGATGTTAAAACTGCTGTTTTGTTGTGGTATTAATCAAAGATTGCAGAATTTTGTGGGGGAAATATTAGAGAGATAGAAACACTGTCTTCAGAAGTGTATGGACCTAGATAAGTCAAAAAACAATAGATTTGAATTTATATATATATACATTTTAATAAAGGTTACTACTAAGGAGCTCTGGTAGCGTAGTGGTTACGACTCGGGCTGTGAACCTCAAGGTCAGCAGTTCAAAACTACCAGCTGCTCCGCGGGAGAAAGATGAGGCTTTCTACTCCCGTAAAGATTTACACCCTCGGAAACTCTGTACAGGGTCGCTATGAGTCGGTTCCGACTCCACGGCACATAACAACAACAACAACAACTATGATTTGTATCAATGCTTTTGCCTTACCCCTCATATTTGCCTGCTGCCAACTTTCTAGACCTACTTCCTGGTGGTTCTTGGTTTTCCATCTAGAAGGGCAATTCAAATACCTGATTCTCAAGGTGTGGGCTATATCCACAAACCTTTTCTGCCTTAACTTGCCGTCTCTACTTATTTATATGCTAGTGCCCTCACCTGTGAAATGGGATGCTGTTTCTTTATACCTCATAGGACCGTTGTGAAGTTGAAACAAGATTGTGTATATAATGCCTTTTTAATATAGGGTGAAGTGCTGGTGTGGTGCTGTAGGATAAGCACTGGACTGCTAACCATGAGATTCAAGCCCATCAGCCTCTCCTCGGAAACCCAATACAAGATCACTGTGAGCTGGAACTCAGTCAATGACACTGAACAACAACAACCATTATAAGTTGGTATGAGGACCAATGAATGGCAGTGATGAGGATGATAATACTACAATGAGTTCAGACACCAGCTAAGAGTTGGACCAAACTTCATAGGTTAAGGGCCTAGTCCTCCACATGACTGCCCTTACTTCAGACACCAGCTACAACTCAAGAATCCCCAGGCTACTCTCACTTCTGACTTGTGCTGTGGTAGTGAGCTGCGGAGTCAGTTCCGACTCATAATGACCCTGAGTTTAGAGATATCTTGACCCCCTTCCTGCCTGG
>NW_006408683.1:5563960-5567057 GCF_000296735.1 Chrysochloris asiatica
AACTGCTGACCTTGAGGTTAGCAGCCCTGATTCATAACCACTACGCTACCAGACTGGCTGGCTATAAATTTTTAAGTTCACACTACCTCCTGAGGTTTGAAAATTCATTAGAATGACCCTAAGAACTTAGGAAAACACCATACTTGTGACTACAGATTTATTATAACAAAAGGATACAAATAAAAATCAACAAAAGGGAGAGATGCATAGAGTAGAGTACCAAACACAAAGCTTTCATTGTTCTCTCCCTATGGAGTCAAGACATGTCACCCTCTTGGCACACTGATATATGACAATATGCAGGAAAGCACACCTGAGTTACATTGTCCTTAATTTTTATTGGGGTTTCATTATGTAGATAACATGATCAAATTGGCCATGTGTTCAAATGCATTCCCCACCCCCCTCCCTCTCCCTGGAGTTTGGGCTGGTGTTACCCAATTGAAAGTCCCACATGTAGTCTTTCGGGCATGGCCAGCCTCCATGTTGAGTCACTTAATTGGCAAAAAACTATCAGGTGTAGCTACAGCCCCCCATGAATATCAAAGGCACGCTAATAACTTGGGAAATTTCCTAAGTTTAGAGTTTACCGACAAGGAGTTGGGTACAAAGGCCAGCTACAGTATTATACCAATATGAATGATGCCAATTTGAGTATTTCCTACCCCTCCCAACTTCTCCAACCCCCTTCCTAGGGAAATAAGAATGTGAAAGGAGATTTTATTATATTACGATCTAGCACCATAATTCTTGTCTTTAAGGAAAGACCATACCTGCTTGAGGTAGGTAAGATCCTTAGCCAATTATCTATAAGTATCAAGATATTAGTAGAATGGGGAAAGCTCTTTTGGCATAGGTTGGGGGGAGGAATGTTTTTGTTTTTAAAAGGGAAGGGGAAGTCAGTCACAAAGTGACAAATATTGTATGATTCCACTTATATAAAATACCTAGAATAGGCAAGTATAAAAAGACCAAAGTTTATTAGTGTTTCCAGGTGTGTGGGAAGGAAGCGAGATACTGATTTGGAAACACTGAGCTTCTATTATGGGTGATGGGAAATTTTGAAATGGATAATGGTGATGATTGAGCAACATGATACATATGTTGTTGTTGTTAAGTGCTGTCGAGTCAATTTTGACCCATAGCAACCCTGTACAGGGTTTCCGAGTCTATAAATCTTTACGGGAGCAGAAAGCCTCATCTTTCTCCCAAGGAGCGGCTGATAGTTTCGAACTGCTGACCTTAAGGTTCGCAGCCCGATTCATAACCACTACGCTACCAGAGCTCCTTATGATAAACACAGTGTCACTGAATTGTGCATGTGAAGAATACTGAAATGCCAAATGACCTGTTACATATTTCACACACACAAAGTAGAAGGAAAGAGAAGTGGAGCGTGGACAGGTTAAAAAAAAAAGAGTGGCTGGAGTTTGGCCATTGTTAGGGATTGGATTTTGTCTTCCAAAATTATGTGTTGTAAATTCTAATCAGCATATATGCGTGTGAAAATGGTATGTAAAAATCCTCTTTCTTCACAAGGGGGAAGGAGAGGATCAAAGTCCAAGGTCGACTCCTATGAGACAGAAGTCAGATATGCCTCCACCCTCCAACATTTTTTTTTTTTTTTTTACCAATTCTGACACCAACTGACCCTCTACTTCTCTGCTAGGTTCAATAATTCAGTGTAATGGCCACACAGAACTCACAGACCATAGTAATGATTATGGGGTTTATTAGGGAACTGGTTACAATTCAGGATCGAGATTGCTCAGGACATCCTCTTCTTAGTCATGTTGCATGCACACCACTCTCTGGTACTTGGTCTCTCAGCCACTTGGCCCATTGGCCCCTGCCCTGTTTGGGCAAGGGCAGCTCTGCTGATTATGCACTCACTCCGCCATTAAGCCTTGACTGGAAGATGCTTCGCTCTAGCTAGGTCAACAAACTTAACTGGAAAGTCCACTGCTCTTGTCTTGCACTGCCTCTGCTGCCACCCCTTCTCTGCCATCTCTTGTCATCTCTGGTGTCACAGCTCTATGTCTCCTGATCAAGGAGGTTCAGTATAGGGATCCTGAATTCCAAAAGATATGCTTCATTTCTGGCTCTTTCTTAATGGTAGTGAGAGTTCCCCCTTTCTGATGAGATGCCTCATTTAAAACCTAGTGGTATGGGAAAACTAAGAAACCCCCAAGTTGGTGTTCCATAAACTTCATTTGCATGGTCCCACTCTACAAGGGTAACATATACCTTATTTACATTAGTAGCAAGTATCCAATCCCTTTGGTGTGACACCTCACATTTGCAGAGTCCTACCCATTCATTTGGAATCCTTGTGTGGCTCTGTGGGCTAATGTGCTGGACTGCAAGGTGAGTTTGAACTGCAAAGTCAGTGATTTGAGCTCACCAGCCACTCCTTGGAAGCCCTATACAGGGTTACTATGATTTAGAACTGACTTGACAGCACTTAACAACAACAACAACAACCACTCACTTAGTAGGAGTTACAGACTGGCTAGAAGAACTATATCAAGTAATTCACTGCATCACTTTGTAGAAATGAAGTTTAGTGGTGCAGTGGTTATGCACTTTACTGCTGTGCTAAGCAAATGTCAGTGGTTCAAATCCACTAATTGCTTCACAGGAGAAAGATGTGGCAGTCTGCTACCATAAGGATTTCCAACCTTGGAACCTATATAGGGCAATTCTACTCTGCCATTATGAGTTGCATCAACTACATAACAATAAGTTTAAGTTTATACACTTGTGGATATAATTTCATTTGGATACAGATTTTCTTTGTTAATGGATCAGTACCAGAGTAGGATGTGTCTAAAGCCAATAAAATGAAATACAAATATATATTTTGTTGTTGTTGTTAAGTGTCATTGAGTCAGTTCTGACTCATAACCACCTCGTATAGAGTTTCCAAGGAGTTGGCTAGTGAGTTTGAACTGTAAACTTTGTGGTTCAAACTGACCTTGTGGTCCTGCATTTATCCTACAGTGATATATATATCTGACTCATAGCAACCCTATACAGGGTTTCCGAGGCTGTAAATCTTTACGGGAGCAGAAAGCCTCATCTTTCTGGTAGTTTC
>NW_006408683.1:5568993-5574962 GCF_000296735.1 Chrysochloris asiatica
AGATTTTTTTTTGGCGGGGAGCAGGTTGGGGAAGTTAGTTTTCTGTAGTCAGACTCACAAGGAGATAAGTAAAGGATGATGTGTGTTCTGAGGGTGCGATAGGAACAGAAGATGCTGTTACTCAGATGACTGGAACTTTAAAAGTTGCTAGAAATAAAGACTTTTTTTTTTTTTAAATATCCAACAGCTGTGCAAACTTTAAATCCTGATCCCTAGCTGTTGTCTGTGGTCATTTTCGAGACCAGGTATAAAGAGAAGGAACATTATATTGACAGGGTGAATAGTTGAAATAGCAGCAGCAGCAAATCTGGGGGTCACATCATGGCTCCTCTTATGCTGTTTCAGGTAAGTAATTTGACTTCCTTACATCTCAGTTTTCTCAATTTGAAAAATGAGAATATTACTTTATTTTGTTGTTGTGAGGGTTGCATAGTAATTTATTCATTGTGTCCTTACTGTATGCCAAGCTCGTGCTAGATGCTTTACTTGTATTGCCTCTTTAATTCACACAACTCTCTGATAATAGGGCTGTTATTATTGCAATTTTAGATGAATAAACTGAGGCACTGAAAATCTACTCAAGGTCAAACTAGTAAATGTAAGAGTCAGAATTCAAAAACTCTGGCAGACTCACCCCAAAGCCTGCTCACTTGCCATTTTTCAACAGTTAATTTATACGCTAAGTTGAGCGTTTAATACATCAAAAACATGGCACAGGATGGCTATTATTAGTTATTTTAACTTCTACGTGACTACGTCAGCCGTTAAAACCCACCATCGCTCTGGGGGAAAGATGAAGCTTTCGGCTCCTATAAATATTTATAGTCTTGGAAACCTTATACAGGGTCGCCATGAATCAAAATGAACTTGCTGGTAGTGGGTTTGATTTTGGTATGTGTCGGGATACACTGAAAAAGTTCCAAAATGGCCACCCTAATGTAATTCAAGGAGCACTGGTTACAAATCCAGCTGCTAACCTCAAGGGCAGCAGTTCGAAACTACCAGCTGTTCCACAGGAGAAAAATGAGGCTCTCTGCTCCCATAAAGATTTGCAGCCTCAGAAACACTGTACACGGTCACTATGAGTCCGAACCGACTCCATGGTACTCAGCAACAACGTCAACTCAAATCATGTACCCCTGGTATGGCGCTGTGGGTTAATGCGCTGGACTGTAAGATCGGTTTGAACTTCAAGGTCGGAGGTGCAAGCTCACCAGCAGCTCCTAGGAAACCCTATACACGGTTGCTATGAGTCAGAACCAACTGATGGCACTTACCAGCACTTAACAACATCCCTTCCCCCTACTCCATCTCAGGCTTTAGTTAATGGTTCCCTCCTGTTATGCCTACAGAAACGCTTACAAAGCGGCAAGGAGCCCTGCTCCTTGTGGTTTTCCTACCTTTTCCGTGTTCCCCATACTACCCTCAACCGACTAACACGTGAAGCTTGTATACTCTGTGATATAAAGACCCTAGCCCAGCCCCTGATGCGGAAAATCTTGACTGTTCAGCTGGCTGCCATTGGAGCCAGCTGTCCACATCCTGGTTAGTAAGTTTCCCTGTTGGAAAACGATCTCTTTTTATTTTCTTTTCTGTAATAAACTAATGTCTCTCAGATTGATTCCTGATCATTTTTTTTGTTTTTCTGTTTCTCTGCCACAATTACTATTAGACTTTCCTCTTGTGGGCCTAAATCCCAACAGTATAGTTACTTGAATTTGGGGAAATTTTAAGTGCAAAAAGTATATAAAGAAGCAGAAAACAATCACCCATCCCCCCACCCCATGTAGATTTTTCAAGTTTTTTTTACATAAACTTGCAACCAGAAAAAAAATCAGTGAAAAAAAGAACCCGGAAGTAACTCTGGTAGCATAGTGGTTATGGGCTGAGAACCTCAGGGACAGCAGTTCGAAACTATCAGCTGTTCCGTGGGAGAAAGATGAGGCTTTCTGCTCCCCTAACGATTTACAGCCTCGGAAACCCTGTACAGGGTCGCTATGGGTCGGAACCGACTCCACAGCACATAACAACAACAGAGAAGGACATTTTCCCTCCAACTCTGGCTCTCTCTTGGCAGAAACACCACATCTCCGGACGCTGGTCCACACCTTCCTTGATCCAGTGATCCGGATGTTTTATAGAAAGCAAGAAGTTGCATCACTGGAAATTCCAAGATTCCTTCTAGCCTGTGGTCATGTCCGTAAATCACTCAAAAGCGATTCTGCCGACTCATTTTTGGACTGAAGAATTTCTGGAGGTGTGGATCGCGGTGTCTTCCCTAGCTTCTGAGGCCACAGCACCAAGGGGAGGATGGCTCATTGTGGGGTCACCATTCCTGTTTCCTTGGCAACAGGAACCCAAGGGTTGGCTGTTAAGGACGCTGGTGACCAGAGGGACCTTTGAACGGCCTCTGCGGAGTTGCCTGGCCTGCCGACTTCTGTGACTCAGGCCCTTGTCTCCTGCCCGGCCGGCTCCAAGAGGAGGGCCCGGCGGCATGGTGGACGCACGGCCCTGTGGCCTTCGCTGCGGCGGCGTGCAGCACAAGCTGCTAGGTAACATGGCGCGCTTGAAACGGGGTGGCCCGCAGCGCTGGGAGCCTGAGGCGGCCGGACGGCGCGGCGTCGAGCGACAGCGGCTCCTGCTCTGGCTGCTGGTGTTGGCAGCAGCTCTTCCGGCAGCCAGCGAACCGCGGCCCACGCAGAACGACGGCCTTGTACGCCCGGCCGGGCAAGACGACGCCGGAGCGCGGCCTGTGGAACCACTCGAGCCTGCGGCGCCTGTTCCAGAAGCTGGCAACATGGCGGCGGCGCTACTTGCGGCGTGGGGAGTGTCCCGAGAGGCTTGAAGAGATCCCGCTGCTGGTACTGGACCGCGCCAAGCATGGCGACTAGCCGTCCAGGTCCCTGAGACGTGGGCGTCTGTCTGCCATTCTGTGTGTGCCAGGCTGCACATGTAGACCGGATTTCCCCCATCCCACCCAGTACACCTGTTAACATTGATTTTGCTTACAAAGAAAAAATAAACCCAATACCATATGAATGAAAGAACCTGGAATTTGGGGAGCATATACATTTTAAGGAATCCTGGTATGCTGCTGTGGGTTAATGGGCCAGATTGCAAAGCCGTTTGAACTGCAAGGTCGGCGGTTCAAGCTCACCAGCTGCTCCTTGTAAATCCTAGACAGGGTCGCTATGGGTCGGAATCTACTCGGCAGAACTTTACAACAACATACATCTTAAACCTTCAGAAGTTAAAAGTCTCCAGATGTAAGTTTTTAGTAAGGAGCCAGTCTCTTCCTCCTCAGACACTAATGGACGCTAGGAAAGCAGTTGCAGGGAAGTCCGTTTGGCCTGGCCTGGCGTTCCCTGGGAAGAAGTGGATGTTGTTGGGATTGTTAAATGCAGTGGAGTCGTAGCCACTCTGTATAGGATTTCAGAGGAGCGGCTGGTGAGTTTGAACCGCCGAAGTTGCGGTCCAGTGCCTATCCTTCAGCGACACACTAGAGGGGTCAAATTTTCTTGTACTCCACACTCCAGGGAGACGGTGGGACGCAGCAGTGGGTTTCAATCTGTGCAGTATCCTTGGAGATTTTTTAAAACGTGAGATGTGAGCTCCTCATCCCATAATAACATACATGAGCATCATTGCTGTTATCTTTTGTTTACTGGAATTGTTGAGCCCCCTGTAAGCCAACATTAGAACCAAGACTTGGGGGTGGGGCCTGAGAAATGTGGAAACTCGTGCTAGAGCTAAAAGAGCACAGGATGGGTCTTTAACTTTTTCTTTCTAATCTATAAAAACCTGCTACTAATACTCTGAAGACTTGTAAAGATGAAAGTGAAATATTAGAAATGAAAGTGCTCCAAGTACACTGATGAAAGAGCTCTGTTAAATTGTCTCTCTGGCTATTCTCAGACCACTGTCCATACCTGCCTTTCCTTCATCTGCAACACCAAGGCAAGCTAAGTAACATTTCGAGCCATGGGCCAACACTCCATTTGATGTGGTTGCTCCTGAAGGTGTTCAGGGTGATGCCATCTGTCTCCTTGACATTTGATACTATTTAGTTCATTTCATTGGGTGGGAGAGGGGAGTGATGACTCGTTCCCAGGGAACAGTCTAGGAAGATGAGAAACGCAGGAAAAACAAGACCTGGGTCAGAATGCTGGAGCCAGGTAAGGAGGCCCCATCCTGTGATTTGTGGTCCAGTGTCTGTGGTACTTTTACTAGCCTCTTTTTATTCCTGTCCCTGCCCCATAGTTTAAACTCTTCTAGTCCACAGATCTGGGCACAGTGAATTAAATACTGAGCTGCTAACTGTAAAGTTGATGGTTCAAATCCACAAACTACTCCATGGAGAACATTAAGACGGCTCCTGTGAAGCTTGACTGTCTCAGAAACCCTATGGAGCAGTTCTACTTTGTCTAATAGGGTTGCTATGAGTTGGAATCAACTCTATGAAAGTGGGTTTCGGTTTTTGTAGGTCTGTGAGAGGGGAAGGCATTTGTACCAGAAAAGTCATTAAACCTCATAGATAACCTAATCCTGAACAGGAAAAGGTAAAAACATTCACTGCTCTCTAGGCCTAGGAGACAAGCTAAAATGGAACCAATCCTCTGGTTTCCCTCCTGTTTTCAAACAGGTCTACAACTGAACCCCTCCCATATTTTGCCCCTGTGTAAGTCTGCACAGCCCTGTATTCGGGGTTCAGAATCTGGAGAAATTAGCTCCTCAGAGCCAGCTGGCTTAATAAAATCTGAAACTCTGCTTCACCTCTCTGAGTTGCCTTGGTTTCTTCGAAGATGGATCAAGAGCTGCTGTGACACTCTTGAATCTAAAACTGCTGTAACAATCCTAATCGGAAAAACCAACCCTTTTCTCTATAGCTGATTGAACCTGGAATCCCATGATGCTTGAATTAAAAGCTTAAGCAGTCCGATTCAATCCGTCCTGCTTGGAGAGGTTGAAGCTTAGCGACCTAAAAAGGAAGGACCGCTAGGAAAATACCAAATTGCTAAGTATATAAATACTGAAACAAAGGTGCTGATGAATAATATGTAAGAAATTCCCAACTATCTACAGGTAATGTTTCCTGGGTTAATTTTTTCAGGGAAGAGCCAAGCTAGAAGAGCACAGCTATTTCTATTACCCTTAAGAACTGTTAGGTTTTTGTTTTGACTAGCCATTTTATGACCTTGGTAGCACTTCTGCTTTGCTAGTCTAAGGACATTGACCTAGTCTGTGTTTGGATCTGTGTGAACCCATCTCTGCTAACACACACACACATTTAGAGAGGTGTCAGTTCTGTGTATAGACATAAGACAATGTAAATGTTTTAACTTACGAGAATTTATTATGGTGGTTGACGTATGTCCTTTTTCTTCCTAGCGTCACTCTCAGGTAGCCACACAAAGCCATCCAATTTTGGTAATGCTGCCCTCCTAGGATTCCTGTCTTCTGGCTCTTGATTGTAGTTCTGCCAGTCAGAGGAGTGTGGTAACTCTGGATGGGTTTGTTGGGTTGATAGAGCAGCCTATATTTCTTGCTAAAGCCCACTTCATAGCTCTTGGGCTCAGATGTTTCATCAGAGACTGGGTACCTATTGATGGGCCCACCTTCATTGATCTTCCCTTCAATGAAAACCCAAACCAACTCCATTGCCATCTAGAGATTCTGACTCATAACAACCTTTATATGATAGAGTAGAACTGCCCTATAGGGTTTCCTAGACAATCATCTTTTCCTACACTGCCACATCTTTCTCTTGTGGAGACTGATGAGTTTGAAAAGCTGACCTTTCAGTTAGCAGTCAAGGTCTTGGCCATCACCACATGACTCCTTCATTTTGCACTATTTCATGATGACGATTTTTTAATTTATCTCCCAAGTCTGCGTTAGTATCAGCATGTGACTTGTTTATCCTTCCAGATCTTCCTTTAGGCAGAAAACTGGTGGGTTTTTTTTTTTTT
>NW_006408683.1:5578636-5580826 GCF_000296735.1 Chrysochloris asiatica
ATGGAAGCAGCAGTCAAGAAATCAAATGACATATTGCATTAGGCAAATCTGCTGCACGAGGTCTTTTTAAAGTGTTGAAGAGCAAAGATGTCAGCTTGAGGACTAAGGTGCGCCTGACCAAGCCATGGTATTTTCAAAACTTCATACGCATGCGAAAGATGACAGTGAGTAAGTAAGACTGTAGAAGAATTGATGCATTTGAATTAGCATGTTGGAGAATATTGAAAGTGCAGTGCGCTACCAAAAGAACCAACAGATCTGTTTAGAAGTGCAGCCAGAGTGCTCCCTGGAGGTCAGGATGGCCAAACTTCGTCTCTCATACTTCAGATATACTGTCAGGAAGTTCCAGTTGCTGGAGAAGGGTATCATGTTTGGTAAGGTGGAGGGTCAGAGAAAATGAGCAAGACCCCCAACGAGATGGATTGGCCAAGCGGCAGCATCAATGGGTTCAAGTGTCACAATTGTGAGGTTGGCTCAGGCCCAGGCACTGTTTCGTTCTGTTGTGCATCGGGTTGCAGTGAGTCGGTACCGACTCGATGGCACCTACCACCACCATGTTGTACTAATTACCATTACTAAAAGAGATACACATATTGCCTTGGGATAACACTAGCAGAGTGGACAGGCAGTGACAAACCACAGGGACCTGTTTTATTTAATAATTAACCCAGGTGGTGGAGGGTTATGTACAAGAGGCCAATGTTGGAGAAATTGGAAAGTCACATTACAGGTGCTAAACTGAAGCAGAATAGGCTCATGGGAAATTAGAAATCCAGTCATCCTTTTCTATGTCAAATTGGAAAAAAAACCATTTCCCTTCAGGACTTTCTCTGGTAAAGCACTCTTAACGGAAATCAAGGACTTTTCTCTCCTCTCCAGGGTGACCACTGCCCAGGCAGGTGGTCTCTGCTGCCTGTAAGGGGGTGTGGCCATGTTGTCTGCAGGTCTAACGTGGTTTGAAGCTCAAGAACAATGCAATTGAGTACACGTCCCTGTGAATGCGAGGGGCTGGTCATGTCCCTGCGGAGCAGATGGGATTCTGTACTTCCAACACAAATATATAACAGTTGCAGTCTCTGGGAGATCAGAAAACACTGAGACATTTCTTAGAAAAGTATTATTTTTAATAAATTGATGTATTTCAATGCTTTAATATGATAGCCCAATGCTATATTAACGTAGCAAAAATGAAGATTCTTGGTCTTTTTTTTTTATATAAACACTATGAATGACAGCACATTTGCATTCAATGACATAAGAAATTATCTTCAGGTTCATGAAGATTCCTTAAACTGTTACCACCTTTCAAACGGTGAAGATGTATGTGTATTGATTGGGTAGACAATGAGAGTTGTAACAGTTCAGCTGAACTCTAAAACCATACTGAAGAGAAGGGCACACCATGGCAGTAGAGTTGTCTTGCTGAATAAAACAAGTCTTTTAAACATGAGTTAAAGAAAATACAACACATATCAAAATTAGAGCATCTTACAGAAAAGGAAGCATAGAATATACACAGATTAGAACCCTGAAGCAGTGAATGTGTTTCTACCCGTTTTGTGATGGAAGAAGCCATGAATTCAGAGTCCTGTAGCTGTTTGTAGTGTTGAATCTCCTCATACACGGTGTATTCATGAACTAAAACCAGAACTCCATTTGGTACAAATGCTGGTGAAGGGTAACTAGCACTATTGCTAATGGTCAAAGCAATAGTTGACTGAATTTTAGGCATCGAGTGGAGGCTCTCTTTACTACAGTGCCACCACTTTCTATTAATCCACAAGTCACATTCTTTCCAAAACTGATGCCACCTTTTTAGGGTTTACATAAACAAAAAACAAGGGCATTTAAAACAAGGAAAATGATAATCTAATCTCCAAACTCCTACCCAATTCACAAACAACTAAATAAAACAAACAAGGGAAACCAGCAGCTTTTGACACTTTACCAGGCTGTCCATCCCGCCAGGAGAAATGCTTCATTTGCTACAACGACAAAGACACAAGACTCCCTCACAGCACACTAGTCCTAGTGATTGAGTTTTTGACACAGGAGTTTTCTTAACATAAACTGGGTGGAGAACAAGAGTCTTTTCTTCCAAAAATAGAGAAAAGTTGGTTAAACGCCAGTTAATTAATCTAATCTTAACTTTGAACTGTAGAAGAGGACTTGATAAGGTTTTCTAAAGCA
>NW_006408683.1:5581476-5586547 GCF_000296735.1 Chrysochloris asiatica
TAGCTTGTCACTCTTTCTTCCTAGTCTGTCTTCATCTGGAAGCTCCTCTGAAACCTGTCCACCATGGGTGACCCTGCTGGTATTTAAAATACCGGTGGCATAACTTTCAGAATCACAGCAACTCACAAGCCACCACAGTCTGACAAACTGACAGACGAGTGGTCTTTTTGTGTGAGGTCATGGATTATGTCCCCCAAAATATGTACCAACTTGGCTAATTTATGAATCCAGCTATTGTGTGATTATCCACCATTTTGTGATGTGTTCTACATCCTAACCTCTGTATGTTAGTGAGGCAGGATCAATGTAAGGTGTATTTGGAGTCAGAGACTTACAGGAAGGTCTTCCTCAAGTGACACCCTTAATTTAAGTCATACCTATGCTTAAGCCACACTTTCTACTTTACAAGATAAAAGGAGATACAAGTGAACACATAGGGGAGGGATCTCACTACCACCAAGAGTCTGGAGTGGAGTGTGTCCATTGGCACTAGGGTCCCTGTGCTGAGAACCACTTAGACCCATGAACATCTCCCAGGAATGCCAGGTTGACAGATGATGAAATGAGACATGAACCTTCCCTCAGAACTGACAGAGAGATAAAGCCTTCTCCTAGAGCTGATGCCCTGAATTTGGACTTCTAGCCTCCTGAATTGTGAGAAAATAAATTACTGTTAAAATCATCTACTTCTGGTATTTTGGTTATAATAGCACTAGAAAACTGTGATTTTGAAAGTTTTATGTTAACTTGTTGGTCCAGGATTCTCAGTGGTTTAGTAACCTCCATGATGAGATCTAACATGATATAGTCACTGTCATGATGATCTGATCTGATGCAATTATCCTATGTGTTGTAAATTCTCATTTTATGATGTTAATTACGCTGGGTGCAACCTACAGGATTAGGTTGTATCTTGAGTCAATGTCTTTTGACCTACCACAAAAAAAGAGCCCAGGACCTGGGGTCCCTGAACTGTGATGCTCCTAAATCTAGAGGAAGATTGATGCCAAGATGCATGGAGATTTCCAAGAAATGCTGAACCTACAGATGCTGAGAGGAGGCAAGAACCTTTCTCCAGAACTGATAAAGAGCAAAGCCTTCCTAGAGTTGGCATTCTGAATTTGTTCTAGCCTTCTAAATTATGAAAAATAAAAGCAGCTATTTCTGTTACTGCAGCAATAACTAGAAAATAACTAAGACAGTGATTGACTTTTGTTCACATAGAAAAATATCTTGAAGTTCCATCTATATTGTAGCATGTATTAAGGCTGTGTATTTTCTTTTAAGTACTTTTCACCTCGGTAAAATTAGTTAAAATACAACAAAAGAACAATCTAGGAATTTTAAGACAAGGAATAGGGCATTGCTCTACTAGGTTATTATTATTATAAAGGAATAATTCAGTCAGTGGGACCTACGGAATAGCATAGTTTTGTGCAGTCCACAGTTAAGCAGTATCAGCATATCCTCGAAGTATGTAAGAAATGCAGAATCTCAGGTTCCTAAACTTCTGAAGAACCTTCATTTTTGGTAAGCCCTTCAGGTAATTCATACAAGGATAAGGAAAAAGTCCTGTTACAAAAATCACAGAAACCTTTATTAAGTAAAATTATCAAAATGTGAAGCTACTGTTTCCATCTCTCTACAACTTCCTCAAGGAGCCCTGATGGCACTGTGGGTTTAGGCGGTGGACTACTACCCACAGGCCAGCAGTTTAAACCTACCAGTTGCTCTGCAGAAATAAGAGGCTATCTGTTCCTGTAAAGATTTAATCTCAAAAGTACTACAGAGTTCTACTCTGTCCTATAAAGATTTTATGAATCAAAACTGGAAGGGATAAATCCTTTCCCAAAGAATTCTGTGTCCTTTGATTTAGTTTTGAGGACTTCAAATTGCATTCCTGCTAAATGTTCTTTCAGTTTGGGGAAGAAAAGCAAGTCTGAAAGGGTAAGATCAGGGTTGGAGTACAGATGGGCATGGTTTCCCAATAAAATTGTTGTACGAAAGCCCTTATTTACCTTTGAAGAATAAGTAGGTGCATTACCATGAAAAAAGATTCCTCTGCTCAACTTCCCTGGCCTTTTTCTCATCAATGCATTTAAAAATGTGCAGATCCCCACAGAAGCCACTGCTGTGACTGGACCTTTTATTTAAAGGTGCCCTTACAGACGAAGACAAATATGTGACTGAAAGAACTTGTCTATAGCCATGCACTGATAGTAGAGACACCCTTCAATAGTTTGTCTTGGGGGAAAACCTGTGTGGTGCAAGAATTGGTATCCTAGTAGCAATAGTTTTGGACTTAACCTTCGTATGCACATTAAAGTTTGAAAACAGACTAGAAAGCTCTTGAGAAGATTCATACGAATTTTGAAACATGATGCATTAAAGCACATATAGATTATAAATAAGTGATTCCATAAATGTTACTGCAGACACTAGGTTTTTAAAACAAAAGAACGTGGATGAAAGTCCAAAACTATGAAAATCAAACTTGAATACTTTTGGAATAAAGTGTAGGACAACTTACAATCTTTGGGTAGGAAGGTAATTCAGTCAGTGGGCATCAATTACCAAGTCATAAAAGTACAAACAGTAATGGAAAGGATTAATTAATTTTACTACATCTATAGCTAAAAGATTTCATAATGGAAAAAAAAAAAAGACATTAAATGATGTGAAAAGACAGGTGACTAAAACACATGTGCCCAACAAATAAGGAACACAAAATACACAATGAACTTCTAAAAAGTCAATTTAAAATAAAATCCATCCCATAGGTATATGGGCAATGTATTTGTTGTTGTTGTTAAGTGCCGTCGAGTTGCAACGTATATACCATCTTAAATTTGATGATTCTCTATGAGGACTCACATGACTCAGCATGTAGCCATATTCACAACTATGATTAATTACAGTGAAAAGACACAAAGCCAAACAACAAAGGAAGCAAGGGCATGGAACCACTGTCCGGATAAAACAAGACACCAGCTTCAAAGAGGCTTTTCCCCACTGAATCACAAGGACTGCACTTAATTCCCCTGGTTTTGAAACACCTGAAATGTCTACAATGGAAAGATTAATAGACTGATTGCTCAAGGTTTTTACTGGAGCATCCTCTAGCATGTTCTAAAATGCAGATTCTCAGAAGGTAAGTAGGTGTGTAGCAATAAACCATTTTGCTTTCACAATTTAGGCACATGAGCCACTTTGATCAGTTTGGGTAATGGTGAGAACCCACCTAAAAATCCAAGTTCCCAAATACTACCCAAGGACCCATCATGCAGACTGAAGGACAGCAGTCTCAGATTTGTTAACTCATTTTGTCACATGCACCAAGTAAAAGAAAAATTAGGAATTGGTTCTCTCTTTTCTTTGTAGATTATGAGGGGACTTCAAATAGTTCCCGAATAAATGTAATGTAAAGACAATGAAATTTTTCCATAAAGTTTTGAAGCCCCTTTGCATACCTTAAGATAATTCACCATATAGGGTTTCTTTTTTGTTGTTGTTGTTGAAGTACCTTCAATTTGGTACTGATTCATAGTGACCCTGCACAGGGTTTGCAAGGAGCAGTTGATGGGTTTGAATAACTGACCTTGCAGCTAGAAGTCCAGTGCTTATTCTCTAAATCCTGATTTATAGAACATTATGAAACAATCAAGAAAATCTGCATGGTATATAATTAGATAATAGAATGCTCCATAGAAGCCAGTAGGACAAGGCTTTGTCTCTTATACTTTGGACAGGAGGGACCAGTCTCTGAAGAAAGATATCATAGTTGGTAAAATGGAGGGTGAACACAAGAGGAAGACACCCCCGCCCCCCAATGAGATAGAATGGCACAGTGGCAGCAACAATTGGCTCAAGTGTAACAACTATGAAGTATTTTATTCTGTTGTGCATAGGGTCACTAGGAGTAAGAACCAACTAGATGGCAAGTAATAACAACCATGTTACTTTTGTAGCTGTGATAACTTTGTGATGATGTTAGAGTCATTCTCTTTTAGAGTTACAAACTGCAATATTTAATTTAAACAAAATAACTACTTCAAAATAACCTGTTGTTCAGAAGACATGGAAATGACCTCCGACCTCTTCAAAGTTCACAAGGGTGATGGAGGAAAATCAAGATCATTGATTTTGTCCGCTCAGGGCCTATTTCTATGAGGCAGAAATTAGACATGCTTCACCATCCAATCTTTTTACCAATTGTGACGCCAAACGTTCCTCCCACAACACTCTTTACTATTCTGTTGGATTTGATAATGCATTGCAGCGGCCACACAGAACTCACAAACAATACACATGATTATCGAGTGTATTAGGGAAGAGTTATCGTTAAGTGCCATCGAGTCAGTTCCGACCCACAATGGCCCTGTATAGGATTTCCAAGGAATGCCTGGTGAGCCTGAACCAGAGACGACCTTATAAGTTCAAACCGACGTTGCTGTCCAATGCATTAACCCACAGCACCACACAAAATACTACTCAGAATTCAGTACTTCAATCACAACAGCCTTTATCAGCCATGCCTGCAGGAAGGCCTGTCTCTGGCCCTGAGCCTGGCCTTTGTGTATTTGTGCAAGTGACGTTTTTCAGTTTTGCCAATTAAGTGCCCAGAAGCACCCTACTCTGTTAGCAAGCCTCCTACCCTCGGTTTTCTAGCTTTGTAAGCTGAGAAGCCCAATGCTCTGTCTCATGCCAGCATCTTGGTTCTGCCATGACGGTTCTTCTGCTGCAGGTTTTCTCCATCTCTTGCTGTCTTCAGTGTCACAGTTGTCTCCTTCATCAAGGAGTTCAGCAAATGCATCTGAGGTCCAAAGGACATGCTCTACTCATGGCTCTTCTGGTAGTGAGAGGAGCCTTTCAGGCATGTGATGGCTCATTTTAAGACTAATAGGATGAGCAAGAGCTATATGGCAAGACAGGGAAATTAAAGGCATCCAAATTTGCAAAGAGGTAGTAAAACTCTCCCTGTTTGCAGATGATATGGGGTTCCTATACATAGAAAACCCCAAAGACTCAGTAAAAAGGCTACTAGACCTCATAAGGAGCTCTGGTAGCGTAG
>NW_006408683.1:5586647-5593001 GCF_000296735.1 Chrysochloris asiatica
TTCTCCCACAGAGCGGCTGGTAGATTCGAACTGCCAACCCTGTGGTTTGCAGCCCAACTCGTAACCCACTACACTACCATGGCTCTTTGTTGCTATGATTAAGTGGTCTTAAGTCATTATTTCTACTAGGACTCTTTACATTATTTTAAACTCCAAATGATACAGAAGAAAGTAAACACAACAAAATAACATCATTTGTGTGCTGAGTTGCTGGATTCTGGACAAGAACAGATGGGATTTTCTTGGCTCTTCACTAAGAAGTGTCTAACTAATGGCTACCCTACCCCTTTGTATCTGTTACTTTAAAATGTGTATATCTGAATTAGGAAAAAAAAGATAACCCACCACATTAATACATATATAAGTCCTAAGCAAACTGCACCAAATACTTTTTTAAAATCTGAGTTTTGGTGATATGATTACTGAACTAACTCACTCACTGCAATAGCCTTTTGTGTTTCGTCCTAAATCTCATTTTTTGACCTGAACCAATTATGTTCTTCATAAAAATTGTATATTCTTTTTTTCTGTCACATCTCTTAAAACAAGTGATCTGCTCATTAATAATCAGAAAACTGAAAGGCTTTCCACTGTGGAAACAACAGTCAAAAGCTTAAATTAGGTTAAGTGGCTTCATCTTCCACAGGTAAATGTTTACAATCCAAGGTTTATTTTCCCCATGAGCAGGGTGTGCTTATTATATAAATGAATCTACATTAGCTTACGGAAAAGTTAAAATGTAGTTTTCTGAAAGACACTTTATCTTCACACAGAGGAAACAACCCAATATAGAAATTTAAATAAGAGCAGATGATTTAAAATTGACACTACATGAAACGCTGACGTCACTGCCTTGGATCATTTACACACTGCATCCAGTATTTTATGTAGGACATTCATTCTTAAGGCAGAAGAATCTAATTTTACATATAATGACTTGGTTCTTACATTTAAGGATCAAACTGGGAGTAGACTTGAACAGATTCTTTAACAGTAAGCACTTCTCTGTTGTGAAAATTTCATTCTTAGTTTATGTAATATAAGAGACAGACCTCTGAAAAAATATATAAAAAGATGAATCTGAAAACACACAAATATAGTTTTTCAAGATGAGATCAATGAGATGGAGTTAAACTACTCTCATGACAAATGAACAAACTCCGATATATTCTTTTAGTTATAGTTCATTAAAAGTTTGAAATAGCAAAGATCTTTTTGGAGTGGGTTAGACTCTGGTTTTTAAGATCGAGTATAAAAGGCAGCCAGAATAGTAAAAAGCAGTTGAATGTCAACTCACACTGCTACATAGAAGGCTACCACCTCAGATATTCCTACTCATCAACAAAATCCTTTGCAGGGAGAAAATCAACAATGTATTAAAATAAAAATGAACCCCCTCGTAGCGCATCCCTCAAATGTGCAAAAACAACTCATCAATGAGTAGAAAGATATTCTTAAAGAAAACATCTTAATACCAGATGCGACGCCATCAAAGCCACACAGACATAAGAATGTCTCGCATTGCCTAGGTACATGCCTCAGTCAGATGAGGATGAAACCAACCACTGGACTGGACCCCCGGTAGATGTGCTTGTGGGAGGGAGCGAGAGAGGGCAGACTAAGAGGAACTGGGTCTGTGGGTGGCCCGCCTCTAGCAGACCAAGGCCCTAAGTCCTCTGGGCTGTGTGTGTTCCTTCCCCTCGTCAGGGGGCGCTCCCTGCATCCTGGTGCAGTCATTTTTAAGAACAAAAGCAAGCAAGAATCCGAAAGACAATTTGTTGGCAGGTGATAGTGACTATTAATGGTGTGAAGTACGCCACTTTGTGTGCCTGTTGCTTATGCCACAGCTCTGGCAATTGTCAGGAGTGTACAAAGATTACCTGCCTCGTTTTAAAGACATGAAGACTTTCTTCTTTCACGGTGGCAGGAGTCCATGCAAGATTTGTAAACTGTGATACAAAATACTGTAAACAGAACTTAACAGAGCTTGTATAAAACATAAGTAAATCCAAATTTACAAGTGGGCTAAAAAAACAGAGGGTGGCTTTATACAAAGGTCTCCCTCTTGCGCCAAGTGATTTTGTTTTTTGATTATAAATGTAATCCTGAGCTGAAAAACTGGGATTTGGGAGAGAACCATCTTTGCATCCAAAATATCCAAACGATGTTTTACTCTTTCTGTTTTCCTCTAGTGTTATTCAACTGCCAGAGACAGTTCTGAATGTGTGACTTTGGAGACACTTATAGCTTAGTGTGGTGTCCGGGTCGGGAGCCTGCTGCACCGCTTGCCATGGCCGCTGACGCAGCAGCATCCTCCGCCTCCTCCAGCTCCTCCTGGAGCTCCTGGCTGACGCTGGACTGGAGGGCGGCAGGGGTGAGCCACTCCTTCGGGAGACAACTCTGTAGGAAGGGTATACAGGAGCTGAAGTAGGCGAGTCGATTAATCCAGCGAGGAATCTCTTTGCCACAAAGAATCTACAAAGGAAAAAGTTTGTGTTATAAGACAGGTTAAGGTCATGGTGTGGCCCTGTGGGTTAATGCGCCAGATTGCAAAGACATTTGAACTGCAAAGTTGGCGTTTCAAGTTCACCAGCTGTACCTCAGAAACCTTATACAGGGTCGCTACGGGTCAGTACCAACTCGACAGCACTTAACAACAACAAAGGTCATTTGGTCCACTGCATAGAGAAGAGGAGGGAGGAGTGAAGAGGGAAGATGATGTAGAGAAAAACCTCTGCATATTAGGCTTTGGCCTCACATCTTTGATAACAAGACCACTGATCTGTCTTCAATCTGCCGAACCTGATATACCTATTGTTAGCTCCATCCTTGCTTTCTGAATACCATCTGCCAAGTTACTGTTTGGTCTGTATAACCAACCCAATTCCACTAGGTTCCTTTTTTTCTTCGATCTTTGCCATTGCTTTGGGACATATGAAAAAAGACTTAAAAGAATGCAAAAGAAGGGACTTGCATGATAAAGGATCTCAGCGCAATCACAGAAGCCCTAGGCAAAGCAGTCCAACTTGAGTCATTTCCTACCTCCAAGTTTTTTTCTTCAGTCTTTTATACTCTTCTCCCATCTCCAATAGTCTATTCTCTGCAGCCTTCACTTTATAACCACTACTCCTATCCCCAATCTACTTTTTCTAATGAACTCACACAGGTCCAGAAGGAAGCTGAAGAGGGGTGATGGATGGAAGCCTGGCCACCATCAGTCTGCACCTGCAAACTCAAATGAGGGGGAGGAATGGGACTCAGGAGTGTGCGGTTCACAGATGATCTGCTGCGCCAACACCCACTTCCCCTTCGGATGCTGTCATTAAGGCCCCTGAGCACTTTACTTTTTGCCCCTAATCATGCAGTTAAAATGCTCCTTGTAAACTAGGAATAGGGGCACTTGTCTCTCACACTTCAGACATATTATCAGAAGGGACCAGTCCCTGGAGAAGGACATCATGCAAAAAAGAGGAAGACCCCCAATGAGATGGACTGGCACAGTGTCAGCAGCAACGGCCTTAAGCATGATGACAATTGTGAGGATGGTGCAGGACTGGACAGTTTTGTTTTGTTGTGCATAAAGTCACTATGGCACCTAACAACATGCCAACATTACCATCACATGATCCGGAAGGTTCTATCTCAGTTAATGACTTTGGAAAGAGGTTTTAAAGCATCTATGTCCAGAAATTAGCTAACTCTTCAGTAAACTGGTATCTGTAATTACATAATGTAACTTTTTTCTCATTAAAGGTTTATGAGAAGAAAGTTACATTGCGTAATTACAGGTACCAGTAATTAACCACCCACTAATGGTTATGATGGAGTCCTGGTGTGGCGCTGTGGGTTAATGCACCAGACTGCAAAGCCATTTGAACTGCAAGGTTGGCGGTTCAAGCTCACCAGCATCTCCTTGGAAACCCTAATAAAGGGTCGCCATGGGTCGGAACCGACTCGATGGCACTTAACAACAACAATGGTTATGACATTTACTTTAAATACAAGGGGCATCAAAAAGTTCATGGGAAAATGGAAATAATAGATAATGGATTTTTTCTATGAACTTTTTGATGTTCCCTTCTTCTATGTCTATTTTCATTATAAGAAAAGTAAGATGGTTTCACTTGAGGGGAGCTAGCCTGCTTTGATCATTAAATTTTTTTGATTTATTCAGAAGCGATAGCAGCCCCCAGGGATACAGAAGTACCAATAGGTGAACACATCTGTTCGAATGGAGAGCCAGACCTAGATGCTTACAGAAAGCTACATGCCTCAAGACTGACTGTCTTCTGTAGATTATGTTTACTAAAGAGTACAGACTTACTGAAGCACTATCCCAAGGGCTGGACATCAGAACGAGCTAGGCCAGGATCAGGTGGTTCGTGGGACAATCAGCAAAACAACAATTTGAGAGCAATTACTGCCACTGAAATGTATACTTAAAATGTTAAAATGCCAAATTTTATGTTGTATGTACACAGTTGTTGTTAAGTGTGGTCAAGATGGTTCCGACACATAGCAACCCTGTACAGGGTTTCTGAGGAATGGCTGGTAGGTCTGAACTGCCAGCCATGTGGTCAGCAACCCAGTGCTTATCCTACAGTGTCACACCAGGACTCTGTATGTACTTTACCACATTAAAAATCTGGGTTTAATCTATTGGAAAAAGGATTATTTCAAAACAAATTTTTATATCTGAGAACTAAATCCCATCTTTGCTCCATTCCTTTAGTATCTATGGAGAAGCTAGAAACAAGTGTGATGGTAAAACACTATATAGTAAGACATGCACTCTGGATAAAGCATGGACTGCAAATGACAAGGTCTGTGGTTTGAGCACACCAGTTGCTCCACAGGAAAAATATGAGGCTTTCAGCTCCCACAAAGATTTACAGTCTTGGAAACCCTACACAGGGGTGCCATGAATAGGAATGGACTCGACCGCACTTAACAACAATATTGCCTCAAGGAGCCTTGGTAGCACCATGGTGTAAGCACTGGACTACTAACTACAAGCTTGGTGGTTCAAGCCAGCCAGCTGCTCCACAGGAAAAAGATATGACTGTTCCTGCAAGGATTTATAATCTTGGGAAATCTACATAAGGTCGCTGTGAGTCAGAATGAATGGTAGTAGGTTTGGATTTTGGAATAATGCCTCAGAAAGCTAGAGTTTCACATAGGAAGAAGTAGCTAAGTTGGCTCGTAAGAGACAAATACCTGTTTTCCAGAAGAGGAACACAAGAGGAAGGATAAGAAACAGCGATATTTGTTTTAAAAACTTTTTATCGTGAACTGAGTGAAGGTTTACATAGCAGATCATCAGTTATACATTCAACAAATCATGTATTTTGCTTCATTATATAGTAGCAATCCCCTTCAACCCTTAACAGCATGTGCCTTTACTCACTTTAACTCTTGCATTCCTCCTTGTGTCTGTCTCTCTCCTGCTACCTTCATCTTTCCTCTGCTAACCTCCCGCAACCCATGTTAACATGTGTCTACTCTCTAGCCCATGAATAATCCTTTCCTCCCACCGTAACCATCAAAGATCATTTATCAAGAAAACCTTTTCACAACATTGATCTCATACAACATTTGTCCTTTTGTAATTGACTAAATTCACTCAGCATGTCCTCCAGGTTCAACCATGTTGTGAGGTGTTTTACAGGTTCATCATTATTCTTCAATGTTAAAGTTTGCTTAATCATTCTTCTGTTGATGGGCATTTAGGCTGTCTTCATCTTTTTAATGTTTCTTGTAGAAAGCATATTGTGTTTTTTTTTTTTTAAATTGATTCTGCTCTTTGGACTCCTGGTGTGGTGCTGTGCATTAATGTTGAACTGCAAAGTTGGTTTGAACCACAAGGTTGGCAGTTCAAGCTCACCAGATGCTCCTCGGAAACCCTACACAGGGTCGCTATGGGTCAGAACTGACTTGACAGCACTCAAACAATTCTCTTTGTGTCTCCTGACTGGAGTCCTGGTGTGGCATTGTGGGTTAATGCTCTGCTCTGGACCACAAAGTAGGTCTGAACCACAAAGTCAGTGGTGGTTCAAGCTCATCAAATGCTCCTCAGAAACCCTATACAAGGTCATTATGAGTTGGAACCGACTCAACGGGCACTTAATAACAACAAAATCAATATGAATTGATTATGTGTTTTTTGATGCTCCTGCTGGATTCTTTGTTCTACATAATTTTCTATGCCGAGATCGTTTTGTTTGTGGGTATCTTTTCATTTCTGTTGTGTTACTGTTTAGTTAAATCTTTCTGATTTTCCTTTTTAAATTTGCTGTGCAATTATCTTTAAGGTTTTCTTTAAGGTTTCCCTGCTTAAAACAGTCTTGTTTTATA
>NW_006408683.1:5593666-5595292 GCF_000296735.1 Chrysochloris asiatica
AATTTGGTTTTTAATTTTAAAATGAAAAACAAGTAACTTCTTTTAAACTCCTGTTTGACAATGTACATTATAGGTATCAAATAAATATAAATTAACATTCATTTCCTAACACTATTTTACCTAGGTTTAAGAAATCCACTGTCATAAAGTCAGTTTCAACTGTCTGCCCCTTGCCTAACTGGAATCGCTGCTGGGTTGCAGATTTTGAGTCTCCTTCCCCATTACAAAATCAGAGGTGGTCAGATGACTGCGAATTTATACACCAACTTAACCTTTTCTACATGGACAATTAGGAGGCAATGATTATGTTTCTCCAGTTGTACAACCACGCTTACCCTCCTTTTCTGAATTGTTCCTCTTGCATTAAAATACCCTCATTAAATCCTAAGGTTCCTATTTAATCTTTTGAGTTGCTATTGTTACTATGACCTCATACAGATAGTCCTTAAAAGAGAATACTGCTCAAAGCAGGTATTTTTACTTACGCCAAACTATTATTTGGTTGTTAAAAGATATTTTCAGTTTAAGGTTTAAAGATTATCTCAGATCAATATGTTCAGGGGCTTATCCAACTTCGAAGGCTACAAAAGGTCTGTAGTATATGAAAACTTTGGAATTCTGTATTTTCCCCTTTTGATTAGAATACTTTTATAAATCTTTCATCAAAATGTTTAGTGACAGTAGCAAGGCATCATCCAGTGCTTCTGGTCTCATGGCAAAGGACCAGACGTTAATGGAGACAATTAGTTACACATTCCATATCCTCCACCTACTACTGCTGACTCTCTTTTTCCCTACTTAGCTCCAGGTCAATAGAGACCGACTATGTCTTGGATGACTGTTGTACTACACAACAGAGGACATTACTAGGCCAAGTAACTGGGCTGTCCCATGAAACCATGCTCCTAAACCTCCAAACCAAGGAACCAAATCCCTTGAGATGTTATGTTGTGCATAAGCAGCCTCACCAGGTACTCTTTGTTGTTATATATGTGTCTATTTTTATCAACTTTTGCCAGTTCAACTTACTGACAGCAATTACAATAATCAGCTGTGCAACCCTACCCTTAATCAATGCAATTTTCCCATCACCATTCACTTCCCCTTTTCCCCTCCTTCCCACCACTCCCGATCAACACTAATAAACTTTGGTGGTCTCTATGCATCTGCTTCTTCTTCTTATGTTGTTGTTAGGTGCCATCAAGTGGGTACCAACCAATAGTGACCTTATGCACAGCAGAATGAAACACTGCTCGATCCTGGGCCAACCTCACTACTGTTACCACGCTTGAGTCCACCGATGTTGCCACTTGGCCAATCCATCTTATTGGGGTCTTTCTCTTTTTCTCTGACCCCCCACCTTACCAAATATGATATCCTTCTCCAGTGACAGGTCTCTCCTGACAATATACCTGAAGTATGAGAGACAAAGTTTGGCCATCTTGGCCTCCAAGGAGCACTCTGGCTGCACGTCTTCCAAAACAGATCTATTGGTTCTTTTGGCAGCCCATGGCACTTTCACTATTCTCCTCTAACACCCTAACTCAAATGCGTCAATTCTTCAACGGTCTTCCTTATTCACTGGCCAGCTTTCGCATGCATACGAGGTTATTGAAAATACCATGG
>NW_006408683.1:5617553-5631357 GCF_000296735.1 Chrysochloris asiatica
ATTTACTGAACACATAAAATATGCCAGGCAATGAATATAATTAATACCTTTGCTGAAGACGGAAAAAAAAAAATAATACAACCTTGTTGCACACCTTTCTTAATTTTAAACGTTCATAGCTCTGCCTCATTGACTGTCCAGACCTGAATAACAAATGATGCCTAGCTGCCACTAGTAACTGCTATGAATGATCTACTTGGACTAATTGTTTCCATGCATCTCTGAGTTCCTTCATTCTTTGCTCTGGATGGGGAAAGACAAATATTGCACTTTATTTGGCCACTCACAAGACCCTATGAGTTACGTCACCAAGGTACGATGTAAAACATATTCTTTGTTGATTATATTGTGCCAACTGACTCCAAGACTATTGTTCTGGGCTCCCAAGCCCATTGACTCATTGCTTCCAGAAGTTTTCATAAGTTTGTACTCTCTATTAGTTATTTGTAAGGAACTCTGTTAGTGCAGTGGTTATCAACTGGGCTGCGAATCTTAAGGTCAGCAATTTGAAATTACCAGCTGTTCCACGGGAGAAAGATGAGGCTTTCTGCTCCTGTAAAGATTTATAGTCTTGGAAACCCTGTACAGGGTCGCTATGAGTTGGAACCGACTCCACAACACATAACTGCCACCATACGTTATTCATGACTACAGCTGCAGTATATGTAAACACATATGTAGAAATATTTGTCAAACCTAAGTATATTTGTGAGTATAGTCCTATTCGCCTTCCCATACTTGTTCAGCTGTGTGTCTATCATCTACTCACAGATTATTGTTATTTCAGGACTTTGTATGCAACAGTATTTACCTCTGCTGTCTTTAACTCTTATGCTCCCCACAGTGTCTTTTGCCTGAATCATTTTGTGTTGACCTGTTAGTAATTATTGCCTGCCTTGTCAGTAATTATTGTCTTCCTTGTCACAGAACTTCATACATTCCTATGTCTACCCTCTAGTTACTGATTTACCCTCTCTTCCTTCCCATCCCTGGTATTTATCAAATAATGTTTCTTTCTATGTAAAATCTTTCCCTGAATTTTTAAAATAATGAATCCATGAAATATTTGTCTTGATGTGATTGACTATGGCCATTCAGCATAATGTCCTCCAGGTTATGAAATATTTTGCAAATGTACTATCACTCTTTAATGTTGTGTAGTATTCCACTGTATGTTTGTATCATCATTTAACCATTCATCGGTTGATGGGCTGAAGTTATTTCCATCCTTTTGCTTTTGTAAATAGTGCTGCAATGAACATGGGTGGGCTTATATCTATCTGTTTGTGTTGTGACTCTTTCTCTTGGATACATATGCTTGGTAGTTTTTGACTGGAGTCCTGGTGTGGCACTGTGGGTTAATGTGTTGGACTGTAAAGCCGGTTTGAACCGTAAGGTCAGTGGTTCAAGCTCACTAGCTGCTCTTTGGAAACCCTGTATGGGTTGCTATACGTTAGAGCCGACTCGACAGCACTTAACAACAATGGGATACTAAGGCGCTCTGGTAGCATAGTGGCTATGAGTCAGGTTACTAATCTCATGGTCAGCAGTTCGAACCTACCAGTGGTTCCCTGTGGGAGAGAGATGAAGCTTTCTGCTTCTGTATACATTTATAACCTTTGAAACCTTAAGAGTCGGAACGAACTCTATGGCACGTAACCAACCAATGGAGTACTGTTGTGATGCTACAGGATAAGCTCAAGGTTAGCAGTTCAAACCTACCAGCTACTCCTTGGAAACCCAATATAGGGTCGCTATGAGTTAGAACTAACTTCATGGCACTAATAATAACAAGGTCTAATGGCTAATGGGAATCCTGGTGTGGTGTTGTAAGATAAGCACTATACTGCACAAGGTCAGTAGTTCAAATCCACCAGCCACTCCTCGGAAACCCTATACAAAGTTGCTATAAGTTGGAATTGACTTGATGGCACTTAACAATAATGGCTAATAATTATAAGCATTTCTTCATATTTTTTGTTGATTGAATGAATGTTTTCACTGTTCAAGTGTCTGTTTATGTCTGCTGTCCAGTTTTTAACAGAATTATTTATCTTTCTTTTGAAACTTTATATAAATTTTAGAGTTCAGTCCCTTGTTCTCTGAAATCACATTGCCAAATACTTTTCCCAGTCCCTTTACTCTTTTGGTGAAATCTTTTGAGGCATATAAGTCTTTAATTTTCAGAAGGTCCTAGTCATCTAATGTGTCATTTGCTGCTTGCATTTTACTTATGTTTGATTGTGTATTTATACTCTGAATGTTGTTGTCGTTGTTAGGTACCATCGAGTCAGTACCGACTCATAGCGACCCTACGTACAACAGATTGAAACACTGCCCAGTCCTGGGCTCCCTAAACTTGTCCCTGTTTCTTTAGAGGTCTTTATAGTTTTAGGTTTTACATTTAGGTCTTTGATCCATTTTGAGTTCAATTTTAGAAACAGTATGAGGCATGAGTCCTGCTTCATTTTTCTACAAGTGGATATCAAGTTTTGCCAACACCACTTGCTAGAGAGTATCTCTTCCCATTTAAGGTATTTCAGCACTTTGTCAGAGAGATCAGTGACAAACACAGGTGGCTGGATTTACTTCTGAATTCTCCATTCTGTTTCATTGTTTTATGTCATTGCACTAGGACTGCTCTGGTTTTTACAAATTCCTTTAATTTCAGTTTATCTGGAAATGGCCTCATTCACCATCTTATTTAAGGGACAATTTCCCTGGATATATAATTATTGGTGGGCCCTGGTACGGAGCTGTAGGGTAAGCACTGGATTGCTAACAGTGCTAACTACAAGGTTGACAGTTAAAACCCACCAGCTGCTTTTAGACACCCTATACAGGGTTGCTATGAGTTGGAACCAACTTGACAGCACATAACAACAATATTAACTCTTGATTTGGCAATTTTTTTCTTCAAGGTTTTATAAACGTCATCTCATTGCCTATGTGCCTGCACATTTTCTGTAGATAAATCACAGCATAGTAGTATTGGTTCTTTCTTGTGACTTTTTGCTTTCCCTGAGCTGCTTTCAGGATTATTTTTGTCCCTGCTTTTCAAAATTTGACTATAGTATTTATGTCTTGATTATTTTATTTTGGGGTCAATCCTATTACGAATTCATTTAGTTTCTTGAATGTGTATATTCTTTTATGATATCACAGATGTTTTCTTCAAATAACTCTGAAGACAACTTTCTCTATGCTTTATTTAGTCTCACATTGTTCTGGAATTCTGATCACATGTAAGTTATTCCTCTTGTTGTGTCTCATAATTCTTAGGCTTTCATCATTATTTTCCATTCTTTTTTCTGTTTCTCTAGCAGATTAGTTTTGAGAGATTTGTCTTCCATTGGGCTAATTCTGACTTCCATTCATTCAGTTCTACTTCTTTGCCCTTCCAATAAGATTATTATCTATTTATGAAATCTTAGTACTAACATTCTAGATTTTTTAGTGCTGTTTTTGTATTGTTTCTAATTTTCCATTTATTTTATCAGTTTGTTCTTGTACTTTTCTGATTTCTTCTAGATACTGGTCTGTTGTTTCCCTTGCTGTCCCTCCCAGTGCACTGAAGGTGCCTAAATATCATCTCTTTGAGTTCCTTATCAGGTAATTCTGACACCATTTCTTCCTCTGTTAAGTTTTCCTGTCTCTATTTTGGTCACTTGTTTGAAGCACCTTATCTTGTTTCTATTTGTGAACTGAGGTTGTATGTTGTCTCCCAGATACTGTGGTGTTATTGTATTTGTAATTTATTTTAAGACTGTATGTTGTGTTTCTTCCACTTTTTGCTTTATTTTCATATATCCAAGTTAGTGGGCTGAGGGTGCTAGTTTGGCAGTACCTAGGTACTTACACCTCCTATCTTCTGGTGGGTGTGACAGAGGATGGAGGTTAAGTGTGCAGTTCTGTATTCACTGTTCATGTAGAACAGTTGAGGACGATCTGGTGCTGGACATTATGTGCCAATCAAGTAGTACAGATATAGGTGGTAGGACACATCAGTGAGTGGGGTGGCAGGAGGTGCATGTGTGGCTGGGTTGCTTTCTCCCACCAGGTGAGACAGATTTGGGCGCGGGGGGGGGGGGGGGGGGGGGGGGGCGGGAGCACAGAACAAAAACAGATACAAATTCAAAATGGCCATGCTGACCAAAGGCAGTTGACAATTTACCACTTAGTAGTCTCCTTGTTCAGTTACTTCTTCTAATTGGTATTTGATCTATTATTTTATCCTTTCCTTTATAGCTCAGGGTTCCAGGATTATTATCAATACCGGTATCATTGGTTTTTTGGATCTTTGTTGTAGAGAGTCTGGGTAGCATAGCATGTCTGCCTAGTTCACCATCTTATCAGAAGTCCTACTAAATTTTTTAGACTGTGTAAATTTACTTACCTTGATTATATGGGATTTCCTCCTAATATAGTTCCCTACATTCCTCACTATCCAGAGTTCTAATCTCAGTTTTGGCAGTAACAAACAAGCTATGTGTTCTTGGCTAAGTCACTTTGTAGTCTCAGTTTCTTTAACAATTTATAATCTCATATGGGGAAACAATGAAAACTGTGACCCCAAAAGAAAGATAGCTCCAGGCATATCAAGAATTACTCTTCAGGACTACAACTGTTAAATGGATTCAGGGTTAGACTATGGTAAGGATAGTGCTATAGACAGATGCTCAATACAGTTATTAATTGCTTTGTAAGAGAGACTAAATCACAATGAAGAGAAGTAATGATGAAGAGCAACAGGCACTGGATTAAGTAGTCAGGGTCTAATCTGAGTTCTCCACAACAATCCTTGGTAAACTACTTTTTAGTCTAGAAGAGCCTACTTTGTTGTTATGAGACTAGATATATACCTAATATATCTTCCAATCAAAAAAATTCTATGGATAGATGAAAAAATTCCCTACAAATGTAATGTCTATGATCAGTACAGCTCAGAACCACCTTCTGTTTCCCCTGAAAATTAACTAAGTCATCTCTATGGTATCTGCATTCACTAGACTGGTGGCACTCTCAAACTTTCATGTTCATCTGAGTCACCTGAGGATGTTGCTAACATGAAGATTTTGATTCTGTAAACTAAAGAGGCCTAGTGGCACCATGGTTACGTGCTTGGCTGCTAACTACAAGGCCAGTGGTTCAAACCCATAGGCTACTCCATCAGAGAAAAGACCGGATGCTCTGCTCCTATAATGACGACAGTCTAAGAAACCCTATGGGAAGTTCTACTCAACTAGTTACCAAGGGTCTTTATGAGTCCCGAACAGACTCCATTGCACACAAGAAAATAAGTACCATGTTTGTAGTGGGTAGGACAGAGATTATGCAAATCTCACAAATTCCTAAGTAATGCTGATGTTGCTGGTCTACCAACATGACAACAGATGATTATAATCCTGTTTTAAAAGATACGTTGTACAAGCCATGAGGGAAATGAAGTGGCTTCAGTAGCTAACCACCCCTACCCAAAGAGGTCTCGGAAGTAGCAGCCCATTTGCTCCTTTACACTTTGAATACTTGTGCTACCTTGATGCTGACACTGCAACTATTTGCTAGGAGTCAGAAAGTTGAGAAGCTGTTTTAAATGCTATTTAATTTGTACCTTTTGATTTCATCCCCCATTTTCTTTTTACTGTCCATCAATTTTGGTCTAAATTTGCTTCTTGGGATTCAAGAACTGGGAAGGCAAATGCATGCCTGCGAGTATAGGTTGTTGTTGAAGAATAAAAATTCAAGATAGAAGACTCTTATCATTATTAAGAGCCAGCAAAAAATTCAGGATGGAAACTAAAATTTAGCGAAAGAGAAATATTAGTGGTTAAGAAGCAGAAGAATTCTCTTATACTTTTTTTTTTTTTTAAAAAAAGAGAAAATTTCAGGTTATTAAAACAAAAAAGAAATAGCTATTTGTTTTCATTCTCTACCTAGCACAAAATAATGAAAAGAATTACCATTTTAAACTGTACTGTCTCTAAAGTTCCCAGCTCTGGAAAAGTCATTCAGAGAAAGTAATACCATATTTTATGCAATATGAAAACTCAGGAAAATAATAAAACTGAATATAGTAGGACAGAAAGTATACTTGTTGTTTTTAGCTGCCATCAGTTAGTATCTACTATTTACTTGAAGAACTTTATAAAATTTAATTTACCTCTGATAAAGCTGAAGAAAAGTGATTGCAGTTTTTATGCATCAAATGATATGCATTGCCTTTGTATTCCTTTCCCAGTTCTTCTACAATTTTTTCTATATCATCTTCTAGGAAGTCCGTGCTCCCTAAAACAACAGCTTCTCTTAAAAACAAAACAAACAACATAGGTATGTGAGATTTGGGTATTTATAAGCATGTTAAAAGACCTACTTATTTCTAAGAATATTATGATTGATGCAACAGAGCAGGGTTAATGTACTAAAATGAAAAACAAAAAGTAAAAGAGATACTTTTTCATTTCATTTAGTTTGTACTTTTGTGGGGTGAACAGAGAGCAGCTTTTAAGTATACTATTTGTAATATCACAGTTATTTTTACAGCTACTATTATATTATATAAGCAGATCTATACAACAAATATTCCTGCTCAATTTTATCCTGACCATCAAAGGGATGACCACTCTCACTTAAATACATTTAAGTTATCTGCTACAGGGATATGGAATTGTCAAAATTGATTTTTTTATAGCATTATCAAAAAACAAAGGCAAAACTGTCTTGGAAATGCAATGGAGATTACTCACTAGAAAGTGGAATTTTATATAATTTGAATAATCTAACGATAGATACAAGTTAGGTAATTCAAAATAATGAAATACTTAGAAAATCCTTTTCTCTAGTAGTATGACAGTATTCCACTGTGCAGATTTTTCAATTCAGTGGTAAGCTAAGAAAACCAGGAGTTAAAATGCTAAATATATATAGAATAGCCCTCTACTGAATTCAACTGTGTAACTGCATCTCACTATTAGTTTTCACATGGCAAGTTTTTAACTATTATAAGCTGCTCTACATTTCTTCAAAGTTTGTTGAAACTAAGTTTGTAAATATTCATTTAAATTCAAATTGTAATTAAGGAAATATGATTATCGATATTCATATTTAAACTGCTTTATACTGATAAGGTTCTAGGCTATATTCATATCCACGCATTTTAGGCTTCCCATAGTTGTGCCTTAACAACAGTCTCTAGGCTAATCAACAACTGATTTCAAATGTATTACCAGTGTCCCTTTCATTAGGAAAATAAAGAGATTTTCAATAGTGGCAGGCTGTAATAATCTGTCCTCCTTCTCGTCCCAAACAGAAGATTTGGAAGAGGGAAGAAATCATGCGATACAAAGAAGACATGTATTAAATAAAGGTGAAACATTTTAAAAGCAAACAGAATAATTTATAACTTACATTGGTCTTGAATGAAAGCAACAGACTAAGAGGTTATTTCATTCACTTTATTTGCTGATTTCCATCTTAACACATGACTTAGAAACATGTAATATAGCATCAGGAACTAAAACAGAATTTAAGTATTCCAACTTCTAAGATTTTAAACTACAGAATGAATTCTGTATGCCTGAAAGTAAGTGTTGGCATTTAAGACAGTAAAATAGAAATTTTCCTCCCTACTTACTTAAATTTAAATGTTTCTCCTAGTTCAGAAGCATTTCCTGGGGAAATTTCAAATATTCCAGAAAAAGGGTAAGGATGGCCACCATAAGCAAATTCTGAAAAGAGAAAACTCATGATTTTTAGTATGTGTCACATAAAATTTCAACACAATGCTATATTAGCTTTACTAAATGAGGATAATGTTACCTAAATATTTTGTAGTTAATAAAAATGTGTTCACAAACATCTCATTTAACTATATTCTAGTAGCAAACAGTTCATGCAAAAGACCTGAAACCCAGATACTGAAAAGATACTCAAAGGTAATCTTGACTGCTATGTTCTCTGTTTATATTGGTTATATTATAAAGAAGATTGACTCAAACTCGTGAATGCAGTCTCTCTGCATAACTACAACAAATTAAGTAGGTGATCCTTTTACCACTTTTTAAATTAAAGTGAATTACAAACTCATACTTTATTGGAAAAAGTATTTAATAGCAGTTGAGTTCCTGGGATGAAAACTCTTGGATTATCTTTGAATAGGGGTAAATCATTAGCAAACTGAATTCAACTCCCCTCATTTTAGAAAAACTGAGGTGTAAATGAACATACTCATACACCACACCCCAGTAAATCTTCCAGCTAGGAGGGTACCATTTGTAAGCCTTTATTATGACAAGCATTTCTAAGGTTCAGTGAAGTTATGTCCAAACTCATCAGACACAAACTCTCATACAGAACAAAAACAGAATGCTTCCCCAAATCAGGAAGGAAAGAAAATTCTGGCTACAACCAGTATCTCACCTAGATATACATAAATGGTTAAGCATTACTGGGGGGAGTAGGGTGACTCTGTAGGATAAGAACTGGCCTGCAAACCACAAGGTCAGCAGTTTGAACCCATCGGCTACTCCACAGGAAAAAGATGAGGTTTTCTGCTCCCACAAAGATTTAAAGCCTTGGAAACACTATACATGGTCGCTATGAGTAGGAGGAACTCACTTAATGGCATTTAACAACAAGTATTACTGGACATTTAAAAAGAATTCAAACATGTGGTTAAGTTAGTCTTACCACTTAGGATTTATTAACCACAATATAAAACATTTAAAAGACTATGGCAAATACTAAGTTTACTTTTGATTCTGACCTCTAAGAAAAATGAAGTAGATAGAAAAGTTAAAAGACTACATGATTTTTTAATCCTTTAAATTTTATTAATCAAAAGGCAGTGTCTAGCATTCCATTTGGAAATAAAAAGTTTTAGCTTTTTTTGATGAAAAGATTCTATAAAATATTGCAGATGAGCAAGCTGGATACAAGAAGATTGTATTTTAAAACTTTTCCAGTTATTGCAATAAAAATCATAGAGCTATTTATTCTTTTACTTAAGAAACATTCACTTTGAAGAATAAATTTGGTTCTAGTTTTGCTAAGTTTATAGGGATGTATAAGCAATCTGGCTTTCTGTAGGTTTGAGCCTTGGTTTCTTCAATTGAAAAATGGAAGAAATGCCACAGGCTCTTGTCTACCTCATAGCATGACTGTGTGGTTCAAAACTTTAACAACCGTTAACAGCATATAAATTCAAATTCAAAAGGAATACACAAAGAACATGGGCAAAAGTCTAATCACACAAGAAAGGAAACCCACACACAAAAATCCTACTCATAGCAAAACTCCAACCACTGAAACGTTCAGAAAGAGTCCCTTAGTGCTTCTTGGGATTTGATTACTTGGAGGATGTAATGGAGCTTAACAATTAATCTGCTGAATTGTACCTAACAGCTGCTAATGTGGAAAATAAAAAAAGGATTATTATAGACACCATGTAAATGGACTGTCTAGCTAAAGTAAAAAGAAACATTTATTTTATGCTATGAGGGAGTTTATGACTCAAAATTATTACACAACTCACAATATATTACCCTAACCGTAACAGCAATGTGACTGGTCCTACAGAAACAGACTGATTACAACTTGGTCAGGACTAGATTTTCTTGCACTAAATGTGAGAACCAGTGCAAACAAGAAAGCTGCTGAATTGAAAACTAGCTGCCTTGGTTTGAGTTACCTGTGTCTTGTTTAAAAATGAAAAGGGCAGAGTAAATGACAAAGGCCATCATTTTTTACTTTTAAAACATAAAAAATAATTTATCACTGAAATTCCCTCAGGAAATTATTTCAAGTTATAGACACTCTAGCATTACCTCTTTTTCCAGTCAAAATGATTTGTTTCTAATTATGCAATGTTACAAAGGGCAATGTTTCTTAGGAACACAAGCATAATTAGAATAAAACAAACTGTCATGGCCTAACAATTTCAAAAACACAGTATTAAAAATAAAACAGAGCTAATAAATGAACATGTACTAGTGTACTTTCTCCCCAAATATAATCTATTTTGGACATTTTCCAAAACACAGTATAAACATACTCAGGGACATCATCTTCCCCTTTTGGGAGATTGTTTTCTTCTAACATATGAGATTAATCAAAAAAGAAAACAAAATAATAGTCATAATTTACCAACTCCTTGAAAGGACAAACTCATCAGACAATTTATTTAGACTAAGTGTACACATACCTCTTCCATATACTTCGATTCCTGAATGAAAAACTCCAATTCCAATGGACGAGGTGTATTCATTCATCCAGTACTAAGGGGGCAAAAAAGAGAAAGGATACAGAATAGCTGTTTATTTATGTAACTCAACTCCCTATTATAAGAAGTGGCTACTCCTCAAATTCTCCTCCAACTTAGGCATTTTAAGCCCATTTCTTGGTATTTTTTACTACAACTCTGAAACTTCCATTACAATGACACCTTGGGCCCTATCTCTGACATTTCCACACCCCTTTTGGAATGTACTTTCTTGGTCAAAATGAATGGCTCAATTTAGAATACAAACATACTATCAGAGGCTTAGAGTGTAAGCTATGTAACCTAAATCTGGTCAGATACTGGAAAAATAATTGATTTGAGCTCAAATGTGATGTACAAGGCTTAGAACAAACTTCTTACTCCCTGGAAAGGATAGTTCTTTAAAGAAGGAAGTGGTATTTTCCCCTAGATAGAAAACTTACTTTTTTTGGTGGGGAGAGAGGTGAGGGCAGTACTAGACATAAGGAAAAGAATGTATACAGGCAATGTGATATGAAATCATGGAGAAGACAGAAAGGGGTTAAAAAGATAAGCTGCAGGGAATTAAACCTACAAGGAAGCAAAGTAGACAAGAGATCATTAAACAAAAACATAGGTAACACTAACAGTGCTACAAATCTAGATTTCTCCAAGGTTGCTGTTATTCTTATGTGCCATCAAGTTGGTTTTGACTCATAGTTTGACACTTTACAGGGTTTTCTTTTAGGTTAGCCATCCAGTGCTGATCTTACAGCACACCACACCAGGACTCCAAGGTTAGAGGGTGGATAATTTGTTTTTATTTTTTCAGGTCTAGTCAAGTCTTAACCTTGGTTCCAGATCCCTAGCCAGTTTCTCCACGGTTCAAACAACCTAAGCCTGGAAAAACGCACATTTTTGTGCATAGCTGGAAGATGCATAAATGGCTAAGTCAGATTTTTTTCTAAAGTTTACTAAACTGAGAGAGAAATGTTTAAGCAATAATAAACATGAAATAGTTGAAAAAGAAAGAATTTTCCCATCTTGAAATCAACATATGCATTACAAAATAGTGTACTCTTAGTACAGCATGATTCCACTGCAGGGAGATCAACAAAACAGAATAGAAATCATAGAACACAGCCTTTTATATATAAGAACTGGTGTTATGAGAAAGGGGGTGAGTAAAATTATCAAGTAAAGGGATGACATATCCAGCAAGATGGTAGATTGCACAGACTCACTACACAGACCCTCTACAACAAAGATAGGAAACACAAAATAAAACAGACACGGATGAAAATTCTGACACCATGAACTTTAAAAGAAAGGCAAGTGAGGTGGATGGAGTGTTTGCTTGGAGGATAGGCCGAGCAGAGATGGTAAGTGAGGGAGACTGACTGGTGAACAGCTGACCAGACACGACTCAACCACCTTGTGAGCTGCTTTGGCAGTGGAGGGTAGCCTGGCAGAGTAGACACGCATGGATGATGGGAAAGGTGTGATTTCTTCTTTTTTCTCATGATCCTCTGGGTGACCAGAGGAGGGCCAGCTCCCATCCTCATCCACCCCTAGGGCACACCCTGCCTCCAAGAGTTTGAAGCCACATAGTTGAGAGCCAGTGTGAGCTGGGGGCCAGCTGAGCTGTTTTGGCATGCCGTTTTGGTGCCTGTATTCTGGTGGCTATGGCTCCAGTCACATAAAACCCACAGAGCAACCAGATCAGCATTAGCTTTAAACCACTCACCCTGCCTCCAGCTCTCCTGTGGTCCTAACAGACACTGAAACCTGCTCTCCTCCATCAAGGGCACCCATGAACCACTTGCAGATTGAGTGCAATGAACACAGATTAGCAACAAGGCCAACAGGAACACCATCTAGGACTGATTATGTGCCGTGGAGTCGGTTCCAACTCATAGCGACCCTGTACAGGGTTTCTGAGGCTGTAAATCTTTACAGGAGCAGAAATCCTCATCTTTCTCCCGTGGAACAGCTGGTAGTTTTGAATTGCTGACCTTGACGTTCACAGCCCAATTCATAACCACTATGCTACCAAAGCTCCATCTAGGACTAAGAACTCTGTTATATGCTTTCCACAACTACTTCCTGAGCTACTTGAGCTGCAGGGCACCACCAGAGATTTCTTCCCTCCAGGTTCAACAAAAGCATTGTTTGTTTTGTTTTTAAAAATAGGACAGCCCCACAATGCCCTAGAGAAAACAGATGATTTTAGCTCACAAAGAAACAAGAGAGAGTGGCACAAACAAATGACCAAGATGCAAAGGCAGAAAACATTCCTAAAGAAAAAAAGGCAGTAGACTATCAAAAGAATATTAATAAACCTTCAACTGATTGAATGAAAAGATTGAGGAAAGCAAGGACAACAAAGAAAATACTTTAGAAGAATTCAGGAAAACACTACAAGAAAAAACGGACAAAATAATGCAAATTTTGAAACAATACAAAACATGCAATTAGAAATCCAGAAGAGTAATATTAAGATTTCAGAAATGGATAATACATTGAAACGACAAAGGAGTGGATGTGAAGCAAGGGAAGCCAAAATGAGTGAATCTAAAAATAAATCTCTAAATACTACTATGCTAGAACAATAATGTCCAGAACAGGAAGAGAAAATATAAACCACAGAGAAAATTGTCGCAGAGTAGCTAGAAGAAAGATTCTCTAATATCATGGAAGACTAGCAGATAAGCATCCAAGAAGCTGAACAAACCCCCAAACAGGATTGTTGCTGTTGTTGTTAAATGCTGTGGAGTCGGTTCCAACCCACAGCGACCCTATACAGGGTTTCCGAGGAGCGGCTGGTGAGTTTGAACTGCTGGCCTTAAAACAGGACAGATCCCAAATGCGAATCACCAAGACACATCATAACCAAACTTTCCATAATCAAAAGCAAGGAAAGAATCCTGAGAGCAGTTTGAGAAAAATGAGAAGTTATCTACAAAGGAGAACCAATAAGACTAATCTCTGATTTCTAGCAGAAATCAGGCAGGCAAGAAGGCAATGGGTTGACATATACAAAGGAAAGAAAAAAACTGCCAAGAATCATATATTCAGCAAAACTGTCCCTTAAATAAGATGGCAAAATTAGGACATTTCCTGATAAACAGAAATTAAAGAACTTGTAATGGCCATATCAACTTTATAAAACATGCTAAAGGTACCCTCGGGACTGAGAACCAACAACAGCAGACAACAATCTGAGATTACTATACATGAAGCCACCACCCAGAACTCAATTCAGATATAGAAATATTTAAAGTACAACAGACCAACAAGATTGAAAACAGAGAACCAGAGATATTAACGTACAATGAAGGCATCTGAGATGGAGTGTGAAGTTGCTTTGAATTACAAGGTCAGAGGTTCAAGCTCACCAGCTGCTCCTCGGAAACTCCATAAAGGGTCACTATGTGTCAGAACTGACTTGACGGCACTTACCAACAACAAACAAAGCCCAAAGAGAGAATAGTGTAGAAACAGAACTTCCCAATAAATAACAAGGAAGTCAAGGAGATTTAAAGAGAAAAAATACTGTTTTTAAGCAGG
>NW_006408683.1:5633584-5649253 GCF_000296735.1 Chrysochloris asiatica
TGGCTACCTAAAATGAGGGGGCTATAAAGGGACAAAGTGACTGGCTTACAAGTTTTCAAGGGGAGTTTAGTTTCAGAGTGTGCGGGGGAAGGTAGAATCCCCACTGAATGGTTTTCATGTCTAGACAGATCTGGTGAAAGGAGATGGGGATAAGATTCTTAGGATTCAATAGTAAGTAGGTGGTATCATGACTAATTGCGATGGTCACAACTGTAAAGGTAGAAGTTTTGTAACATAAAGGGGGGATTAGTTAATCTTACATTCCAAGAACTGAGAACCCTAGGACCATCAAGGGAGAAGAGCATGAGCAGAATGTGGAACCCTATCCAGAGAAGCAGTGACACCAGAGATGGAGGCAGAAATAAGAACATGGAGACAGAGAGCAGCTGAGGGCTCTAGGCTCATGGAAAGAGAAAGGGTGTGTGTTGGTGGTCAGGAGGCAGACTTGCAGAATGTGCCCTTTGGTTATTTAAATGACTATATATTCTTGATTGTTTTGGTGTACATTTCCTCTGCCCCCACAAATAAAAAAAAAAAAGAACAAAGAAGGGGGCCTCTCACTCCCTGATTTAAAAAATTTCTACATTAGTGGTCGAAACAGCTTGGTACTGGTACAACTAAAGATACATAGATCAATGGAATTGAATTGATAACCCAAAGGTAAATCCATCCACATACAGTAAACTGATCTTTGACAAAGGGCCAAAACATAATAGCTGGATGCTTCACTCTCAGCTTTAGCCTTCCATGGTTACGTCCTTGTCCATGGGCTCAGGTATCCCCAGGGTTTTATATTTAGGTCTTTAATCCCTGTTGAGTTTGTTGTGAGATATGGGTAGTTTCATTCTTCTACAAATGGATTTCCAGTTTTACCAGCACTATTTGTTAAAGAGACTTTCTTTACCCAATTTAATTATGACCTATCTTGGATGGATAGTTGACCAGAACGCGAACCAAGAAAGCTAAAGATGTTTGCTATCTAGAACAAGTGCAAACTGCTAAAATTTTATAAACTAGACTTTTGCCTATGAACTCAAAATTCCACCCAGAATAGAAGGATTCTTCATATCAAGAAACAATCTTGTTTCCTCAGTGTATTGGGTTGATAGGGACCAGAAATTTAGACACTGGCTATCAAAAATGGGAAGCAGGCCTACAAATGCAGGAAGTGGCTGGCTTACAAGTTCTCATGAGTGTGCTTAGTTGCATAATGGGGGTGGAGGGGGGATACATAGAAAGCAGAATGGATAATAAAACAAGAGCCTTCAGTATGTTGTCCATAAACACATCAAAAGGATGGTTACAGTCTAAATGCCCATCAACAGAAGACTGACTAAACAAACTTTGGATATTCACACAATGAAATACAAAACATTGAAGAATAATCATGAATCTGTGAAACACCTCATAACATGGTTGAACCTGGAGGACATTATGCTGAATAAAATTAGTCCATCACAAAAGGACAAACATTGTATGAGACCAATGTTGTCCAAAAGAAAGGTTTTCTAGATAAAAGAAATCTATGATGTTTATGGGGGGAGGGGAGGGAAAAATTATTCGCAGGTTAGATTAGATAATGTTAACATGGGTGACAGAACTTGATACATACACAAAAGGGAGGTTGGCAAAGGAAAGATGAAGGAAGCAGGAGAAACAGGGAAAACTGCAATAGATAGAGCAAACAGAGGTAAATACTGTTAACTGTTGGTACATGGAGGGAATTGCAACCATGCTGTGGTAGCGTAGTGGTTGCGAATCAGGCTGCAAACCTTAAGGTCAGCGGTTCAAAACTACTAGCCACTCCACGGGAGAAAGATGAGGCTTTCTACTCCTGTAAAGATTCACACCCTCGGAAACCCTGTACAGGGTCGCTATGGGTCAGAACTGACTCGACGGCACTTAACAACAATAACAATGAAGCAAGTATGATTTGTTGAATGCAAAACTGATGATGTGCTCTCTAAAGATTCACTCAATTCACAATAGAGAGAGCTAAAAAAAAAAGTTAAGAAAAGGTTTTCTCGATAAAAGACACAATATATGATGGTTACTGAGGGGAGGTGGAAGGGCTAGAGGGTAGATACATGTTAACATGGGTGACAGGGCAGGCAATATACAAAGAGTGAGATTAGCAACGGAAACAGGAAGGTTTCGGGAGATACAAGGAGGCATGCAATAGTTAAGTAAATACTGTTAACTGTTAGTATATCGAGGGAACTGCAACCATGTAATGAAGCAAAGTATATGATTTGTTGAATGTAAAACAATCTGCTCTGTAAACCACTCAATTCACAACAAAATGTTGCAAAAATAAAGGAAGGGTGAAAGATTTAAAATATGTTGAAAAAATTGACTATATATAAAAATTAATTTCACCTATCTAAAACATCCCCCCCACTTCTTATCAGCTAGATGCTTCATTCTCAGTTGTAGCCCTCCATGGCTAGGTCAATGTCCATGGGCTTAGGAGCCCTCAGATCTCACCATACTTTGAACCAACCAGCCCTTCCTTTTCTCTCTCTCATCTCCAGGTCAACGGGAGTCTATGGAATGAGGTTGAACTCAGCTCTTATTTTCACTGCTGCATTTCCCCCTCTTCCACTTACCAGCAGACCAATGTGGTTGCCAGCAAGCTTACATGCCTGCTCGTATATTCCCTCTGAGTTTCAGTCTCGGAGTGGGGTTTGTTCTGAAGGGACTTGGTTATCCTTACTTTGATGGCTCCCCAGAGAACAACTTGCTTGTTCTTACAGTAGCTAATCAGACTGCCATTTTTGTTTTTGATTTTTCCTGCTGGTCTTTCTTTCAAGAAGTACGTTCTGCTCCTTTAGCTGCTCCAGGCTGATCTTCAAGTCCTTTCACTTCAGAAGGTTCTGGATAGGGCTCAGAATTCCACCAAGGTCTTATACACTAAAAAGGCTCCGCAAGAAGCCTACTTCACCGGGCAGGTTCTAGCACCCCTTTTAGGTATTCCAATCAGTTATAGACTGAAGACAGGCTTACAAGCTTTCTGTAATTATGTTTCCTGATATTTCTTTCTATCCCACTCAAGTGTCTGTTTTACAATAAGAGGCAAGGGAAACCAACATTCATAAGACAGTCAAGTATCTTAACAATATTTCCCCTCTTATACCTATTCAGAGACTACGCCTTGATCCCTGTTATCACAGAACCTTGTTGTTTCAAGGTTGAGCATACATCACTATTTACCTCTGTTCCATTTAGCCTAGGCAAACCTGCCTATGTATTCTTCTATCTACCTTGTTTTTCCAGCCCCTTCTTGCTTCTTGTGTATTGCCCTCCTCAACACCCAATACATGTCTCCTTTGCTACCTGAATCTATTTGGCTCCTGATTTTGAGCAAAGACAATCTAGGAGGCAAGTTAGGAAAAGTGAGGGATATCTTTTTATCTGAGTCAATTTGATTTTGGACCAAGATTCAATGAGAGAGCAGGTAACAAAACAGTTAAACAATTCTATTTAATTTCAAATCTAGGAAGCAAAAGTTATGCAGAAAAGGTACCTGTATAAATCAGTAAGAAAAATAACCTTCACAGATAAGTAAGCAATCATAGAAGAAATTACAGTGGTCAACAAACATGAAAAACCACTAAACCGTGAAATATCAATGAAAACAATGGGCTACCATTGTATCAGATTGCAAATATTAATAATATTTACAACATTTGGTGTCAGAAAGGATATAAGGAAGACACTGGGGAAAAGTAAATCAAGTATAGCCACTGAAAACTCGAAACAATCTAAATACCAGTAAGTAAACAATTAAATTATGGTAAATCCTTATTATGAACGATCGTTAGCAGCTACTGAAAAAGAATGAGGTAACTCAATACATATGGACATAAAATGGTATCTAAGATACATTATAGGAGAAAGTTGTAATAATCTGCTTCTGTAAAGATTACAGCATTAAAAACCCTACAAACCCACTGCCATTTCAGATTTCACATGAGACCTATGCTTCTGAATAATGATGTTCAAGGGGAAATGAGTATACACAGATCTCATCTCATAACAGAAATCCAGGGTAACACCCTTGATCATGTCTTCTACATGACTGCCAAAAAAGCCCACCAAATAAATCCACTGCCATCAAGTCAATTCTAACTCATGGAAACCCTACAAACGTTTCTTTATGGGAGCAGACAGCCTCATTTTTCTCCCTCTGAGTGGCTGGTACATTTGAACCAGTGGCTACAAATTGGGCTGCTACCTGCAAGGTCAGTAGTTCAAAACTACCAGCCATTCTGCTGGAGAAAGATGAGGCTTTCTGTTCCTGTAAGGATTTACAGCCTCAGAAACCCTACGCAGGGTCGCTGAGTTGGGACCGATTCCACAGCACACCACCACCAGCTTGCATTTAGCAGCTTGATACCTAACCCACAGCATCAACAGGGCTCGATATACAGGGTTAAAGATAGTACAAAACGTAGCCAGTTCTTTTCTATTTTCCCAACTGTCAACCAGAGTCTCTGCTTTTTCTTTCCACGGGGAGACTGAGTTCTACACTTATGTGACAAGTTCCTTCACAGGGTTCCTCTGGGGCCCCTTCACAATATTTGTGCAAACCTTTGGAGTTATGTACACCTTTTCTGGAATGTTGAAAGGCTGGTTGTTTAATTATCGCAGCAGATGCTACAAAGAGAGTAGTTATTACTTTGAAAAATTATTTAACACTGTCAAAATTCAAAAGAACTTCTCAAAGTTGCTGTGTTGAGTCATGCTTTTGTAGAACCTCATAAAACACTGGTATACTCAATTCCATTTTACAAACTAACAATTTTTCTAAAAGAAAATTATGTATTATAAATATGCAAAATGATACTACAGACAAGGACATATATCTATTAAAAGAAAAAATCAAAACCCAAACAAGCTGCTGAACTAGACATGACTGGCTGTCAGCAAAATTTGTGTTAGATAATTCAATTATTTTGTTGTGTACATATGGTTGTTGGGTACTATTAAGTCAGTTCCGACTCATATTGACTGAAACAACAGAACGAAACACTGCCTGCTCCTGTGCCACTCTCCAATCGTTGCTGCTTGAGACCACTGTTGCTGCCACTCTGTCAATCCATTTTGTTGGGTCGTCCTTTTTCTCATTCATCCTCTACACTTCGCCAAGCATGATGCCTTTATCTAGGGATTGGGCCCTCCTGATAACATGTCCAAATATGTGAAGTAAAGTCTTGCCATCCTTGCTTTTATTTAAGGAACATTTTGGATGCCCCTTTTCCAAAACAGATGTGTTCATTCTTCTGGTAATCTATGGTATATTGGAGTTCTGGTGTGACATTATAGGATAGGCACCCACCTTGAGGTTGGATTGAACTGCAAGGTCAGTGGTTCACACTTGTTAGCTGCTCCTCAGAAACACTATACAGGGTTGCTGTGAATTGGAACTGAATTGATGGTACTGTCACTGGAGAAGGAGATCATGTTTGGTAAGGTGGAGGGGCAGAGAAAAAGAGGAAGACTCCCAATGAGATGGACTGGGCAAGTGGCAGCATCGAAGGACTCAAGTGTGGCAACAGTAGTGAGGTTGGCCCAGGATCGGGCAATTGTTTCGTTCTGCTGTGCATAAAGTCGCTATAAGTTGATACCGATTCGATGGCACCTAACAACAACAACAATTCAGTACTCTTCACCAACCAATCCAAAAGCCAAAGCCATGGCTATTGAGTAAATTTCAACTCACAGCAACGCTACAGGACAGAGAAGAATTGCTCCATCAAGTTTCCAAGGCTATAAATCTTTACTCTAGAAGGTGATGGTCTCATCTTTCTCCCATGGAGGAGCTACTGGGTTCAAACCACTCCAGGACAGCTAAATTATTTATTATGGATCGTCTAAATAAATTTTTCCATTCTGTGATGCAATGTAAATTCTAGCCTTTATGCCTGATTATGGACCCAGTTTAAAATGAGTGAGAGTCCTGGTGGGTCACTATAGGATAAGCACTGAACTGCTTACTGCAAGTTCAGTAGTTCAAATCTACCAGTTGCTCCTCAGAAACTTTATACAGGGTCACTATGAGTTGGAACTGACTTGATAGCACTTAACAACAACAACAAGGAGTAAGGCTTACAGTGGAACTAAGGTTTAAGGTGCCCTCATCTTACTAGATAGAGGCTTTGACTCAAGTCACCATCATGGAGGGCATGGTCTAACTCCAATTTATAAGACTGCTTTGAACAAACTAACTCTCTTAACCTGGCTTATTACCTTCAACCTGACCTCTAGTTTGTGGGACTTTCGTTCCATCACCTGACCTGGATTTACCAGCTTCTGCAGCCTCATGCATCAACAACCTGTCATCTGACCTGACAATCTGCATTCCTTAGCTCCTGACACTCTGTGGGTGTGAAGATTCCTGCGGCAGATCTTTGAACTACAGATTTTGGATTTGCCAGCTTCCACAATTGTGTGAGGCATTTCTTTGGACAGTTTTGAGTTTTATGAGATGCTGCAGTGTGTTGCAGAATCCTGGGACTTGAGGAAGGGGATCAGTGGTGACTGATATAAAAAACTATGGAGTGGTATAACGCGCTAGAAAGTCAGACAGTTGGGATATCTTTAGCCTCCAACTCATTGGGATCAGCTTCATGCTGATCTAAGAGAAATTATTCATGTAACCACCTTTCCTCTAGTAGTCCAGTGCTTAACCACTTCAAATGCATCAATTCTTCAATCTTCCTTATTCTCTGTCCAGCATTCACATGTCCATGAGGTGACTGAAAATACCACAGTTTGGGTCAGACACAACCTAGTCCTCAAAGTGACATCTTTGCTTTTCAATAGTTTAAAATGTCTTTTGCAGTAGATTTGCCCAATTCAATAAGCTGTTGGATTTCTTGACTATTCCCAAAGGCACCTATTGCATATCCAAGGTAAATGAAATCCATTACAACTTCAATCTTTTATCTGTTTATCATGATGTTGATTATTGGCCTAATTATGAAAATTTTTATTTTCCATATGTTGAGGTGTACGCCACTCCTCAGAAATCCTACATAGGGTTGCTATGTGTTCCTACTCCATGGCACTTTAACAATACCAACAATCCATATTGCATATTGTCATTTTTTATCTTCTCAAGTGTTTCAAGTCCTCTTCACTCTCAACAAGCAAAGTCGTGTCATCTGCATTATCATAGGTTGTTAATGAGTCTCCAATGACCAGCATACAGACTGGATAAATATGGTGAAAGTATACAACCATGACACATTCTCTGAGTTTAAACTGTTCAACTGACTGACTGTTGGTCTATGTGCAAATTCCACATGAGCACGTTAAGTTCTGACAGTCCAACTGTTTGTGATGCTATTAATTTGTTATGATTCACACAGTTGAATGCCTTTTGCAGCGTATTAGTTTATATTCTAACCACTTGGTTTGCAGAACACTACTATTTACAGTTGTTGTTGTTGTTAAGTGCCGTTGAGTCAATTCTGACTCATAGCAACTCTGTGCAGGGTTTCCAAGGAGTAGCTGGTGAGCTTGAACCACTGACCTTGCAGTTCAAATGACTCTGCAGTCTGGAGCTATAACCCACAGCACCACACCAGGATTCCTTAATTCCATTTTGAGTCTTGACAGGAATTAAAACTTCCACTGACTTTTCATTCTGATCATAAATTGGAAAGGTGTGTTTGAAAGTGGATTACACGCCCCTAAGTCAGTCCTTTGGGGGCAGTCTTGTCCTCAAGTGACTTGCTAAACATACCCAGAAGAGAAGCTGGGCCAGGGCCACATGGTCAGGAGTAATGCCCCAATCATCAAAAGGTGGTGGAAGGGTCCCAAAACCAAGCCTGTAAATATTTCTTATCTGTAATTGTGTACCAACCCCAATCATGGTCTTTTCCCCTTTCCAGCAGTCTGCCTGCTGACAGTGAAGAATTAATCTGTCACTATTATGATTTTTGTGACAACTCCCTTTGTTTTTCTATAATTAACTGCAAGGCCATGATTCTTTGGATACCATTTATGGCCTCATGCTGACTGATGGTCTCCCTCATCTGATGATTCATCTTTTTCTTGTCTTTATCCTGTTTAAGACTTAAATAAAGGGGTCTCTATAAAATACATTAAGCCATTTGAACTGCAAGGTCGGCAGTTCAAACTCACCAGCTGCTCCTAGGAAATCCTATACAGGGTTGCTATGGGTCGGAACCGACTCGACAGCACTTTACAACAACAACATAAAATACACTGAATTTAGAGTCTTCTCCTACTCCCCTAACCCCTAAAAAATAGTCAACAAAACATAGGTAAAGATCTTTCTGGTATTCTCTGTTTTCAGCCAAGATCCATCTAACATCAGCAATGATAATCCTTATTGCACATCCTCTTCTAAATCTGGCTTGAATTTCTGGCAGTTCCTTGTTCATGCACTGCTACAACTGTGTTTGAATTATTTTCAGAAAATTTACTTATATGGGATATTAAAAATATTGATAGTTTCATAATTTCCACATTCTATTGTCACCTTTCTTTGCAATGGGCAAGAGTATAGCTCTCTTCTAGTCGACTGGCCAGGTAGCTGTCTTCCAAATTCCTTGGCATACATGAGTGAGCTTCCAGTGTTGTATCTATTGTTGAAACATCTCAATTGGTATTCTGTAAATTTCTGGAGCTAAATTTTTGGACAATGCCTTCAGTGCAGCTTGGACTTCTTCCTTTAGTCCCATCATTTCTTGATCCTATGCTACCTCCTGAAATGGCTGCATGTCAACACATTCTTTTTGGTACAGTGACTCTGTATATTTCTTTCATCTTCTGTCAGTACTTCCTGGGACATTCAACATTTTACTCATAGAAGCCTTCAATATTACAAATTGAGGCTTGAATTTATTTTAGTTATTTCAGCTTGAGAAATGCTAAGTGCAGTATTCCTTTTTGGCTTTCTAACTCCAAGACTTTACATACTGTAGCTCTGCAGGATCAGCACTAGCCTGCAAACACAAGGTCGGCAGTTCAAACCCACCAGCTGCTCCTCGGAAACCCTATACAGGGTTGCTATTAGTGGGAAACAACTCGATGGCACTTAACAACAACACTTAGCTTTGTCTTCTCACACCTCCCTTTGAAATCTATAATGCTCATCTTTTCACTTCATCAATTCTTCCAGTCATTTTATCTACTATTTGAGAGCAAGTTTCAGAGTCTCTTCTGACAACCATTTTTGTCTTTTATTCCTTTCCTGTCTTTTAAATGACCTTTTGCTTTATTTGTGTATGATGTCCTTAATGTCATCCCACAACTCATCTGGTCTTCAGTGGTCAAATCCATTACTGATTAGGTGGAATGTACTCAATGTCATACATTGACTCTCGTTGACTTGTTTTAATTTTCTTCATTTTCAGCTTGAACTTGCATATGAGCAATTGATAGTCTATTCTGCAGTTGACCCCTGGCCTTGTTCTAACTGATGATACTGGGCTTCTTTATCATCTCTTTCCACGCAAATAATCAATTTGATTTCTGTGTATTTTATCTGGCAAGGTGCACATGTATACTCACTATTTATGATGTTCAAAACGGTATTTCAAATGAATAAATCATTAGTCTTGCAAAATTTTACAAAGTGATCTCCAGCATTGTTTCTATCACCAAGGTCATATTCTCCAACTACTGATACTTTTTCTTTGTTTCTACCTTTCATATATGTTGCATATGTCTAATTTGTTGTTGTTAAGTGCTGTCAAGTCGGTTCCAAACCATAGTGACCCAATATAGGGTTTCCAAGACTTTATATCTTTGCAGAATTAGAAAGCCTCATCTCCCACAGAGCAGTTGGCGGGGCTAGGACCTTGTTTTTTTCAAGATTAACAGATAATTCAGGATAATTTTCTTGAAAAGTTTCGTTTCGTTTTTTAATTTGAACCGGAAATAAATACTTTCACTTTTAGAGCTTGGTCTAAGTAAAAAGTACAACAAGTATTTAGTACAACAGCCAAGAGTTGGTATGAAAAGGTATATGTACTCACACTGAGGTATCAAATAAAGGTCATGCTGAATGATGGAAGAGTGAAAGTAAGGGAGATGTACTAAAAAGGCTATATAATCGAGTGTACCCAGTGTTTGTAACTATATAATTCCTCAGCAGAAAAACAGAGTAAGTATATTTTTATAAGTTGTATAAGGTAATATTTGAAAGTTCACAGTTTGATTCTTCCTTACAGACCAAAGGAAAATAGCAAACCAGTTAGATGATACCACAAAATAGTATTTTCTCAAGCCACAGCAACCTCATGCCAACCACCTATTGAAAGAAACCACTTGTACCGAGGACATCATTTGATCAGCTTAATCTAAGTATATACTTCCTTTAGGACCATACTAAAAATTCCACATTTTTCCTCTAATCAAATTTCATTCACTGGAGGGTGGGCATTTCCTCTATTATAATTGAATTAACCTTAATGATTCTTGTTTGGCTAAAAAAGGCTGATGAAAGCATCACATTTTTATATTCTGAAAAGAAAACTGAACAAGTTGAAGCCTTTGAACTCTAGTGAACTGAAAGTCATGGGACTTGGGTGTTTTGTCTTGTCTTTATGTTGTCTATTTGATGACTTTTCAAGTTGCTCAGTTATCAAAAAGGGTTTGATTCTAATTCAGATCCTGGCCCAGGGCACCTTGTTTCAAATCCTAGCTTTAAAAATAATTGTGCGACCTGGGGCAAGATATTTGACCTCTCTGTTACTCAATGGCCTTCTTTTATGAAATGGGAATAAAAAATACTACTGACCCAAGCATGTTTTTGTGATGATTAAATTAATTAATATACAAGGGTTTCAGTTCATACTTGCACAGTTTTATTCCAAACAAAATGTGTTTAAACATGTGTCTGTGATCAGTGAATGGCTGCAGACAAATTCTCTCAGTAATACACTTATCTTAGCCTTGTTAGGTTGCCTTCAAAATAAGGTCCAATCAAAAACAGTGGCTTTCAAGGGGATCTATTTAGTCAGTTAAATTCAAGGCAGAGAAATTCAATCAAGCCTCCGAAGATTATGGTGACTGTGTTTAGAAACCCCAAAGTGGTAATCTTAATAGATTTTCTTGACGGACACAGGAGGATCATGAAGGCTTAGTAAGAAGAAGTTTTAAGACAACTGACAATTGCAATGGCAAGGAAAAAGTCAGGAATGTTACACCAAGAGATTTTTTCCCATCAAATGCACCTGCCCTTTATTCAGCAAGGGCTGTCCTACGAGAATTTTATTGGGAAACTTTACCCCACCCGCCCATCAGCTCTGATTTTGCCTCTTCCAACTTTTTTGTTCCCCAAACTCCTAAGAGCATTTAAAAGGAACATATAATTCTTCAAGGATGCCCAAACTGCCATTTTGATGTGGTAGAACACCAGAGTACAGAATTCTTAGGGTGAGGGTTAGAGAGATGGAAACATCAACTTGAGAAGTATATAGATGTAGATGGAAAATATGTTAAGGAACAGTAGCTTCACATTTTGATATTTTTGTTAAATAAAGGTGCACGAATAAAGAACGGTGCATACACTTCATTTTACTAATGACACACACAAGGGACAGTTGGTAAGAATCGAAGAGCACAACATAAAATTATCAATTAAATATAAATACAAAAACACAATGTTCCACACACATCAATTTTAGCACATACAAAGAGATGAAAGAATGGCACAAAAAAATGACTAAGATGCAGTGTCAGAAAACATTTTTGAGGAAGAAAAGGTAATGGAACTAACAAAAAAGAATACAAAAGAATAATTAGGGACCTTAAAGGATTGACAGAAAGGTTGGAGAAAACAAGGAGAACATTAAAAAAACAAACAAACAAAAAACCCTCTATTAATTAATTAATTCAGGAAAACTCTATAAGAACAAATAAGACAAAATAAATTCAAATATTGAAGCAATACAAAACTTGTAATTAGAAATCCAGAAGATTAAGACTAAGATTTCAGAAATGGGTAATACATTGATGGGCAAGGAAACAGATTGAAAGCAATGGAGGCCTGAATTAGTGAGAGTGAAGATAAATCTCTGAATATGAGTATGCTAGAATAATAATCACAAAATTGTGAAAAAATCTGAAGACAGTCTAAAATTTATGTAGGATACCATGAAGAGGAATAACTTATGGTTGATCAGAATTCCAAACCAGAAAGAGAATAAAAAGCACAGAGAAAATTGTCTAAGAGTTGTTGGAAGAAAACTTCCCTAACATCATGAAAGATAAGAAGATAAACATCCAAGAAGCAGAATGAACCCCACACAGGGTAGAGTTCAAAAGAAAATCCCCAAGACATATCATAATCAAACTTTCAAAAACCAAAGATCAAGAAAGAATCCTGAGAGCTGCTCAGGAAAAATGAAAGTTATCTACAAAAAGGAAATCACTAAAATTGCTGTTAAGTGTTGTTGAGTTGGTTCCAACTCATAGCAACCCTGTGTAGGGTTTCCTAGGAGTGGCTGGTGAGTTTTAACTGCCAATCTTGCAGCTCATATCAACCTTGCAGTCCAGCGCATTAACCCACAGCGCCATACCAAGACTCAATATGAGATTTCAATATACCAATTTTGATGAAGGACAGAAGAATTGGAAAGAAACTCAACAAAGACACATAGAAACTAAACAACACAATCAACCAACTTGACTTCACAGACATACACAAAGCACTCAATCCAACAATTGCACAATATATGTTATTTTTCAATGTACAAAGAACATTATCCAGAAGAGACCGAATGTCAGACCACAAAGCAAACAACAATAAGTTAAAAAAAACATCAAAATACTACAAAGCATCCTTTCAAATCACAATGCTATGAAAACAGAAATCATCATTAGGAAGATCAAGGGAGAAAAAAAATCAAATGTACAGAAATTGAACAACACCCTTCTTAAAAGCTGTGTACTAGATCAAGTAAAAAATGAAATTAGAAATTTTCTTGAGTCAAACAAGAACAAAGACACACCTACCAAAATCTTTGGGACAAACAAAAGCAGTGTTTAGAGGGGAACTTATAATGTACACACCTAAAAAGAAGAAAGAATCAAGTCAACACCTAACCAAACATCATCAACAATTAGAAAAAGAGTAAAGTATGCCTACTGCCATCAGAAGAAAAGAAATAATAAACGTTAGCGCAAAATAAATGAAACAGAAAACAGAAAAACAACAGAAAGATTCAACAAGGCAAGAAGCTGGCTCTTTGAATCTACAAACCATTGGCAAATCTAACAGAAAAGAAGAAGAATATACAAATTACACTCAATTTAAAGAAAACAAAAATCCTCACCACTGGACCAATAAACAACATTCTTATCAACTGAGAAAAGACTGAAGTTGTCAAGGACTTCATTCTTCTTGAATCAACTATCAACACTCACAGAAGCAGCAGTCAAGAAATCAAACGACATACTGCATTAGGCAATCTGCTGTACAAGGCCTTTTTAAAGTGTTGAAGAGCAAAGATGTCAGCTTGAGGACTAAGGAGAGCCTGACTCAAGCCATGGTATTTTCAATAACCTCATATGCATGCAAAAGCTGGACAGTGAGTGAATAAGGAAGACCATAGAAGAACTGATGCTTTTGAGTTATGGTGTTGGAGGAGAATATTGAAAGTGCCATGGGCTGCCAAAAGAACCAATAGAACCGTTTTGGAAGAAGTGCAGCCAGAGTGCTCCTTGGAGGCCAAGATTGCCAAACTTCAGACAAAATGAAGAACTGTACTCCAACAAATTTGAAAACACAGAAGAAATGGAAAAAGTTCTAGAAACAAATGATATACCTAAATGAACACAGGCTGAAATAGAAAAGTTGAACAGGCCTAATAACAGGAGAAGAAATTGATCAAGTCATTAAAAAATTACCAACTAAAATCAGTCTGGAATCCTGGTGTGGTGCTATAGGATAAAGCACTGGACCACAAGGTCAGTGGCTCAAAATTAGCAGCCGCTCCTTGGAAATCCTATTTATGGTCGCTAATGAGTCGGTACCAACTCAACGGCACTTAACAACAACATCAGAACAGTCCAGGTCCAAATGGCTTTTCTGGTGAATTCTACTAAACATTCCGAGAAGAGTTGGCACTAATTCTACTCAAACTATCCCAGAATATAGAAAAGGGCAGAAAACTCCTAAATTCATTTTATGAAGCAAGAATAACTCTGATACCCAAACTAAGCAAAGACATCTCTAAGAAAGAAAGTTAAAGACCAATATCCCTCATGAACAGAGGTGCAAAAACTCTAAACAAAATCCTAGTCAATAGACTCCAAACATATATCAAAACAACAAGAGTAACAAAAAACCCATCATATCCAAGTGGGATTTCATAACAGGTATGCAGGGACGATTCAATATAAGACAAAGTTAACATAATCTACCATGCAAATAAAAGAAAAACAAAATCACATGATCCTATCAATTGATGAAGAAAAAGCATTTCACAAAATCCAACACTCATTCCTGATAAAAACACTCAACAAAATAGGAATAGAAGGGTAATTCCTCAACTAAGGGCATACAAAACCAACAGCCAACATCACTCTCAACAGTGAGAAACTTAAGTACCACCCCTTGTAAACAGGAACCAGACAAGGATGCCCTTTGTTACCTCTCCCACTCAGTGTTGTGCTGGAAGTAAGCCAGAGTTGTAGGGCAAGAAAGGGAAATTAAAGGAGTCCTGGTGTGGTGCTGTGGGTAATGTGCTAGACTGCAAGGTCAGTTTGAACCACATGATTGGCATTTCAAATTCACCGGTTGCACCTCAGAAACCATATATAGGGTGGCTATGAGTCAGAACCAACTGGATGGTGCTTAACAACAACAAACTGGCAAACAAGATGTAAAATTCTGTCTACTGAGGATATAATCCTATACTTAGAAAATCCCAAAGACTCAGCAAGAAAATTATTGGAACTCATAGACAGTGAGTTGGCAGGGTACCAAATCAACATCCAAAATCAACTGGATTCCTTTACACAATACAGAGCTCTGAAAAGGAAATCAAGAAAATACCAATTACAATAGTCATCCAAAAAATTAAATTGTTATTGTTGCTAAGTGCCACTGAGTTGGTTCTGCTACATTGTGGTTCCCAAGGAGTGGCTGGTGGGCTTGAACCGCCAGCCTTGTAATTCAAACCTACCTTGTGGTCCAGCGCTTATCCTACAGGGCCACATCAGGATACCTGAGAATAAATACACTTAAGCAAAGAAACAAAAGACCCATCCAAAGAAAATTATAAAACACTATCATCAAGAATCAAAAATGACCTGAAGAAATGGAGGAATATACCATATGCTGTCTGTGGATGGGAAGACTTAATGTTGTGAAAATGTCAACATTACCCAAAGCAATCTGTAGATATGTTATTCCATTCCAGATTCCAGTAACATTTTTTTAAAAGTTTTTATTGTGAATTGAGTGAAAGTTTACAGGGCAGATCATCAGTTTTACATTCAACAAATCATATGCTTTGTTTCATTACAATGCTTATAATCCCCTCCATGTACCATCAATTATTCATTTTAACTTTAAAAAATAAACAAACAAACATTCAGGCATATATAATAATTTACACCACCAAAGGGCACATTCTGCAAGTCTGCCTACTGGCCGCCAGCTCTCAATCCCTCTCGTTC
>NW_006408683.1:5650044-5651102 GCF_000296735.1 Chrysochloris asiatica
ATGTCCCCTTACTTCCTATCAGCTGGATACTTCACTCTCAGCTCTAGCCCTCTGTGGCTATGCCCTTGTCCATGGGACCAGGTGTCCCCAGGTATCATCACACTTTGGACTAACCAGCCCTTCCTCTTCTCTCTCTCATCTCCAGGTCAACAGGAGTCAATGGACTGTGGCTGAACTCAGCCCAACTCTTCATTGGGGCCTTTTCCCCATTTCCACTCACCAGTAGACCAATGTTGTCATCAGCAAGTTTGCAATGCCTGCTCATGTGGTCCCTGTGAGTTTGTCTTGGGGCGTTGTCCTGAAGGTACTTGATTGCTTGCCTTGATGGCTTCCCAGTGAACAACTTGCTTATTCTTGTAGTAGCCAATCATACTGCCATTTTTTTGTTTCGGATATAATTCTTTAAAAAGAGAAAAACTGATCACTAACTTTATATGCATGCAGAGCAGAATGGATTAGCAGTGCCACCCTCGTCGTTTCTGAAGTTACTCCACTGTGTTGTGGAAGTGAGATTGGAGTCCTGGTGTGGCACTGTGGGCTAATGTGCTGGACTGGACGACTTCAAAGTCAGTTTGAACTACAAGGTTGGCAGTTCAAGCTCACCAGCCACTTCTTGGAAACCCTATCCAGGGTGGCTATGGGTCAGAACTAACTCAGAGGCACTTAACAACTTTATATGGAAAGGAATGAGACCCTGCATAAGCAAATAATTATTTGAGAAAAAAATAAGAACAACAAAAACCCAAAGAAGAACAAAGTAGAAGACTTCTCACTTCCTCATATCAAAACCAATTACACAGTAGTCAAAGCAGCTTGATACTGGTAAAATGAAAAAACACAGAGGTCAATGGAACAGAGCTGAGAACCCAGAATTCAATCCACCCACCTAATCTTTGTTGTTGTTCAATGCCATCGAGTCGGTACAGACTCACAGTGACCCTATGTACAACAAAATGAAACACTGCCTCATCCTGGGCCAACCTCACAATTGTTGCCATGTTTAAGCCCATTGATGCTGCCACTTTGCCAATCTATCTTGCTGGGGGTCTTCCTCTTTT
>NW_006408683.1:5654852-5657712 GCF_000296735.1 Chrysochloris asiatica
AAAAAATTATAAAAACTTTTTCTTGCTAAATGAAACATTCTATGATGGTTACAGGGTAGGTGGAGAGTAGAAAGGGAAAAAACAAAATGGATAGAGGTAAATACTGCTAACTGATGGTATACAAAGTGGATTCAGTTGTAATCATACAAAATGTATAACTTGTTGAACGTGGAACTGATGATCTATTCTATAAACCTTCCCTCAATTTAAAATAAAAATGTTTTAAAAAAAAGTTGTGAGGAACACAGGACAATTCTTGTTGTATGGGACTGTCCTGCCTACTATATGAGTATCCATAATCTAACTCACTAAATCAGTAGAACCCTGCCACAGTCATGATGACTGAAATTTCCAAAATGAACCCCCATTCTTGACAGAGGGGAAGGGACTGGTCTGTATTACAGTTGATAACACAACTCTACATGATGTGAATCATCATTCCAAAGGCTCTCAGTTCCACTGTATTTGCTGTTGTTAAGTGCCATCAAGTCGGTTCCTACTCACAGCAATTCTGTATAGGGTCCCTAGGAGAACTTACTTACAGGCACTTTTCAACGACGACTAATGATTGTAAGCATCTCTTCTACATCTGTTTGACCACCGGAGTGTTTTCTCGGTGAAGTGTCTGTTCATGTCCTCTATCCACTTTTAAATTGGATTATTTGTCTTCTTCTTGATGGGTATTCTACAAATTTTAGAGTTATTGTAAAATTCTCTCCCCTTACCCCCCAGTTTGTGGGTTCTTAACTTACTTCTTTGGTGAAATCTTTTGATACACTGAAGTGTCTAATTTTTAGGAGTTCACAGTATATTTTCAATTATTTTTATGCATGGTGGTGTAAGATAAGTACTGGACATTAACTGGAAGGTTGGCAGTTCAAACCCACCATTCGCCCCTCAGAAACCATATACAGGGGTCACTATGAGTTGGAATCAACTCAATGGCACTTAACAACATCAGTTATGTTTTACAGTGTATTTATCAGAGTCCCTCAGTTTGTCCCTATTTTTTCATTAATGATCTAAGTTTTATGTTTAGGTTTTTAATCCACGTGGAGTTTGTTTATGCATATGATATGAGAAACGTGTCTTGTTTCATTCTTCAGCAAACAGATTTTCAGTTCTACCAGCACTACTTGTTGAAGAGACATCTCTTTCTCTATTTAATGCATTTTGGCCCTTTGCCGAAGATCAACTGACTGTAGGTGAGTGGATTTACCTCTGGGTTCTCAATTCTGTTCTATTGATATGTTGTTGTTAAGTACCGTCCAGTCGATTCCGACCCTGTACAGGGTAAATCTTTACGGGAGCAGAACGCCTCATCTTTCTCCCGCAGAGCGGCTGGTAGTTTCAAACTGCTGGCCTTAAGGTTCACAGCCCGATTCGTAACCACTACGCTACCAGAGCGCCCTGTTCTATTGATATATGTGTCTTTTATTGCACAAGTACCATGCTGTTTTGACTCCTCCTACTTTATTCTTTGGTCTTTGCTTATTTGGGGTCTCTTTTCCATATAAAGTCAGTGGTTAGTTTTTTCATCTCTTTAAAGGATGATGATGGAATCTGGATAGGAATTTCATTATATCTATAGATTGCTTTGGGTAACATCAACATTTTCTATTGCCTCATCTGAATGTGTAAGTTGGACAATGAGTAAGAAAGACTGGAGAAGAACTGATGCATTTGAATTATGATATTGGAGAAGAACATTAAAAGTTATCACAGACTGCCAGAAGAATAAATGAAGCTGTTTTGGAAGAGTACAGTCAGAATGCTCCTTAGAAACCAGGATGGTAGGCTTTGTCTCTCATACCGTAGACCTGTTATCAAGAGGAGCAGTCCCTGGAGAAGGACATCATGCTTGGTAAAGTGCAGGATCACTGAAAAAGTGGATGACCCCGTCAACGAGATGGATTGTTATTGTGGCAGCAGGAATGGATTCAAGCCTAACCACAATTGTCAGGATGACACAGGACCAGACAGTGTTTTGTTGTGTTCGACATAGGGTTGTTATGAGTCTGAACTCATTCAATGACACCTAACAAAAACCAACAATTCATGAGCATGTCATAGTCTTCTATACAGATAGGTCTCTTTTGGTTTCTTACAGAATTATTTTGTAGTTTTCTTTGTATAAGTCTTTTGTTTCTCTGGTTAAATGTTTTACTAAGTATTTCATCTTTGGGTGGCTATTGTAAATGGTATTGTTTTCCTGATTTCCTTTTAAGCGCTCTCTTGATTTGTATAAAGGAATCCAACTGATTTTTGTATGTTGATCTTGTACCCTGCTACTTTGCTGAATCTTTCAATGAGTTCCAGTAATTTTCTTGCTGAGTCTTTGGGATTTGCTAAGTAAAGGATCCTATCATCTGCAAACAGAGAGAGACTTTACTTCTTTGACAATTCAGATGCCTCTAACTTCCCTTTCTTACCTTATAGGTCTGGTTCAGACGGCCAGCACAATACTGAAAAGGAGTGGTGATAAGGCAGCATCCTTGTCTGGTTCCTGTTCACAAGGAAGAGGCTTTCAGCTTCTTGGCATTGAGAATGATTTGGGTATTCATTTTGTATTTTTTTAAATGTTGCTGTTGTTAAGTGCTGTCCAGTTGGTTCCTAATCATAGCAATCCTGCATAGGGTTTCCAAGGAGCTCTACTTACTCCTGGTGCATCTTAACTACCAAACTAGTGAATAGCAGTCCAGTGCCACACAAGGACTTTCAGTTTTGTATGTTGTTGTTGTTGTTAAGTGCTTTCGAGTCGGTTCCGACCCATAGCGATCCTGTACAGGGTTTCCGAGGCTGTAAATCTTTACAGGAGCAGAACGCCTCATCTTTCTCCCGCGGAGCGGCTGGTAGTTTC
>NW_006408683.1:5658342-5660512 GCF_000296735.1 Chrysochloris asiatica
GAACAGTTTGAGTGGACTTAGTGTCAGCTCTTTCCTGAATGTTTGGTAGAATGCACCAGTAAAGCCATCTGGGCATGGGCCTTTTTTGTTGGAAGTTTTTGAATGGCTAGATTGATTTCTTTTGTTGTATATCTGTTCAAGTTTTCTATTTCAGTCTCTGTTAGTTGAGGTATGTTGTGTGTCTCTAGAAACTTGCCCATTTCTTTTAGATTTTCAGATCGGCGTACAAATTTTAATAATGTTACTATCCTTTATAATTCTATTGGTTCTGTAGTAATGTCACCCATATAATTTCTTATTCATGTTATCTACATCTTTTCTTTTGCCATATTTGTCAGTGATTTGTCAATATTATCAATCCTTTCAAAGAACCAACTTCTTGTCTTGCTAATTCTTTCCATTATTTTTCTTTTTTCTGTTTCATATTTCTGCTTTTACCTTATTTCTTTTGCTCTGGTGGTTGCAGGCTTACTTTGCTGCTTTAATTGTTGCAGATGTTGGATTTAGGTGTTGATTTTAGCTCTTTTGGATATGTGTGTCTAATGCTATAAATAGCCCCTTGATCAGTGCTTTTGCTGTGTCCCAATGGTTTTGTTGGTATGTTGTGTTTTCATTCTCATCTGACTCAAGCAATTTTATTTTATTTTGTATTTCTTCTATTTAAGCAGGGTGTTACTCAACTTCCATGTGTTTGATTTTTCCCACTGAACTTCCTATTACTGATTTCTAATTTTATAGCATTGTGATCTGAGTAGATGCTCTGTAGTATTTTGATGTTTTTATATTTATTGAGGCTTGCTTTGTAGCCTATGATCTATTCTGGATAATGTTCCATGTGCACTTGAAAAGACTGTAGATTGCAGTTACTAGGTTGAATGCTCGTATAATTCTATGAGGTCAAGTTGTTTGTGTTCAGTTCTTCTGAGCCTTTGTTGTTGTTTTTTTTCTTCTAGTTGTTCTGTCTTTCATCACAAGTGATGCAATAAAATCTCCTACTATTATTATTAAGGAGCTCTGGTAGCATAGTGGTTATGAGTTGGGCTGCTAACCATAAGATCAGCAGTTTGAAACTACCAGCTGTTCTTACAGGAGAAAGATGAGGCTTTCTGCTCCCATTAAAGATTTACAGCTTCAGAAACCAACCCAATGCAGGGTTGCTATGAGCCAGAACCAACTCAGCAGCACTTACAACAACAACAATAACACTATTATTATTATGTTGCTGCTAAGTTGTAGTTAAGTGTCATCAAGTCAATTCCAAATCACAGTGATCTGGTATAGTTTCCAAGGAATGCTGGTGGGATTGAACTGCTGACCTTGCAGTTAGCAGTCCAGTGCTTATCCTACAGCGCTACAATAGAATCCCTATTATTGTAAAATCTGATTTATAGATTTTGAGGTTCCTTCATTGGGAACATATATATTTATTATGGTTGCATCCTCTTGTTAAATTGACCCTTTAAATCATGAAACAATGTACTGTTTTGTTTATTATGCTGGTTTTCGCCTTAAAGTCTATTTTATCTTAGTTTAAAATTGCCACTCCTGCTCGTTTTTGTATGCTGTTAGCTTGATATAATTTTTTCATCCTTTGATTTTTAGTCTACTCCGGTTTTTGTGTGTAAGATGTGTCTCTTATAAACAGAACATTAAAGGATCCTGATCTCTTATCCATTCTGCTACCTGCTGTCTCTTGACTGCTGCATTTAATTCATTTATAGTCAGTGCAATGATTAACCGGTATGAACTGATTGCTGTCATTTTGCTAAGGGTTTTTTTGTGATTATGGTTTCTTTGCTCCACATATTTTTTAGCGCTGTTTTAGTTCATCGGTTTTCTTTTAATTTTCTTCAGTTCTGTTGTATTAATGTCTAGTAAATCTTTCTGATTTTCCTCTTTTTTATTTTGATGTCAAGGTGTATTCATTTTCTTTGAGGTTACCCTGTAATTTAATTTTTTCCTTATTTAAAACAATCTTGCTTTATCTTGAAACCTACTTGACAACATTGCCATTTGGAAGTTCTGTATTTACATTATTCTCTCTTTTGCTTTGTAGATGACTTCATTATACGTTGATATATTTAGTTGGCAGAAGTAAAGCCAGAATGTCCCTTAGAAGCCAGGATGGCCACAGTTCGTCTCTCGTACTTTGGACATATTGTCAGGAGGG
>NW_006408683.1:5661002-5664422 GCF_000296735.1 Chrysochloris asiatica
ATATATATAAAATCTGTATTGAATTCTGGGTTGTGCTGTCGTGTATGTTAATCTCAGGTTGTCTGCTGTTGTTGGCTGTCAGTCCAAAGAGCATTCTTTAATATTTTTTGTTAAGTTGGTCTTGCTATTACAAATTCCTTTAATTTCTGTTTATGTGTTAATGTCCTAATTTCACCATCCTATTTGAGGGACAGCTTTGCTGGGTATATGATTCTTGGTGGACAATTATCTTGATTAATTTATTTTGGGATCTATCCTGTTTAGCGGTCATTTCGCTTCTTAAATGTCTTCTTGTTTGTCTTTCATGATGATTGTTGTTGTTAAGTGCTGTTGAGTCAATTCCGACTTATAGCGACACTGTGTAGGGTTTCCAAGGAGCAGCTGGTGAACTTGAACCACTGACATTGCAGTTCAAATGACTTTGCAGTCTGACGCATTAGCCCACAGTGCCACACTAGGACTCCCACCACATCATGATGATAAGGAAGATTTTTTCCAACAACTCTTTGACAATTTTCTCTGTGCTTTTTACTGTCTCTTCCTGTTTTGGAATCCTGGTGAACAATAAGTTATTCCTCTTCACAGTGTCCCACATAAACCTTATTAGATTTTCTTTGGATTTTTTCCTTCTTTTCTCTGATTCTTCCGGATTTTGCTTTGTAGGTTTATACTGCTTCAGATTTTGCATTTATTTGTTCTTATAGTACTTTCCTGAATTATTCTGAAAATTTTTATCATGGCTCATGCTTTCCTTGATCTTATTTTCTATCCTTCAGAGATACCTAAATTTCATTCTTTAATTTACACAATCAAGAAATTCTTTTTTTCACCCATCATCACAAATGTGGCCTTGGAACTGATATATACTAAACCATTGCTGTGTGCCGAGTCTTTAGTCATCAACATGCCTGGACCCCATAAACATACAATCCATGCTTTGTTATTTGAATATTTCACATTTTCCATATTAAGTTACTAGATTAATATTTATTCCATGCCATGATACAATGAGGAGTCTTGGTGTGGCACTGTAGGTTAATGCACTGGACTGCAAAGTCAGTTTGAACGCAAGGTCAGTGGTACAAGCTGCTCACCTGCCATTCCTTGGAAATCCTGTACGGGGTCGCCTGGATTGGAACCAACTCAATGCACTTAACAACAACAAATGATACAGTGAATTATTTAGTAGCCCTTCTAGCTTTAAACTTCCACAAATGATTGGGCAGGACTATGCATATGTGAGGTGCTTATGGCCCATGACTGGATTGTTGTTGTTGAGTGTCCTCAAATTGATTCTGACTCATGGCAACCCTGTATAGGGTTTCCGAGACATAATTTTTCATGGTAGTAGAATTCTTCATCTTTCTCCTATGGTGTGGCTGGAGGGCACAAACCACAGACCTGGTGTTTGCAGTCTAGTGCCTATCATATGGAGCCATCACACTCCCACTACCGGGTTGTGTAGCTTGTCAATAATGTAAAATATGGGGCATGGCAGGCACTCTTGCAGGTGTAGAATCATACAAACGAGGTGTATAGAATCCTGAAAAGAGAAGTTAGGCTTAATTTGAGGCATCTCAAAAGTGGAAAGGGAGATCTTATTGCCATCAAGAAAGAAGAGGTAGGAATGGAGCATGTCCTTTGGACCCGAGATCCCTGTGCTGAACCTCCTTGATCCAGGAAACAGAATTGTGATACTGGAGACAGCAAGAGATGGCAAGAAACAGCAGCAGAGGAACAGAAACCAAAATACTGGCACAAGAGGAAGTGGTGGGTTTCTAAGTCCATGGAGCAAACTAGCTTAATGCCTTTGGGAAGAAGGCTTGTTAGCTGAGTCAGGTACCTCTAGGTACTTAACTGGAAGTGCTAAAAGAAGCTTTTTAACACTTGCCCAAACAGAAGAAAAATCATGGAACCAAGGGCCAAAACAAGGTGTGCCTGCAGGCTCTGTTCAGAAGAGCACCCAGTGTGATTGAAGAAGAGTACAATGGGTGCTCCTGAACTTGAACTGTAACATGCTACTTCCTAGGAGTCCTGGTATGGCCCTGCAGGATAAGCACTTGACTGTTAACCACAAGATCAGTAGTTCAAACTCATCAGCCGCTCCTCGGGAACCCTATACAGGGTCTCTATGTGTCCAAACGGATTTGATAGCACTTAACAACAACATCTTCCCTAATAGGAGTTCTAGTGTGGCACTGTAGGATAAGCAATGGACTTCAAGGTTGGTTTGAACTGCAAAGTCAGTGGTTCAAACTCACCAGCCGCTCCTTGGAAATCCTACACAGGGTTGCTTTGAGTTGGGACTACTCCATGTCATTTAACACATTCACTAACAAACCTCATAATCATGAGTATTGTATTGAGTTCTGGGTGGCCATTACAATGAATTATCAAACCCAGCAGAGAAATAAAAGCTGTGGGAAGGATGGTTGGAGTCAGAATTCGCTTTTTAAAAAAAGTTGGAGGATGGCGTATGAGTTTTGGGTTGTTAATCTTGATCCTCTTCCCCCTTTGTAAAGTTATAGAGGTATGCCAGATACTTTTACTATACTCTTTATATATATGCCAAATCAAGAGCTTGCTAAAAGGAAACAATGAAGATTTTTGGGTTTACAAGATATATGGTGCAGTACACAGAAAGGTGCTTAAAGATGTCCACTTCAGGTCCCTGAAGTTCTGTGTATATGTTTACATGTCAAAAGGGGCTTTGCAGATGTAATTAAAGCTATAAGCCATAAAACAGGAAGACTATCCTGGGTTATCTGGGTGGGTCCTACATAAATACATGAGCCCTGAAAAGCAGATAATTTTCTCTGACAATACTACAGATGTGTTAGAAGAAGTTGTTGTTGTTGTTACGTGCCGTGGAGTCTGTTCTGACTCATAGCGACCCTGTACAGGGTTTCTGAGGCTGTAAATCTTTACGGGAGCAGAAAGCCTCTTCTTTCTCCCGCGGAACAGCTGGTAGTTTCAAACTGCTGACCTTGAGGTTCGCAGCCCAATTTGTAACCACTACGCTACCAGAACTCCTTGTAGATAGCTTTAAGGAGTCAAAAAAGGTTCCTGGCTAACAGTCAGTAAGAACTGGAACTTGGTTATACAACCACAAGAAATTGAATTCTGCTAATAATCTCAATGAAGGAGGCAGATTTGATCCCAGAGCCTCTAAACATGAGCCCACCCAGGTTGGCTTAACCTTGAGTTCGATTTTTCTAAGATTTGGAGCAGAGAACCAGTCCACCCATTCTGGGGCTCTGATCTACACAACTCTGAGATAATATATGTATGTTGTTGAAGCTGCTAAGTATGTAGCAATTTGCTGCTGCTAACTCTGGTAGCGTAGTGGTTACGAATCGGGCTGCGAACCTTAAGGTCAGCGGTTCGAAACTACCAGCCGCTCCGCGGGAGAAAGATGAG
>NW_006408683.1:5685349-5697546 GCF_000296735.1 Chrysochloris asiatica
TGGCTACCATAGGACAAGCAAGTTGTTCACTGGGGAGCCATCAAGACAAGCAATCAAGTCCCTTCAGGCAAGCTCCCTTCCAAGACTGAAACTTAAAGGGAATACACGAGCAGTCATGCTGTCTTGCTGGTGACCACATTGGTCTACTGGTGAGTGGAAGTGGGGAAAAAGCAGCAATGAAGATGTGGACTGAGTATGACCTCGTTACATAGACTCCCGTAGACCTGGAGAATGGTGAGACCTGAAGTATAGTGAGACCTAGGGACTCCTGTGCCCATGGAAGGGCACAGCCACAGAGGACTAGAGCTGAGAGTGAAGTGTTCAACTGATATGAAGTGAGAGTAGATGCACAAGGACACCCAAGCTTTCAGATAGTACCCATCTGACCTAGCTTCAATGGCTGGGTGATCAGAACTTGATTAGAGGAAAATTGAAAATTAAAAAAAAAAAAATTGTGATAAGAAAACAAGTGTAAATCGCTACAATTTGATGAACCTGACCTATACTTATGGATGTAGGAGCTTAAAATACAAACCAAGAGGGAAGGAATCTTCACAGCAAGGATCATTCCCATCCCCTCTATACACAGGGTTGATAGAGGGATGGGCAACTTAGACATTGGCTACCTAAAAAGGCATGAAGTAGCTGGCTTACAAGTTTTCAAGAGTGAGTTTAATTTCAGAGTGTGCAGGGGAAGGAAGAATCCCCACTGAGTGGTTTTCATAGTCTAGATGGGTCTGGTGAAAGAAGATGGTGATAAGATTTTTATATGATTCAACAGTGAGTAATAGTTATAATGACTAATTGTGATTGTCACAAGTGTAAAGGTAGTTTTGTAGACAGTAAGCAGGGAGTGGTTGATTTTACCAGGAACAAAGTACCCTGGGACCATCAAGGGAGAAGAGTAGGAGCAGAGTGCAGGACCCTATCCAGAGAAGCAGTGATGCCAGAGATGGAGGCAGAGATGATGACATAGAGAGATGGAGCAGGCTTGTAGGGTGTGCCCTTTGATTGTTTGAATGACCGTATATTCTGGAGTGTTTTGGGTCCATGCAAATTAAAAAAAAACCCAGAGGGAATAGAAGCAAAAACTTTTGAATGATGATGCATGAGGGGATTGTAATCATTGCAATAAAACAAAATCCGACAGGATGAGTATAAAACTGATGTTCTCCCATATAAATTATCACTCAATTCACAATAAAAACTTTAAAAAAAAAAGTCAGTGGTAATGAAGGGAGAAGTCCAGCTACTTGGCAAACTGATAGGAAGAGATCTCTGTATGTGCCCATAGAGAGATGACCCACTGGAATGCAGAAATCATCATACAATATCATTAATATCACATGCAAATAAAAATTTGCTTATGGTAATATATAAAATAAAAAAAAATTAAATACGGGGCTCAGATGGATCTTGGCCAACAGACAGCAAAGAATACCAGAAAGATGTTTACCTATGCTTTATTGACTAGCCAAAGGATTTGACTGTAAGGATAGTGACAAGCTAGGACATCACTGCAGAGAACAGATATTCTGGAACATTTAATTGTGCACCTGAGAAACCTGTACATAGACCAAGAGACAGTTGTTCACACAGAACAAAGGGACACCGAATGGTTTAAAATCAGGAAAATATTCATCAGGACTATACTCTTTTACCATACTTATTCTATCTGTATGCTGTGCAAATCCAAGAAGCTGGAATATATGAAGAAAAACATCAGGATTGGAGTAAGACTCATTAACAACCTGAGATATGCAAATGATACAACTTGCTTGCTGAAAGCAAAGATAACTTTAAATATTGATGAGATCAAAAATCACAGACTTTAATATGGGTTGCACTTCAATGAAAACAAAAACCATCACCACTGGACCAATAAATAACATTATAAATGGAGAAAAGACTGAAGTTATTACTTTCAACTCTCATGGAAACAGCAGTCAAGAAATGAAATGACATACTGTATTACACTAATCTGCTGCACAAGGACTTTAAAGTGTTCAACAACAAAGGTGTCAGTTTGAGGACTTGGGTGTGTTGGACCCAAGCCATGGTATTTTTGACAGAACATGTGAATGTTAGACAGTGAATAAGGAAGACCACAGAAGAACTGATGCATTTGAATTACTATGTTGGAGAAGACTATTGAAAATATCATGGACTTTCAGAAGAACAAACAAATCCATGTTGGAAAAAATACAGCCAGAATGCTGCTTACTTGAAGCCAGGATGGTGAGACTTCGTCTTTCATTTTTTGGACACACTTTACCCTCCGCTTTACCAAGCATGGAAAGAACATCATGCTTGGTAAAGTGGAGGGTCAGCAAAAAAGAGGAAGACCACCAACTAGATGGACTGGCACAGTGGAAACAGCAATGGGCTCAAGCATAACAACAATTGTGAGGATGGTGCAAGACTGGGCAGTGTTTCCTTCCATTGCGCATAAGGTCGCTAAGAGTCGGAATTGATTAGATGTCATCTAACAACAGCAAGCAGTAGAAAAAGGTACTAGTTACCAAGGCAGAATTAAAACAAAAGAGGTATTTTGCTTGACTATTTTTTTGGGGGGGTGGTGAGGACGGTAAAATAGGAGGAAAATTTGTTCCTGGACATGTTGATTTAGAGATATGCATTCACGTAGCTGAAAATATCCAGTATATTGAGATGGATGAGTCTAGAGGCAATTGTTAAAATAAAAGATACTGAATGGCTTAAAATGAGGAAAGGTGTGCACCAGGGTTGTACTATTTCATCATACTTATTCACTGTGCAAACTGAGCAAACAATCCAAGAAGCTACATTATATGAAGAACGTGGTATCCGGATTGGAAAAAGACTCATTAATAACCTGCAATATGCAGATGACATAACTTGCTTACTGGAAGCAAAGAAAACTTAAAATACTGATGAAGATCAAAGGGCACTACTGTATGTAGTGCCTTCAGTATGGACTGCACTTCAATATAAAGAAAACAAAAATCCTTACAAATGGACCAATAAATAACATCATGAAAACAGAAAAGATGAAAGTTGTCAAAGACTTCATTTTGCTTTGATCCACTTTCAACGCTCATAGAAGCAACGGTCAAGAAATCAAATGATGTATTGCATTAGGCAAATCTACTGCAAAAGACCTCTTTAGAGTGTTAAAATTAAAAGCTATCAGGTGCCACTTTCAATTGCCCAGCACTTAACATCAATATATGTATTGGAAAGTTGGACAATGAATACAGAAGACCAAAGAATAATCGTTGCATTTGAATTGCGGTGTTGGAGAAGAATATTGAAAGTACCATGAATTGTCAGAAGAAACAAATTTGTCTTGGAAGAAGTACAAGCAGAATGCTCCTTAATAGCGAGGATGGTGAGACTTCTTTTGTACTTTGGACATATTATCAGGAGGGACCAGTCCCTGGAGGACGTCATGCTTGGAAAAGTGGAAGGTCAACAAATAAGAGGAAGGCCCCCAAAACAAGATGGATTGACACAGTAGCAGCAGCAATGGGCTCAAACAGCTGCGAGGACAGTGCAGGACCAAGCAATGTTTCTTTCTGTTGTGCATACGGTAGTTATGAGTCAGAACTGACACGACGGCACCTAACGAGTCTGGAACTCAGTCAAAAGGTCTGAGTTACATCTACAGAAACAATGAGAAGTCAGAGCTTACAAATCCTGCTTGAATTCACACTCTTGTAGTGTAAAGGACATAAAGCCAAGCCCACTGTCTCACAGCAGACCTTTAGAGCAGAGTAGAACTATTCCATAGAGTTTCCAGGTCTATGGAAATATTTCTGAAAGCAGATTGCCTCATTTTTCTCCCTTGGAGCAACTGGTGGGCTCCAACTGTTGGTAGGCCAATGCTTAATCCACTGCATCAAGAGGGCTCCTCTCATGGACATAGGCGATAGGAGGGTCAAAAGAATAAAGTCCAGTCAAGAAAAATCCCTTATTTGAAGAGTACTACAAAATTTTTCTTTACTATTAAGACTTTAAAGATGTACGGTGACGGTATTGTGTCAAGTCTGTTGCGATTCATAGTGACCCTGTACAGGGTTTTCGAGGCTGTAAATCTTTACGGGGAGTGCAAAGCCTAATCTTTTTCTCATGGAACGGCTGGTAAATTCGAACTGCTGGCCTTGCAGTGAGCAACCCAATGAATAACTACTATGCTACCAGGGTTCCTTCTAAAGCTGTACAGATACTACTTAAAAATTGTAAAGATTTTGTTTAGAGATGTGCATTAATTCATACTATTACATGAGGGTATGTAGTAGTGTGAATGTATTTTTTAAAATTCCATTATTCTTCATATTTTTTATTTTAAAAAAATGAATTAGTAGCCAGGAAAATTTCAAAAAGTATGAAATTTGAGTTTATGAAAAATGAAGACCTTCATATTAGTCTTGTGCTAAAGTGACTACAACCGGGTATTTGTCATAGTAATTGAAATGAATCTGAATCACCTGCTTTGCTATGTTGCTGTTAAACGCTAGTAGTTGAGCAGCTGGTGGGTTTGAGCCGTCAACTATGGGGTTAGCAGTCCAGTACTTAACGTACAGCACCACATCAAGGCATGACAGTAAATTAGGGATATTCCAAGGCCTCAAAAATAACTCCAGGACATTACCCTAAAGTACAAAGAGGAAAATAACCACTGAAAATGCAGCAAGCAATAATTTAGCAGCACATACAGCCAGCCACCCCTCAGAAACCCTATATAGGATTGCTAAGAGTCAGAACCCTCTCAATGGCACGGTAGTATAAGCACTGGACTACTAACAGCCAGGTTGGCAGTTCAAGCCCACCAGCCACTCCTGGGAAACCCTATACAGGGTAATTGTGCATCAGAAATGACTCACCAGCACTTAACAATAGTATGTGATTGGAAGGAGCCCTAAAGGGTTAAAGTGCTCAGCTGTTTATCAAAAAGTCAATGGTTCGAACACACCATCTGCTCCTCAGAAGAAAGATGAGGCAATCCACTTCTGTAAAGATTTGTTGTTGCTGTTATGTTCAGTGAAGTCGGTTCCGACTCATAGCAACCCCGTACTGGGTTTCCGAGGCTGTAAATCTTTACGGGCGCAGAAAGCCTCCTCTTTCTCCCATGGAACAGCTGGAAGTTTGGAACTGCTGACCCTGAGGTTAGCAGCCCAATTTGTAACCACTACGCTACCAGAGCTCCTTTCTGTAAAGATTTTTGTTGTTGTTGTTAAGTGCCATTGAGTTGGTACCGACCCATAGCGACCTTATGCACAGCAGAACGAAACACTGCCCAATCCTGGGCCAACCTCACTACTGTTGCCACGCTTCAGTCCATCGATGGACTAATCCATCTCCTTGGGGGTCTTCCTCTTTTTCTCTGACCCTCTACCTTACCAAACATGATATCCTTCTTCAGCGATTGGTCCCTCCTGACAATATGTCCGAAGTGTTAAGAGACGAAGTTTGGCCATCTTGGCCACCAATGAGCACTCTGGCTGCACTTCTTCCAAAACAGATCTATTGGTTCTTTTGGCAGCCCATGGCACTTTCAACCTTCTCCTCCAACATCCTAACTCAAAAGCATCAATTCTTCTACGGTCTTCCTTATTCACTGTGCAGCTCTTGCATGCATATGAGGTTCTTGAAAATACCATGGCTTGGGTCAGGCACACCTTAGTTCTCAAGCTGACATCTTTGTTCTTCAACACTTTAAAAAGGTTTTGTGCAGCAGATTTGCCTAATGCAAAAATGTAAAGATTTACAGCCTTGGAAATTCTACCAATGACTAAATAAATAGTATTAAATAAATTTGGAGTTCTGGGGTTGAACTGTGGGTTAACCCGCTGAACGGTAAGGTTAGTTTAAACTGCAAAGTCGGCAGTTCAAGCTCACCAGCTGCTCCTCAGAAATCCTATACAGACAGGGTCGCTATGAGTCTGATGTGACTCAACAGCACTTAACAACAATTACATAAATTTATACTATTGCTTCATGAGAATAAAGTTATTACAGGTAACCCCGATACAATTAGTTTCACATAATACATGGCAGTTATAAAACAAAAAGAACAATCAGCAGTCATTTTACCTAGAGGATAAGTAAAATAGTATGGATCAGGAGACAGTTTAATAGGCAAAGAGGCACAAGAACACTGTAACTGTGATTTGTAACCTCAAACCAAAGGTTGACTTTCCTGTTTGTAAATAAAGTTCGGAGTAGATGGTTCATGTACACCTACACATATAACAGCAATCTTCATCTAAAGCGTCTATAAAGAATCAGAAACACTTAACTCCCAGAGATAAAAGGAATTTGCCCTTGACATCAAGCAAAATTATTTAAAAACCAAAACTGACTTAAGAAAAATGATTATAACAAAAATTCATACCATAACCCACTGATTTTAACTCTAAAGCATAAAATCACTGTTCCCCTCCAAGAAACTCCCAGGCCCAGAGGCCACCCCTAGCCTCTCAGTCTTGTCCTTCACACAAAATGCCCATGTAATAAATAAAGTTCTAATCAAACTTTCAGTGTTGCTTCCTCCCATCTATCTAGCTTTACAGGACACACCAATGTTCCCCATATCTACCCTGAGCCTACCATTTTGTTCATCATCATATCTCTGCCCTAGGAGAGCTTGTCAGTTCATTTTTCAGGCCTTGTTATCTTTTCCAGCATTTCCTGATCTCACAACCACATGTCTTTGCGTGCTTTTCTCTTTTCCGGTCTTATCAGAATTATTTTATTCTTTCTTGAATTGTTACTATTTTTTACCTCCCACACACATACCACATTTTAAATTTCTTAAATGATAATGAACTCACATTGATGGCATATACAGAGTGAAAATTAAGTAAATAATTTAGGTTCCTGAAATAGTGGCATAAAACAGACTGAAAGCTCGCAAAAGAATATACGACAAGTTAATTTTAAGCCTGAAAATTCACTATTTACCAGTGACAAAATTCATATATGTTGTGGTTAAGTGCTGAAATCAGTTCCACCTCATAGAGACCCTATACAGGGTTTCCAAGGAGCAGCTGGTGAGTTTGAACCACTGACCTTGCCATTCAAACCAACATTCGGGTCCAGTGCTTATTTCACAGCACTATACCAGGATTCCAAAATTCATATTTGTTGTTGTTAAGTGCCACTGACTTGGTTCCAACTCATAACAGCCCTACACAGGGTTTCCAAGGAGCTGCAGGTGAGCTTGAACCGCAGACCTTGCAGTTCAAACTGACCTTGCAATCCAGCACATTAACCCGCAGCACCACACCAGGACTCCAAAATTCATATACGCTCCTCCTTTAATATGAAATAAAAGTGAGACTCATTCATAAGAGAAGACAGTAAGACTGATCTAGAAATTGTAGATCCTATTTTTAGTTCTTTGGGCAGATCTCAGCTCTACCTTAATTCTCTGTAAGTACCTACTTTACCAGAGTTATATGAGAATCTTTGATAATAAATATTCATAACATATTTCAGGGGTTATTCATTGGGCTGCTAACCACAAGGTCAGCAGTTCGAATCTATCAGCCACTTCGAGGAAGAAAAATAAGGCTTTCTACTCCCATAAATATTTACAGCCTCGGAAACCCTACACAACCACCACATCACCTTTTTCAACATATTTCAGAACACTCTCTTTAAAAATAGATTGGCTTGAGTATTGTTATCCTTTTCCACATTTTTAATTAGCAATGGGACTTCTAGTGTGGCACTGTGGGATAAGCACTGGACTGAGAACCACAAGGTCAGCGGTTCAAATCTACCAGTCGCTCCTTAGAAACCCCATAGAGTCCCTATGAGTCAGAAGAAACTAGATGACACTTAGAATTAGCAATGATTTCCTGATTCATAGAACATCTTACAAAATACAAAGAGTTTATTTTCAGGTTTTTAGAAACAAAACTTCTCTTTCCATACTATCACAGATTTCTTTTAGGCCCTGAAACTGTGATCTCTGATCACTGTATATTCCTTGTTGTTGCTGTTGTTAGGTGCCATCGAGTTGGTACCGACCCATAGTGACCTTATGCACAGCAGAACAAAACACTGCCCGATCCTGGCCAACCTCACTACTGTTGGCATGCTTGAGTCCATTGATGCTGCCAATTGGCCAATCCATTTCGTCAAGGGTATTCCTCTTTTTCTCTGACCCTCCACCTTACCAAACATGATATCCTTCTCCAGTGACTGGTCCCTCCTGACAATTTGTCCGAAGTATGAGAGACAAAGTTTGGTCATCTTGGCCTCACAGGGGTTTAATAATCTAGAAAAAAAGTATATACTGTGCGCTTCTGAGGGATGGTTTGTAACAGATTTCATTAACCAAAAAGCAACTCAGACTATGATCGCTCTGGGAGTTACGGGGAGGCACAGAAAGAGTACTAGAACAAAACAAAAAAAGTCTTAAACACAAGCTTAAACCCAGAGAATTATTTCTTAATCAGTGCACAGGCCAAAGATTTTACAAAATGTCATGCTTTTCTGGGCTCTCTAAGTTTCAGTTTCTTCTCTGTAAATATGCTTTACTCTCCTCAGTATGCTAACTCATCTCCTTTCACCTTCATGTTCACATCACAACTCATAGGACGCTTCTTTTCATCTTAGGAAGTCCTTACCCCTCCTAATACAAATCCCAGATGTTGCTGTTAACTGGCGTGGAGTAGGTTCCAACTCATAGTGACCCTGTATAGGGTTTCTAAGGAGTCGCTGATGGGTTTTCAAACACTGACCTTGTGGTTAGCAGTCCAATGCTTATTTTACAGCTCCCAAATATAGCATGGAAATCCCTTTCTACCAAAAATTGTTGTTGTTGTCAGGTGCCATTGAGTCGGAACCGACTCATAGCGACCCCATGCACAGCAGAAGGAAACAATGTCCAAATCCTGGACCAACCTTAATACTGCCGCCACACTTGACGCCATCAATGATGCCACCTGGCCGATCCACTGTAAATTTAGAAATTTATAAGCAATGCAAGGGAATGAAAAGCTTAGTTTAGAAACGTTTGGTACACACTTCCGATATATTATTGAGAACCAAGAATCTTGACCTTCTGCATCTTTAAGCCAATAAATATGACAAGTAAATTTTCATTTGTAAATTCACTGGCAAGAAATTTTAAACATAGCTGGGAGATGTAACCATTTAAAAAATAACAACAACTCAGTTCCAAAGCATAGTAACCCAAGCACACATCTAACTGCAACCACAATGCCCTAGTAGTGTATTTCAACTGCAATCATAAAACAACCCAGTAAGTTAAGTTGGATGACCTAATGGACAAGTTCTTCCCTTCCCTCTCCTGCTGTCACGTCATCTACCTGTTGCATCACCTGGAAAGTGGTCTTCAGAATCTAGAAAAAGAGCACCACCAGAGTCTCTAAATAATTCGGTAGGGCTATTTTCTAGATAAATTTTAATGAGGCAAGAGTGTGTTCGTTCCTCATCACCTTTAGAGATTCTAGAATAGAACTGACATCAATGACTTTCTGGACTTAAGGGGCTTGGGAGTTTTTGAAGATGGAGGCCTGGAAAGAAATGAGCAGTTCAGCAGGGAGAGCAGGCAGTCCAGGCCAGGGCAAGTAGGACAGCCCCGGGTCCAGGCAGTGGGGGTTGGGAGCGCGACCGAAGCTTTGCCCAAAGGGCACCGCTCATCCTCCAAGGAGTAAGGCCCAGCGCCAGGGTCCTGGCTATGCTCAAGGCACAGCAGAGGTTCAACCGACCCGATCCTTGGCCAACCCCTCCAGCTAACTGGGTAGCACTCACAGGAGCGCCAACGGGTGTGAGGATTAAAGAACAATCTTACTCCCCCTCCCCCCTCCCGTACGCATGGAGAACTAAACTGGAGGCGGGGACGCCAGGCAGGAAGAGCTTGGGGTCGAGTCCGAGTCCCACCGGTGGGAGGTTGCCGGCCTGGGCCGGGGGCCGCCAGAAGATTGCACTCACCATATCGTACACGTTGAGCACCACCAACTGGTTAGCCCCCATCCTCCTCCCCGCGGCCGCCGCCTCGTCCTTAAGCTCCGTCTCCCTGGGGCCGGAGGCCGCTCCCAGCCCCGCCGGTGCTTCAAGGGGCCCGAGCCCGGCACTAAGCTTAGAGCCCGGCCCGCGGCAGCCCAGGTGAGAGCATCTGGCAGCCGGGCCGCTCCGGAGGGCCGCCAACAGCACCCTCAGGGCGGACGCGGCCGGACCGGTGGCGGTCCGCACCGGCTCAAGCACCTCCCCTCGGCAGCAGACACGTGGGAAAGGCGGAGCTTGAATAAGGGGCGGGCGCCGGGCGCCCCGGGGGCGGAGCCTGCCCGGCGCGGAGCTGATCCGCCTGCGCTCTGATACTTGGCCGCCGCTCCTTAGGACTTAAAATGGCGGTATGACCGTCGCCTCTCCACCCTGGAGGAGCAGGGTCGCAGAAAGACAACAGTTCCTCTTAGTACGGATTTCCCGGATCGCTGTTTGATGCGCAGAAGCGGAGTCTCAACAACTGTCCTCAATCGCTGCATTTTCTCACCCTTCGACCACACTCCCAGCGTATTGCGCCTGTTCCGGATCCTGACAGACCAGACCTCTCAGGGAAACTCCAGCTCCCAGAATGCAATGCTGTGGATCTGCCTCTGGATCCATTGCAACCTGCCCTTGGCTCCTCCGACCTTGCATCTCCACTGTTGCTTCTGCTGATACTGTTGAGCGCAATGAAGCCAGTTTGGCAACAGACTATAGTAATGACCCTAAAATTTCCAAATCCCATCCTCATTGAGTTTTGCAGGAGGAAAATGGGAAATTAGAGCTAGGAAGATTACAGGTAAGAAGTTGGGGTGTGACACGCACATCATATTAATTCTCAGTATGGGATTTTACATTCTATTAAACAATCCTGCTGAAATAGAAAGACAGTTCAGCACTTTCCGATTAGAACAACTCTAGAACACAGAAGGAGCTCTGGTAGCTAATCAGGCTGCAAGCCGCAAGTTCAGCAGTTCGAAACCACCTGCTGTTCCGCGGTAGAAAGATGAGATTTTCTGCTCCTGTAAAGATTCACCTCGTAAACCCTGCACGGGGTCGCTATGAGTCGGGATCGACTCCATGGCACATAACCACCACCACCAGAACACAGTAAGTACTTTTGCATTCTTTCAACAAGTACCTGTTATATGCCTACTATATGCGAGGCGGTGTTGTACGGCCTGAGGATACAATGATAAACAACAGAAGGTGAACAAACAAGATAATAGATACATGTGCTTTGGTGAAAATTAAAATAAGGTCAAGTTATTAAGAGTAATTTTAGACTGACAGCATGAGGTAGGTATCTGTTATGAGGTGAGATTTAAACTGAGACATAAATAACAAAAAAAATTAGACCTGCACATTTATTCTAGTCAAAAAGGACAGCAAGTACAAAATTTCTCAGGAAGGAAGGCCGGGGATTGCTGTATTCAATGAAACAATAGACCTCTGTAGCTGGAGCATAATGGGCGGGGGAGAAATGCTATTAGAGGAGCAGAGCAGATGGGCAGAAGCCAAAATATGAAAACCCTTCAAAGTCATGAATTCTTAGGTGCCCTGGAGTCAGTTCTAATTTGTGGTGACCTATGTGGCTCTGTAGGATAAAGCACTGGACCATAAGGCCTGTTTGAACTACAAAGTAGAGGATTCAAACTCACCAGTCTCTCCTTGGAAACACAATACAGGGTTGCTATGAGTCTGAAACAACTTGACTGGCACTTAACAACAACAAATTACAACAGAACAAACGATGCCTGGTCCTGTACCATCCTCATCGGATGGTTATCGTTGACCCCATTGTGGTAGTCACTGAGTCAATCCATCTCCTTGAGGGTCTTTTTCAGTGAGCCTTTCCTTTACTAAGCATGATGCCTTCTCCAGGAACTGGTACCTCCTGATGACATTCCCAAAGTACATGAAATGAAGTCTCTCCATCCTTGCATCTAAGAAGCATTCTGGCTGTACTTCTAATACAGACTTGTTATTTTAGCAGTTCATGGTATATTCAATATTCTTTGCCAATACCATAATTTAAGTGTATTAATTTTTCTCTGGTCTTCCTTACTCATTGGTCACAACTTGACCAATAAATAACATCATGACAAATGGAGAAAAGATTGAAGTTGTCCAAGACTTCATTTTGCTTGGATCCACTATTAACACTCAAATATGTTGCAGACCGTGCAGAGGTT
>NW_006408683.1:5698344-5705198 GCF_000296735.1 Chrysochloris asiatica
GGGTCCTCACCCCCTTGCCGAGGCCAGACCCTGGCAATGAAGTAACAGTCAAGAAATCAAAGACCTACTGCATTAGGCAAATCTGCTGCACAAGTCCTCTTTAAAGTGTTCAAGAACAAAGATGTCAGTTTAAGAACTAAGGTGCACCTGACTCATGTTACAAGTCAGACTGCTAACCTGGAGATCAACTTATTAGCCGTTAATCGGGAGAAAGATGAGGCTTTCTGCTCCTGTAAAGATTTACAGCCTCAGAAACCCACAGGGTCGCTATGAGTCAGAGCAAATGCCACGGCACATAATCACCACTATATGTGTATGAAAGTTGGACAATAAATAAAGAAGATAGTAAAACAATTGATGCATTTGATTTATGGTATTGGAGAAGAATATTAAAAGTGTCATGGACTGCCAGAAGAACACATAAATCTGTGTTGGGAGAAGTACAGCCAGAATGCTCCTCGGACATGTGATTAGGAAAGGCCCATCCCTAGAGAAAGACATTATGCTTGGTAGAGTGGAGGGTCAGTGAAAAAGAGGAAGACCCTCCAGTGAGATGGATTTGCACAGTGGCAGCAGCAAGGGGCTCAAGTGTAACAGTTGTGAGTCTGGTACAGGACCGGGCAGTGTTTCTGGTTGTGCATAGGGTTCTGTTGTACTTATTGCTGTGAATTTGAACCAACTCAACAGCACCTAACAACCACAACAATAAGAATAACAACAAAGAGTATGATCAGTTTATGCTATTGGAAAATGGTATTTGCTATAAATAAGTTGTTGGTCTTACAAAATTCTATCTTGAAATCTAAAGCACCATTTTTATCATCAAGACCATATTTTTCAAATACCAATCCTTCTTCTTTGTTTCCAACTTTTGTGTTTAAATCAATAGTAATTATCTATCATGATTGTATGTTTGATCAATTTCAGACTGGAAAAGTTGGTTTAATTGTTTGATTTCTTCATCATTGTCTCTAATTATTGGTGCATTAATTTGAATACTAGCTGCACTAACTGGTCTTTATTGTAGGTATTGTTGTTCAGTGCGGTGGTCAAGTAGGTTCCTACTCATAGTGACCCTGTATAGGGTTTCCAAGGAGCAACTGGAGGGTTTGAATCAGTGCCACATCAGGTAGGTAGGCATATAGACATTATTCTATCAATGACAGCATTGTACTTCAAGACTTTATCAGAACTTCAATTCTGAGTACTTGCTTTAAGAAAGGCTGTAGTTTGCAGTGGATCCCTAAATCCATTTTGACTCTTAACAAATTTAGCCTTCTTTCTGATCACTAACCAGCAATGTAAAAAGCTTTGCCTGGGCATGCCCTTAATGGAAATTGCGATACCAGGGCCACATGGTTATGAGTCATCCTGAATTTTTCTTATCCGCAATCCTAATCTCATTACCATTTCCATAGTCCGGCCTGTTACTATTGATTAATGAATCTGCTCTCAGTCTTGATTTTTGACTAATTTCTTTTTTTATCCATCTTTTGTTAGTAACTACTGGTACTACACTGGTATAGAAGCTCTGGTAGCATAGTGGTTATGAATTGGGCTAATAACCTCAGGGTCATCAGTTCAAAACTACTCTCCGTGGGAGAAAGATGAGGCGTTCTGCTCCCGTAAAGATTTACAGCCTCAGAAACCCTATACTAGGTCCCTATGAGTCGGAACCGACTCCATGGCACATAACAACAACAACATTAGTAGCCACATGGCCATTAATCCTTTGGATATCATTATAGCCTTATGCTAATTGTCTCCTTTATTCAAATGGCTTGCCTTTGTTTTATCTTTTTGGAGCCTTAATAAAAGAATCTCTATAAGATATATTTGAATTTGGGGTCTTTTTTCCCTAAAAACAAGATCTTGAAATGTTCTTTTTGATAATGAATGTGATGACATTCCTCTTGAATTTTTCATAGAAAACAATATGATTATCTTCTTCAAAATGGCCAATACCAGTCAGCCCATTTCAGCTCATGAATGCCTAGGCTATCGACCTTTTATTTGTTCCATTTTATTTTTGTTGACTTCCAGGTTTTCTAGATTCATATTTCATACATCTCATATTCCAGCTATTTGTGGATGTTTGCAGCTGTTTCTTCTCATTTTGAGTAGTGCCACACCAGCAAACAAAGGTTCTGAAAGCTTTGCTCCATCCATGTCGTTAAGGTCGACTCTATTTTGAGGGTCAGCTCAAAAAAAAAAAGTAAAAAATACTTTTTTTGGGTTTTGAGGGTCAGCTCAAAAAAAAAAAAAGTAAAAATACTTCACTAGTAGTATTTTTAATGCCCTCTAACCTAAATGACTCATCTTCTGGCACTATATCAGACAGCATTCTGCTGCTAGTCTTAAGATTTGAAGTGGCTAAAGGAGCTCTGGTAGCGTAGTGGTTACGAATTGGGCTGCGAACCTTAAGGCCAGCAGTTCGAAACTACCAGCTGTTCCGCGGGAGAAAGTTGAGGCGTTCTCCTCCCGTAAAGATTTACAGCCTCGGAAACCCTGTACAGGGTCGCTATGGGTGGCAATCGACTCGATGGCACTTAACAAACAACAACAATTTTTAAGAGTGCAGTGATTCTTAGGATAAACACTGGACTTCAAACTCTACTGTCAGCTGTTGGAGCCTACCAGCTGCTCTAAAGGAGAAAGATGAGGCTTTCCGTTCCCACAAAGATCTACAGCCTCAGAAACCCTAATCAGGTCACTATAAGTTGTAACCAACTTGAAAGTATTTAACAAAACAATTTTTTTAAAGTGGTCTGCCTGCTCCTTCTTCCTACTCTGTCTTAATCTACAAGCTCTGTTGAACCTGGTCCACTATGGGTGACCCTGCTGGTATTTTAAATACCTGTGTCATAATTCCAGCATCACAAAAACGCTGAATATTAAGTCAAGTTGTCAGAGGCTTTAGGGCCAGAGAGTGAAATGATTTAAATGCGTGTATTTAAAAGATTATTCTGGTTACTGTGTAGAAAATGGATTTTAGAGGGGCAAAGGTGGAACTAGGAAGATCAGTGTGGTAGACTGGATATGCTCACTTAAAATGTAATGCACTTGGTTTGTGGAAACCTGTGGTTTATAGCAAGAGCCCTAACGTCATTTTGAGTCTTGACATAAGTTCAGATGCCATTTGAGTTCTTTATGTTACTTTGTTGTTGTGGTAGCTAAGTGCCCACACATCAGTTCCGACTCACAGTGAGCCTGTTTTTGATTAGCAGCTGAGCATATGAACCATTTGTGCCACCCAGGGACTCTGGAAAGCGCTCAATGTCAGCAATAATTGGGGAAAGGCAAAACGAAACAATGATACACGATTTAAAACTGGTGTGGTGATACAGGATAAGCACTGGACTATTAACTACAAGGTCTACATTTCAAACCTACCAGCTACTCCTTTGAAACACTATACAGGGTCATTATAAGAAGGAACCAACTCCACTGGCACTTAACAACAATAGGGTTTCTAAGAAGTGGCTGGTGAGTTTGAACTGCTGACCTTGTGGTTAGCAGTTTAATGTTTATTCTACAGTGCCTCACCAGGACTCAACCAAAAACGTGGCTATGCTTACACAAGTCCATGACAAGTCCAGGAAAAGACAGTTTACCTTCAGGAAAAATGTGATTGAAAGCAGATTAATTGGTATGGAGAAAAGTATTCAAACAAAGAACTAGTGAATTAACCTGGGCATGTCTTTACTGATTTACCAAAAATAGACAATCAGATATGTTATCTAATTTAATGTTTACCAAAAAATTAAAAAACTAAAACAAAAAAACCCACACCACTGACGTTGAGTCCATTCTAACTCATAGTGGCCCTGTGTAAGGTTTCTGAGATTGTAAATCTTTCCAAGGAGCAAATAGCCTCACCTTTCTCCTAGTTGGTGGGTTTGAACAGCTGAGCTTGTGATTATCAGTACCACACTTTACCCACTATATCACTAGGGCTCCTTAAGTTAAAGCTTGGGGTCTTGGTATTGTCTTATAAACACCTTGTGACTATGACTCAAGGTCCCAAAGTCATGAGTCATGTCCCTACCCCCATGTAGACAGCTAATCAAAACTTTGGAACCACCCCTGTGATCTTTTTAAATCTGCACTTATGTACATAATCCAGTCATGGTTCTTTCTCTGCTTCTTGAATCCCTCCTGTGATTATGCTGAATTGACCTGCCACAAATCATGATTTTGTGACAATGTTTTATGTCCTCTATCACATATAGTGAACACCATGACTGTGATTTTTCAGATTCCATCAAGCTCTGGTAGTGTAGTGGTTATGAATCGGGCTGCGAACCTTAAGGTCAGTGGTTCGAAACTACCAGCCGCTCCGCCGGAGAAAGATGAGGCTTTCTACTCCCGTAAGGATTTACACCCTCGGAAACCCTGTACAGGGTCGCTATGGGTCGGAACCGACTCGACGGCACTCAACAACAACAACAACAATCAATCTCTGTATTGGGTATATGCTGATGGCTTCCCGCATGCAGGATGATTGTCTTTGTCCCATTAAAGGCTGAATAAAACACTTTTAATTGTGTAGATTTTGAAACCCTATACTTAACTATAACAACAGCACACAAAGTGACAAGTTGCTGCCACTGAGCCAGTCCACCTCATTGGGGGTTCTCCTCTTTTTCACAGACCCTTCACTTTACCAAGCATGATGTCCTTCTCTAGGTACTGGCCTCTCCTGATACCATGTCTGAAGTATGAGAGATGAAGTCTCACCATCCTGGCATCTAAGAAGCGGACTAACTGAAATGTTGTGAAAGGCTGAGAAAGGCTTGGAGAACTATTTCTGAATGGTTACAGCCTTGAGAACCCTATGGAGTACCCTTCTGCTCTGTAACATATTCGGTCACTATGAGTGGGAATCGAGTTAATAGTTTGGTATCTTTGGTTGAATTATGAAAGTAAATTGGCAGGGACCTTTCTCTCGCACCACCCAGGGACCTTTAGGTACAATCAATCCCTAGCTACCTGTTTGAGAGCTAATCTTTAGAAAAATTTTTTAGAAAAATCTCTTTATATTTCTAAAACTACTGAAGAGGGAAAGTAGATACCACTTTCTCAGATACCACTTTATGGTACTTAAATTTTGCCTGCCCAATTTATGAAGGTAGAGCACAAATGTTTTTTTAAAAGCAAGCATGAGGTAGCAAGTTGTGTCAGATCAGGCAAGACAGAAGCAATGGCTGCAAGATCAGGCTGAGATCTGGACAGCACTAAGACAACACCGTCAAGATGGAGCCCTAGCGGTGCAGTGGTTAGCATGCCCAGCTGCTAACTCAAAACGCAGGACTTTGAACCCACTAGCTGCTCCACAGGAAAAAGATGTGGAGTCTACTTCCATACAGATTTACAGCCTTGGAAACCTTATGTGGCAGTTCTAGCCTGTCGACTATTACCATCGGATTGCTATGAGACTGGGATTGTGCTGGGACTGGGCCGTGAATAGACACCGAGATGTGAAGCAAAACTATATACCTCAGAAACCAGGGGACAGTCCAAGAGTCAACAGTCAGGGGCAGTGCCTGAGACCAAGGTGCTAAGTGGAATTTCTATCCAAGAAGATTCAATTCCATTCAGAATATGGGCAATAACTAATGAAGACAGAGTGCGTGCAACCAAGTTTATAGTCTCAAGCTCTGGTCTATGTGACTTTATCAATAACTAAATTTAGTTCTGCCCTCCAGTTCCCATTTTCATATTGTAGCAACAGCAAAATAATTTTAACAACTGAAGATAACACATTTCTTTCAAAATGTACAAGTTTGGATAGGGGGAATTCAGTGGCTCTGTAAGATAAGCATTGGATTATAAACCACAAGTTTGGCACAAGGAGCCCACCAGCCACTTTGCAGAAGGAAGATTTATAGCCTTAGAAACCCTACACAGAGTTGCTATGAGTAGGAACCAACTTGATGAATCTTATCAACAACAAAATTTAGATAGATAGTCTAAGCCCAGTGGAGTTTATGTATTAAGTGGACATCCTGTCCATTTTATACTCTCAGCTGTAGGATAAGCACTGGACTGGTAACTGCAAGGTTGGCAGTTCAAACCCACCAGTAACTCTCAGAAACTCTATACAAAGTTGCTATGAGTCAGAACCGACTCGATGGCACTTAACAACGACAACACTAACAAGTAGATTATATTAATTTACCAATAAGAATATTTTAAGATTCAAGAATTTAAGTAATTCTCAACAACAACAACAAATAAATTAATAGCTTTTGTTTCTTTTGTTGTTTCTTTAAGAGTTTAAGTAACATTCCCATGGTCACAAATCTGTTGTTCATGAGCCCATTCAACTCATAGGGACCATGTGAACAACAAAATAAAGTCCTTCCTGGTGCTCTGCCATCCTCACAGTCTTTCCTGTTTGATCCCATTGTTGCGGCCACTGTGTTGCTCTATCTCATTGAAAGTCTTCCTTTTTCTCTCACCTTCCATTTTACCAAGCATGTCCTTCTCCAGAGACTGGGCCTTCCTGATGACATATCCAAAATGCCTGAGATGAAATCTTGCCATCTTTGCTTCTAAAGAGCATTTTGGCTGTACTTCTTCTAAGATAGATTTATTCATTCTTCTGCTTGTTGTTGTTGTTAGGTGCCATAGAGTCACTACTAACTTATAGCGACCCTATACACAACAGAATGAAACACTGCCTGGTCCTGGACCAACCTCGTTGCTGTATATGAGCCCATTTCTACTGCCACTGTGCCAGTCAGTCTCGTTGGTAACCCTCTCCAACCCTCCACTTTACCAAACATTATATCCTTCTCCAGGGACTGATCCCTTCTGACAATATGTATGAAGTATGAGAGATGAAGATT
>NW_006408683.1:5705298-5711602 GCF_000296735.1 Chrysochloris asiatica
TTCTAATTTTCCTAAATTCATACTTTGTACATTCTGTTTTCCCATTATTAATGAATGTTTTCAGCTGTTTCTCTTCATTTTGAATTGGGCCCCATCAGTAAATGAAGGTTATTACAGTCAACTCTGGTTTGAGGAGGCAGCTCTTCTCCAGTTGTATTTTCAGTGCCTTCCAAACTGAGAGGTTTGTCTTCTGGCACTGTATCTGACAATATTCTGGTGTTCTTCATCGTGTTTCAATATGCTATATTCTGGCACTTTCTTCTAGTGCTATTCATAAGGGTCTCAGTGATGAAATATTCGGAAGTAGTCTGTTTCTCCTTCTTGTTAGTCTTTCTTCATCTGGAAGCTCTTCTGAAACCTGTCACCATGGATGACCCTGCTGGTATTTTAAATACTGGTGGCATAGCTTCTAGAATCATAGCAACTTGCAAGCCACCAACCACAATACAAAAAAACTGACACATGAGTGGTGGAGACTTCCACTAGGGGTTTGAATAAACAAATTAGAGTTGTTGCATTATTTAAAGCCTTGTGCCCTAGTTATCCAGTGCTGCTATAACACGTATACCCCAAGTGAACAGCTTTAACAAACAGAAATTTATTCTCTCAGTTGTTGTTAAGTGCCGTCGAGTTGGTTGCAACTCATAGTGAGTCTATATAGGGTTTCTGAGGAGCAGCTGGTGGATTTGAACTGCCAACCTTGTTCACAGTCCATTGCTGATCCTACAGCACCATACCAGAAGTCCTTAGGAAGCTAAAAGTTCAAGTTCATAGTGCCAGCTCTGGAGAAAGATCCTTGTTTTCTTTCAGCATCTGTATGCCCAGCATTCCTTGGAGATCTCTGTATGTCGTGGAATCAATCTTTCCCTGGATCTCAGAGCTTCACTCCTAGGTCCAAAAAGACATGCTTCACTCCTGACTCTTCTTTCTTGGTGGTAGTAAGTTTTCTCTGCTATCATCTCTCTTTTTATCTTTGTGAGATAAAAGATGTTGTAGGTCACACTCCTGGGAAACTTACATTGGATGAGGTTTGTGATGTGATTAAAGGTGTTGCAGTCTGCCCTTAATCCTCTTACTGGTTTATTACATCAGATCACATGATGGGGAAGCATCATATAACTGCACCATTTTATCATTACATAAATTTGCAAACCACTGAGAATCCTGACCCAGCCACGTTGACACATATTTTGGGAAGACACAATTAAAGCAATGACTCCTTAGGATTTATTGGATTTCCTAGGAAAATGTGCATCTAAAAAAAGGCAGAAAAAAATAAGCCAAAGTTCTACGTCCGTCATCTTTTAGAGGTCAAGTAGAGGAGAAAGAGAAAACATTGAGGCAGAAGGAAACCCAGAAACCACAACACTATTGCATTCAGCAATACAAGGTCACTAGTAGCCTTGTGAGAGGCAATCTGAGGGGAAGAGTGAGATTAAAAGAACAGTTGAAATGGTTTGAGGAACAAATGTTAGGTACGGAAATGGAAACAATTATATACAACTTGAGGCAATAGCTGGATAGGGTTATGTTGTCAATGGTGGAACATTTTATATGTGAAGAGAGATTAATGATGTAAGGGTTGTTGTTGTTGTTATGTGCCGTGGAGTTGGGTCCGACTCATAGCGACCCTATACAGGGTTTCCGAGGCTGTAAATCTTCACGGGAGCAGAAAGCCTCATCTTTCTCCCACAGAACAGCTGGTAGTTTCAAACTGCTGACCTTGAAGTTTGCAGCCCAATTCGTAACTACTACGCTACCAGAGCTCGGGAGATAATTGCAAGAGCAATAAAAATGGGAAATTGATCACTGGAGGAGTTGGCGTTTATTAGGAGCAATGCTTCTAACAATGCTTCACCAACAGTGATGGCATGGGAGATAGAAGTAATACATACACATGCAGGCAGGTTAAACATTTTAAGGTGGCGGAAATTGATGTGTTCTTTTCTGATTTGCTATGCTTTTCTCAATGAATTATGAGGTAAGATGATTGGGGAATGAGAGGGGAGAGGTGGGAAGTATATAGGGAATTTGAGGAGAGAAACGAAGGTAGCAAAGAAAGAAAATAAATAGTACTAGGGAAATTAGTTACATTGCCAAGTAGTGTAGAGTGTCAGGAAATGCTGTATGTGTCACTATTATTTGACTGTAGACAGAGTTCTAAAATTTACTTTTTGGGATATTTGGCTGTTTTGCTTCCCTTCTCCACAGGGCATTCCTCCCCACCTAACTAAACTGAATAAATAATCAAACCAGCTGTTATCAAGTCAATTTAATTCAAAGTGACCCTATATGTTATAAAGTAGAACTGTGCTTCATAGTGTTTTCATGGCCATGACCTTTTGGAAACAGATCACTAGGCCTTTCTTCTGAAACACAGTAAACCATTTACACCCCTTAGGGATTTCTTGAACAAATTATGTTGTTGTTGTTAAGTGCCATTGAATTGGTTCCGACTCCCAGCGACCTATACAGATAAGGTTTCTGAGGAGTGGCTTGTGGGTTTGAACAACCAGCCGTGTGATTCAAACTGACCTTGTGGTCCAGTGCTTACCCTAGAGTACCATAGTAGGACTCCATATTATAGGTGTGTGGAAAAGGCGCAGTCTATTCACACTTCATTTAGTTCTGTCTTCTCTACTCTAAAGGCTCAAACCAGAGGTTCACATCACTTCTTACTCTAAACTCTTTCCCATTGTCCTTTGTGATCTCACCTACAAACAGCTGTAACATGTTGAAGATTCCTAAATCTCCATCTTCAACTCCTTTCTCTCTCCTGGGTACTAGGCCTGTAACTAGGATGCATTGCTATTGTAACAAATTACCATAGACTCAGGACTTAATACAACACAAATTTCTCATCTTATAGTCCAAGAGGTCTCAAGTCCAAAATGGATCTCACTGGGAAAAAAATCAAGGGTTGTACTTCTTATGGAGGGTGTAGGGAAGAATCATCTTCCTTGCCCTGAATGTTTTCTAGAGGCATCCCTTGAATTATGGCCACATCATTCTGACCTCTGTTTTTGTCATTATATCTCTCCCTCTGACTTTGCCCCTTTCACTTATGAGGACATTTGTAGTTATTTTGGTCTGGAGTGGCACTGTAGAATAAGGATTGTTAACCACAAGATCAGGGGTTCAAAGTCAACAGCTGCTCCTATACAGGGTCACTATGAGTTGGAACTGACTCGATGACATTTAACAACAACTTAAATAATCCAGGATTACCGTCCCATCTCAAAAGCCTTAATTTAATCACACCTATGAAGTCTTTTTTCTTTTCTTTTCTTTTTTTTTTTCATAGAGTGACCATATTCACAGGTTTTCAGAATAAGGACATGGACATCTCTGGGTTGGAGTGATAGTGATGGAGTGGGATTGGGTGGTGGTATTATTCCACCTCCCACATAGAATGTCCCATGGTCAGTTCAAATTCATCAGGTACAAGAAACAGTACAAAACAAAATTCAAGAACACCCACACTTGTAGATAATTCCCACTTGACCTGGCCTCAATGACTGGAGGATCAAAACTCAACTAGAAGAAGAAAGAAGAGGAAAAAAAGAGTAATCTGATACAATTTGATGAACTTGACCTACACCTATGAATGCAGTAGCTCAAAAGAGGAAACAAATCTTTACAGCAAGGATCATTGCCACCCCCTTGACATACAGGATAGACAGGGATGGGCAACTTGGACATTGGCTACCCAAAATAGGGGGCTACAAAGGCAAGTGAATAATGGCTATCAGGACTGACTGTGAAGGTTGGAAATGTAAAGGTAGACATTTTGTAGCAAAAGGAAGGGAGTGGTTGACTTTGCAGTCCAGGAGTGGAGGTCTCTGGGATTATTAAAGGGAGAAGAGCTGAGTGTGGGACCTACCCAGAGAAACAGTGATGCCAGAGATGGAGGCAGAGATGATGACGTGGAGAGATGGAGTGTCTGGGGGCTCTAGATCCAGAGAAGGAGAGAGGGGCTGTGCTCTGACACCTGAGGGGCAGGCTTATGGGGTATACCCTTTGGTTGGTTGATGATACATGGAGGAAATTGTAACCATGGCAATGAAATGATGAATGTAAATCTAACGTTCTCCCATGTAAACCTCTCGCATAATTCACAATAAAACATTAAAATAAATAAATAAATATCTAAGAAAAAACAACAACAAAATTCATCATTTCATGATGGGATTAGTTGTATTTTTCATCTAATTTAAGTATTGATCAACCAGTTACTAAGATTATCTCATTCAGTCATTGAAAAAATCTGAAATGAATATCTTGTCTATGTCAGCCACTATGTATCACTAGTCCATCTGTGATAACCCAAACATTATCCCTGCTTAAAATCCAGGTGAAGGAAGGTAGAAAAAAACAATATATATATATATATATATATTCTTCAACAAATTTATAATTTAAACCAAATTAGATGCTATAAAGGAGATAAATTGAAGAGCAGAGCAGAAAAATTTATGGGTATATTATAGGTTGAACTGTGTCTTCCAAAAATAAATGTGGAAGTCCTCACCCCTGAAGCTGTAAATACAGCAGGTTTGAAATACTTTTTTTGTGTGTGTTATATTAGTGAAACTGTCTTAGTTATCTAGTGCTTCTATGACCAAAATACCACAATGGATCAGACTGTCAATTAAATGAAGATATGACAATGACCCAAACCCCAGCATCTCTATGTCGTTTATAGTCACACTAATTTCTGCTACCCCTGGAAAGTTATTTTGATTTCCTAACTTGGTCAAGGTATATGTAGAGGGAAGTTTCAGAGGTTTCCATTTGAAGTTCTCCACTATGATGACCCTTAATACACAGTCCAGAGACTATAGGGTTTACTCAACAATCAAGTGATCCCTGAGCAAGTCCACTGTGGTCCTCATGGGTCCTTATTCTAAAAGAGGGGCGGATCTTAGTGACACTTTGAGTCTCCGGGTATCAGAGTCAGCTCAGACTTTTGTCTAGTAGTTTCCCAAATGTCTGGTTATTTCCCATTCATTCCCTAGTATATAGTCACCTGAGTAGATAAATGGCTGGAGAGCCCCAGAGAGAATCAGCACAGTATAAACATGTCACAGTGTTGCAGGGCCCTACTCTCTAAGGAACTGGCCACCTCTTCATTCAGTGGGTCTCGATCTGAAAATTGGTTCAGTTCTGGAAACTCAGCCTCCTCCTCCATTCTTGTTTTTTTCTTTTCCTTTTTGTCGTTGTTGTTAGGTGCTGTTCCGTCAGTACTAACTCATAGCTACCTAATGCACAACAGAATGAAACACTGCCCAATCCTGCACCAATCTCACAATCGTTGCTACATTTGAGCCTATTGATGCTGTCACTGTGCCAACCCATCTCGTTGGGGTCTTCCTCCTTTTCGTTGACCCACTTTACCAAGCATAATATCTTTTTCCAGGAACTGGCTTTTATATATGTTAAGGAGTACTTGTACATAGTGGGTTACTAGTTGGGCTGCTAACCTCAAGGTCAGCAGTTTGAATCTACCAGCCACTCCATGGTAGAAAGATTAGGCTTTCTGTTCCTGTAAAGATTCACAGCTTCAGAAACCCTGTACAGGCTCACTATGAGTTGGAACCAGCTCCATGGCACACAACTACCACCATTACCATATATGTTAAAGAATCCCTGGTAATGGATTATGAGCTGGACTGCTAACTGTAAGTTTGGCAGGTTGAATCTACCAGCTACTCCATGGGAGAAAGATGAGGCTTTCTGCTCTCATAAATATTTACAGCCTCAGAAAGCCTATACAGGTTTGCTATGAGTCAGAACCACCACTTACCTGTCAGTTTGTCATACTGTGGTGGCTTGTGTGTTGCTGTGATTCTGGGAGCTATGCCTCGGGTACTTGGTGTACACGTTTCATTCGAGCTTCCAAAGACAGACTAGGAAGAAGGAGAGACAGACTACTTCCAAATATTTAGTTACTAAAAACCTTACAAATAGCAGTGGAACACTGTCAGATATAGTCCAGGAAAATGAGCCCCTCTCATTGGAAGACATTCAAAATGCAACTAGGGAAACATCGTCTCCTCAAAGTAGAGTTGACTGTATGACGTGAATGGAATAAAGCCCATGGGATCTTCATTGTTGAAGCTGATGGGGCACAACTCAAAATGAAGAGAAACAGCTGTAAACATCCGTTAATAGTCAAAACATGGAATGCATGAAGTATGAATCTAGGAAAATTGGAATTGTCAAAAATAAAATAGAACATATAAACATTCATATCCTAGGCATTAGTGAGCTGAAATGAACTGGTGTTGGCCATTTTGAATCT
>NW_006408683.1:5711857-5712859 GCF_000296735.1 Chrysochloris asiatica
GATCAAACATGCAATCAAGATGTATTTATAATTACTGGTGATTAGAATACAAAGGTAGAAAACAAAGAGGAAGGATCAGTAGTTGGAAAATATGACCTTGGTGATAGAAACAATTTTGGAGATAACATGGTAGAATTTTGCAAAACCAATGACTTCTTCATTGCAAATATCTTTTTAAAACAAGATAAAAGATGATTATGCACTTGGAGCTCACCAGGTGGAATAACCAGAAACCAAACTGACTACATCTGTGGAAAGACATGGTGGAAAAGCTCCATATCATCAGCCAAAACAAGACCAGGGGCAGACTGTTCATATATTCAGGTTGAAGCTGAAGAAAATGAAAACAAGTCCATGAAAGCCAAAATATGAGCTTGAATACATCCCATCTGAATTTAGAGATCTTCTGGACAATGCTGAAATTCAGAACTACATATAAAGAACTACATATGAAGAAACTGGCAAGAAAGAGCACAAAAAACATGAACTCAGCCCAGGAAGGCATGCAGAACAAAGAAACCAGCAGCACCACAAAAAATTAACATAATGACAGCAATTAATTCATACCTATTGGTAATTACACTGAATATCAATGTATTAAATGCACCAATTAAAAGACAGAGAGTGACAGAATGGATAAAAAAACAAGATCCTTCAATATGCTGTATGCAAGAGACTTACCTTACACACAAAGACAAAAACAGAATAAAAGTTAAAGGATGGAAACAAATATACCAAGCTAATTGGAAGCTGTGGGCTAATGCATCAGATTGCAAAGTCGTTTGAAATGCAAAGTCGGTGGTTCAAGCTCATCAGCTGCTCTTTGGAAACTCTATACAGGGTTGCTATGAGTTGGAATTGACTCAACAGCACTTAACAACAACAACAATTGCAATAAAAAATGAGCAGGAATGGCAATGATAAAATAAACTTTAAGGCAAAAACCGGCATAAGAGATAAAGAAGGCCATTATCTCATGATTAAAGGGTCAATTGAATAACA
>NW_006408683.1:5713564-5715243 GCF_000296735.1 Chrysochloris asiatica
GACATAACCATAATAAATATCTATGCTCCCAATGAAAGAGCTCCAAAATATATAAAGCAAACCTTAATAGAATTTAAGACAAATCTACAATAACAGTGGGAGATTTTAATACACCACTTTTGAAAAAGAATAGAACAACCAGAAAGAAACCCGACAAAGACACAGAACTAAACATCACAATCAACTAACTTGACCTCATACATATGTACAGACATTCAACCTAACAATAGCACAATACACATTTTTTTCCAGTGCACATGGAACATTCTCCAGAATAGGCCATGTGTTAGGCCATAAAACAAGCCTCCATAAATTTACAAACATCAAAATACTACAAAACATCTTCTCAGATCACAATGCTATAAAATTAGAAATCAACAACAGGAAGACCAAGGAAATAAAGTCAAATACATGGAAACTGAATAACAACCTCCTCAAAAGCTACTGGGTAGTAGAACAAATAAAAGACAAAATTCCTAAAGACAAATGAGAATGAAAACATAGCATACCAAAAGCTTTGGGAAACAGCAAAAGCAGTGCTGGGAAGACAATTTATTACAATAAATGTACACATCCAAAAAGAAGAAAGAATCAAAATCAACACATTAACACAGCATCTCCAACAATTAGCAACAGACCAGCAAAGTAAACCTACAATCACCAGAAGAAAAGAAATAATAAATATTTGAGGAGGTAAAAGAGCTGAACAGAACATTTCAAAGTTCAGCTCGAGAAGACAAAGTCAAATATTATAAAGAAATGTGCAAAGACCTGGAGTTAGAAAGCTAAAAGATAAGAACAATGCTCAGCATTTCTCTAGCTGAGGGAACTGAATTAAAAATTCAAGACTTGACTTGCAGTATTGAAGGCCCAGTCTCTGGCCAAATTATTGAATGATGAAGAAAGCATCAAAAGAAGATGGAAGGAATACACAGAATTACTGTCCAAAAAAGAACTGGTTGATGTTCAACCATTTCAAGAGGGAGCATATGGTCAAGAGCCAATGATACTGAAGGAAGAAGACCAAGCAAGGTTCATTGAAGATTTTGGCAAAAATAAGACACCGGAAATTGATGGAATAAAAATTGAACTCTTTCAACAAAGTGAGGTGGCACTGAAGACACTCAATTATCTATGCCAAGATCCGGCCAACTGACTGGAGGAGATCCATATTTGTGCTCATTCCAAAGACAGACGACCCAACGGAATGTGGAAATCATTGGACAATATCTTTCTTTACATGTGAGTAAAGTTTAGTAAAGATAATACAAAAATGGCTCCAAGCATACATTGACAGAGAACTTCCAGAGGCATAATCCAGATTCAGAAGAGGATGTGGAACAAGGGATATCATTGCTGATGTCAGATGAATCTTGGCTGAAAGCAGAGAATATCAGAAATATGTTTACCTGTGCTTTATTGACTATGCAAAGGCTTTTGATTGTGTGGATCGTGACAAGTTATGGACAACATTGCGAAGTATGACTATTCTGGAACATTTAATTGTGCTCATGAGGAACTAGTATGTATGTCAAGAAGCAGTAATTCAAACAGAACAAAGGAACATTGAGGAGATTAAAATTTGGAAAGGTGTGCAGCAGGGTTGTATTCTCTCACCATACTTATTCAACCTGTATGCTGAGCAAATAATCTGAGAAGATGGTTTATATGAAGAAAAA
>NW_006408683.1:5715713-5721296 GCF_000296735.1 Chrysochloris asiatica
TGCATTTGAGTTATGGTGTTGGAGGAGAATATTGAAAGTACCATGGACTACCAGAAGGACAAATCTGTGTTGGAAGATGGCCAAAGTTTGCCTCTCATACTTTGGACATATTGTCAGGAGGAACCAGTTGCTGGAGAAGGATATCATGTTTGGTAAGGCAGAGAGTCGGATAAAAAGAGGAAGATCCCTAGCGAGATGGATTGGCACAATGGCAGCATCAATGGGCTCAAATATAGCAATGATTGTGAGGTTGGCCCAGGACCAGGTAGTGTTTCATTCTATTGTGCATAGGGTTGTTATGAGTTGGCACCAACTTGATAGTATCTAACAACAACAAGATGAGTCAGAATCAACTTGGTGGCACACAATCACTACCACCGTATATGTTAAGCAGAAGCCTTGTTGATTGCCCAACTATTTTGTCCCTACCAGAACTATGCTCTATTAACCATCTCCATCATTCCCTGCAGGTTAAGCCCCTCAGCCATTATGGTGATTGTGGCTCCTTACTTCCAGCAATAAATCTATTACTTCCACCACCAGGCTCTATTACTTTGAAACCTCTTTCCCCACAGATGCCAATAAACCCAGCTCTGTGACCATTTTTCTTACTGTCCTCTCAGGTATGCATAGGAGGCCCACCACTGAGCATTTTAGTGGTGCTGATGCCCCTCTCACCAGCATCTTCTTGGTGGCCTTGGTAAAACATGTGTGTCATGTGGACCGTCTCATGGAACATATTACTTGGGTGGGTCTTCTGGACTCGTATATCTACTCCAGCATACTCACCTCCTTGAGCCTTTTTATTTCTTCCTCTATCAACTGCTGGAGTCCTGGTGGGGCACTGTGGGATAAGCATTGGACTGCTAACCAAAACGTCGGCATCTCAAACCCACCAGCTGCTCCTCAGAAACCCTATACTCATAGGGTCACTAGAAGTCAGAACCACCTCGACAGCACTTAACAACATCATCTCCTAGAGACCAGCTTTCCTACTTTGCTGAGAGTTGACAGTCATTTTTCCCAATCTTCTAAAGGCTACCCCAGAGTCCTGTTGTAGTGCTATGGGATAGACATTGACTATTAACTTCAAGGTCAGCAGTTCAAACCCATCAGCCTCTCCTCAGAAACTGTATACAGGGTCACTATGAGTCAGAACCAACTTGTTGGCATTTAACAATAAAAACAAAAGGCAACCCAGTAGTGAGTTTGCTCCATCTCCTGAAGTTATTGCTATTGTGTTCAGTCCCATGTTCTGAGAAAATAGCTCAAAAGTCAACGAATTCTTGCTTATCCAATCTTAAAGAAGTTTGAGAATCCAGTCCTCTGGTTTCTGCCATTACATGTAGGTTAATTTCTGTAGTTATTTTTTCCCTTATCAGATCCAGCATGTCACCACTTAGATTCTGCTGGGATTTAATCCTAATTTTCACCTTGGTAGTTTTCAGGGGAGATGGAGAGCATCTGTTGCCTTGTGGATGTGAGGCTTGTGAAGTATCTTCCAGCACAGCAGAATGCTAATCCTTAATAGAGAGTGTAGACCTTCTCTGTACACCCAGAGACTGAAGTTGTGTGAGGTAGATGTTGTAGAGGCATCCATTCAGATGCCCATTTCCTGATCTTCAGGACCCTATATTTTCCCTACCAGGGCCTTCACCTTCACACAGCTGACCTGTCTTGGCTGAATGTTAAACCATCTCCAGAGGCTGTAACTCCTGAAATTTGTCGGTCAGCCTGCTGCTCAATTGTGTCAGTCCTTCTGCTACAGGTACTAACTAACACTGAGGGGTTCTTGTTCTCATTAGCCGTTAACTGCCTGAGACTTGTCTCTCATTAGACTTCTTGAAAGTTGTATATATAAAAAATAGTAGTTAACTAGCCAATTTTACTGTATTTGTTAGTCCCATGTTTTTCAAATACTGGCATCATTGCACCTGCTATTGCATTCCACTCCACCAGGACATCTTTCCAAGTGATGAAACCATTAAAAAACCACCACCTTGTTCCAGGAACTATTGGGGCCAAACATACCCTTCAGGATGGTATTTGTTTTGCCTGTTGGGCAATCAGCAAGTCATTCCCAAATCCCTGCATTACTGGTTGTTTTCTCAGACCACTTGCATTACCACTTGTTTTGGATTGAATTGTGTCAAAATATATGTCAACTTGGCTAAATCATGATTCTCAGTATTATGTAATTATCCATTTTGTGATCTGGTAATTATCCTTGCTGTTGTTGTTAAGTGCTGTGGAGTCAGTTATGACTCATAGCAACCCAGTATAGAGTTTCCAAGGAGGAGCTGGTGGGTTTGAACCACCAACCTGGCGGTTAGCAATCCAGTTCTTATCCTACAGTGCCACACCAAGACTAATATGTATTGTAAATCCTAATCTCTGTGATGGAGCCCTGGTGATGCTGTAGGATAAGCATTGGACTGCTAACTGCAGGTCTCAGGGTTGGCAGTTCAAATCCATCATCCTCTTGGAGGAAGAAAGATGAGACATTTTACAACCAAATAAACACTACACAGGATGGTTATGAGTCGGAATCCACTCATTGACAATGGGTTATGATGTTAATGAGGCAGACTTAGGAGCAATTATGTTAATTTGGGGGGATAAAATTTACAGGATTAGGTTGTATTCTGTGTCTTTGGAAACAGTAAAGAGATTAAACAAGCAAGCAGAGGTCAGAGGGACACCAGGAAAGAAGATCTGGTAGAGTAATGCATCCTTTGGATTTGTGGTCTCTGCTCTAAGATTGATACGAAGATAGAAAGGGATTCCAAGGAACACCGGGCTTACAGATGTTGAAAGGAGACAAGGACATATGTCCAGAGCCAGCAGAGAGAGAAAGCCTTCATTCTCTAGAGCCGCTGCTCTGAATTTGGACTTCTAGCCTTAAATTATGACAAAATAAATTTCTGTTTATGAAAACCATCCACTGTGGTTATAGCAGCACTAGATAACCAAGACACCACTCATATCAGTTTAGGTCTTCTGAGAAGCAGATATCAACATGGCATTAAATGTACAACGATTTTACTAGGGGAAATGCTTGCGTAGAAGGAAATGAAGATACAGGTTAGAAGAGCTGTTAGACCAAGATGTGAGTTTTACTCCACAAAAAGAGAGAGAGAAGGTTGGGTGGAAGTGTCCTAGACTGTCATGCACTCTAAGGAAGCCATCACAAGTCCTTGAGCCAGGCCTACAGAGGAGTCCTGTGTCTCCCCAGGATCAGGTAGGTCTACCTTAGTGTTGCTTGGTGCTCAGTGGATGGCAAGTAGCTGTAGCCTTGATGCAAATCAGTCTATGGATTTCAGAGGGCAACAGCTGGTGCCATGGGTCAATTACCCTTCTGTAGTAGGGGGCTTGTGAGGACATTTGATGGCTGCCACACACCACTAATTTTCCTACCAGTCTACGTACACATGTATCCATGAACATTGGCTCTCCTCTTTTAGCAGTGGGTGAAAAGTTCAGTTCTTACCTTTAGCACTAGATCTCATCCTCTCCTGCCTACTCAAGGATTTTGATGCATTGATTATCCCCTTTCCTCCTGTATCATTAATCTTCTCTAGCTACTGGATTATTCTCATCAATTTTCAATAGAATCTTCCTGACCTCTCCTTTGCCTCCCTATCACAGGTAGAAAACAGAAACAAAAACTTCTTGAAAGACTTGCCAACACCTACTCTTTCTACTGCTTCACTTCCCATTCTTTGTTCACAATTAAAATGATTTTATTTTTGTAATTAGTTAAATAGTATATGTTCAACATGGTATGAAACAACACACCAGAGAACAAATATCCATCATGTTCAGTCTGGTGGTTGTCTTAGGTATACAGTTCTGCTACAACAGACAACCCACAAGTGGGTACCTTTAACTATTTGTTTTCTCACAGTTTGGGAAGCTAGAAGTTCCAATTCAGGGTGCCAGCTCTAGGAACGGCTTTTTTCTCTGTTGGCTCTGGAGGAAGGTCCTTGTCTCTTTGAGTTTCTGCTTCTGAGCGAGTGGTCTTCATGGGGGTTGGCATCTATCTTCCCCCATCTCTCTTTCTGTAATCTTCTCCTTTTATATCTTTAAAGAGGTTTACTCAAAACAACTATATAACTATATTTTGTTAAGTGCTGTCAAGTTGGTTCCAACTCATAGAGACCTTGTATAGAGTTTCCAAGGAGTGACTGGTGAGTTTGAACTGCTGACCTTGTGGTTCAATTCAACCTTGCGGGTTCAGTGCTTTATCCCATGTGCATTAACATAACAAAGACAGCCCATTCCCAAATGGGATTTTAACCACAAGCATTGGTTGGTTGGTTATGTGCCATGGAGTCGGATTCCAACTCATAGCGACCCTGTACAGGGTTTCCAAAGCTGTAAATCTTTACAGGAGCAGAAAGCCTCATCATTCTCCCACTGAACAGCTGGTAGTTTCAAACTCCTGACCTTGCAGTTTGCAGCCCAATTCGTAACCACTCCGCTACCACAGATCCTTAACCACAAGCATAGATGTTAGGATTTACAATGTATTTTGGGGAGACACAATTGAAGCTGTAACAGTAACTCCCATCCTTTAATTTGTTTTATGCATTCACAAGTAGATTTACAATAGAGAAAAATGTATTGTTTCCCTTTCACCACAGATTTGAGTTTGTTTATATCCCTCTTTTCTTTGCATCACTTGATGTATCCCCATTCCCCTTCCTACAGTGTGGACACACTGTAAACAAACTGGTATGCATCCTTCCTACTTTCCTCCATGCTCTCTCACACAGAGCTTTGTTCCATGCATATAAAAGTGATACAGTATTGTAAACTTGCTCTTTTTTATTGAACACACTTTGCGTATTAATGATACAGTATAGCTAAGGAGGGAGTTAAATTTTATTTATAGACACTTTTAGTTTAAGCTAAGCTAAAACCTTTCCAGTGTCCTCATTTCTTAGTTCTCTCTTTGAAGCTTCCCTTTGTCTTAGTTATCTAGTGCTGCTATAACAGAAATACCACAAGTAAATAATTTATTCTCTCACAGTTTAGGAGGCTAGAAGTAAAAATTCAGAGCACTAGCTCTGGAGAAAAGTCCTTGTCTCCTTTTAGCATCTGTAAGCCCAGAATTCCTTGGAGATCTCCATGTGTCTTAGAATCAATCTCTCCTTGGGTCTAGGACCTTCACAGTACAGGGACCCCAGGTCCAAAGGACACACTCTACTCTTAGATCTTCTTTCTTGATGGTAGTAATCCTGCTGAGCTATGCTCATTTCGATCTCCATTTATATCTCAAAAGAGATTAACTCAAGATACAACTTAATCCTGTAAATTGCATCTGACCTAATTTGTTGCTATTGTTAAGTGCCTTCGAGTCAGTTCTGACTTATAGTGACCCTGTATAGGGTTTCTGAAGAGCGGCTGGTGAGTTTGAACCTCTCACCCTGCAGTTAAAACTGACCTTACATTCTAGCACATTAACCCACAGTGCCACCCAAGGATTCTGACCTCATTAGCACCATGTAAGTGAGGATTTACAACACATAGGATAATTACAGCAGATGAGAGCTGATCACATCAAATCAAATAATGGGT
>NW_006408683.1:5721801-5724200 GCF_000296735.1 Chrysochloris asiatica
GGTGGAACAGGCGAAAGGTAGACATTTCCATTACAAATGGAAGCAATTTGATGGAAAGTAGGGATAAAGGTACCAAGCAAGTTAAAAATCCAGCAGAACAATTTACAGTAGCTCTTAAGCTTGAAAAGAATCCTCTGTTCTCTGAGGCTAGCTAGACAATGGTCTTTCTTTCCTTATTCTGAGTGCTGGCTATGCACTGTGGATTCTGAATAGAGGCCCCTCAATCTGGGCTCCAGCTCTGCCTTCTAGGCTCACTGGAACAGCAACTCTGCTCTCTCAGCTTTGGGCAGCCTAGTCCATCTGAGTGGTGACACCATCCCCTCTGCCCTGCAAGACTTGTTCTTCTGCCCTCTTGATCATGGCAGCCCCACTCCCTCAGCTTTGGGCCGACTTCCCATATTAATGGCAGCTCCACAGTCTGGAATGGAGTTGGAGAAGAAGACCTGACTCTGAAACAGAAATTGTGGCTACTCCTTTAGAAGTACTAGAGGTCGTGGCTCCACCCTTTAACAGTCCAATGCTCATGGCCCTACCATTTGAGACTGAGGCAGCTCTACTTCCATGCTGCTTGTCTCTTCAGCTTCTGTTGCTTGATTGATTCCCTGGTATCTAGAAGAGGATATCCTGGTCTCTGCTATGCTTGAGCAAGTGTTACAAAGCTCTTCAACTCCAAGGATGAATGCCCAGAGGCACCCCATTATACCAGTAAGCCTTGGTCTGAAGTTGCTCAATTCTCTGGAGCTGTGAGTCAGAGACTTTAATTCCACTGACAAATGCTCAGAGGCAACCCACTCCTCTAGGAAACTTCCTCCATGAAAGTGTTCAACTCTTTAAATAGCTACCTCCTGAAGGGTTGTTGGTGTTGTGAAGTGCTGTTGAGTTGGCTCTGACTCATAGTGACCCTGTAGAAAGTTTATGAGGAGTGGCTGGTGCAGTTCAAACCGACCTTGCAGTCCAGCGCATTAACCCACAGGGCCACACCAGGACTCCCTCCTGAAGGATAGGTGCTCACAGTGTCATTCCTCAGTCTGATTTGGACTGTTTTTAGGACCACCTGTAATTGGCATCCTCCTTTTTCTGGGAACAATTTCACATCTATCTAAGGGTGGTGGCTGCCTGAGGTAGTCTCAAGGTTAGGATAACTTTCCTCTTACATTTCTTTCTGTGCGCCAATTCTCAGGTTCACTCTAGCAACCCATTCTCTATTTCCTGCTTTCTTTTTCAACTGCTCAAATAATTGCTTAAGTTTCTTGCCTCTGTTTCCCAGGATGAATTGTATTGATTGCCCTAAAACTAAAGCCTGAAACTCAAAGGATGTCTGAAAAAGCCAAAAATTCAAGTTCTTGTTAGTCAAGTAAAAAGGATCAAACAAAAACAGGACAAACAAACATCTGAATACTCGAAGTGTTAAAATTCCAGTCACTCTTAATCATTCAATTGCCTTATTCATGCATTCCATTCATAAACCAAGGACTGGAGGCTCTCCCTACAGTCCTTAACACAGAAACCACACAATCACCTCTTAAAGAAACAGAGATCATACACCCACTGCTGCTGTTGGCTGCTTCTGTTTGCTGTCAAGTCGGTTCTGATTCATAGAGACGCTGTATAGAGTTTCTGAGACTGTAAATCTTTACAGGAACAGAAAGCCTCCTCTTTCTGTTCTGGAGCAGTGAGTGGATTCATACTGCTGATCATATGGTTAGTAGCCCAACAAGTAAACCACTATGCTTCTAGGACTCCTTACACTTACCTCTTTGTTGTTGTAGTTAGGTGCTATTGAGTAGGCTCCCGCTCATAGCCTCATAATGACCCTATGCACAACAGAGCAAAACAGTGCCTGGTCCCACGCCATCCTTAGAATTGTAATTACACGAGTCCATAGTTGCTGCCACTGTGCCAATCCATTTTGTTGGGGGTCTTCTTCTTTTTTGAGGACACTACACTTTATCAAGCATAATGTCCTTCTACAGAGATTGGTGTCTCCTGATAACATGCCTGAAGTATGAGAGATGAAGCCTTGCCATTATTGCTTCTTCTGGCAGTCCATGGCACTTTACTCTTCTCCAACACTGCAACTCAAACGCATCAATTCTTCTACTGTCTTCCTTATTCACTGTCCAACTTTCACATGCTTATGAGAAATATCATGGGTTGGATCAGACACACATTAGTCCTCAAACTGAAATCTTTGCTCTTGAACACTTTAAAGAGGTCTTGTGTGGCAGATTTGCCTAATGCAATATGTCATTTGATTTATTGATTGCTGCTTCATGGGTGTTGATTGTGGATTCAAGCAAAATGTAGTCTTCGACAACTTCAATCTTTTCTCAATTTATTGCAGTGCTATTAATTGGTCCAGTGATGTGGATTTTTGTTTTTTAATTTACATTGAGGCA
>NW_006408683.1:5724785-5726297 GCF_000296735.1 Chrysochloris asiatica
GTCCCCTTGTTCTGTTCTAATACTGCTTCCTGGTCTGTGTAGAGGTTCCTCATGAGCACAATTAAGAGTTCTGAATACTTATTCTTCACAATGTTATCCATAGTTTGTCATGATCCACACATCATACTTAATAAAGTGAAGGGTCAACAAAAAAGATGAATATCTCCAATGAGATGGATTGGCATAATGGCAAAAGCAATGAACTCAAGCATAACAATTGTGAGGAAGGTGCAGGATCAGACAGTTTAGTTCTGTTTTGTATAGTGTTGCTATGAGTCAGAAACAACTCAATGGCATATAACAATGAAAACAATGCCTAGGATATCAGTCTTTATGCATTCCATTTTGTTTTTGGCAACTTCCAGTTTTCCTAGGCTCATATTCCATACAGTCTGTGTTCTGATTTATGCCAGTATTATTTTAAACACTAGCAGGGTGTTTGTAACATTAACAGTATGGCACTGTGGATTAATGCACTAGACTGCAAAGTTGGTTTGAGCTGCAAGGTTGGCAGGTTAAGCTCACCAGACATTCCTTGGAATCCCTATAAAGGGTCTCTATGGGTCAGAACTGACTCGATGGCACTTAACAACAGCAACAACATCAACCCAGTACACCGAGGAGGCAGATATGTTCCTTTATAGGAAGAATCTCCCATTCTGGTTGGAATTTTGAGCAACTGCATCCATAAGCAAAAGTCCAGTCCTACAAATTGTGGCAATTGACACTTGCTCAGAGTATCAAATACCTTCATTTTCATGTGATCAGGTTCTGGCCAGCTCAACTCCAGCCATCCAAGCTAGGCCAAATGGGTACTAGCTGTAAGTCTGGGAGTTCACACATACTTCCTTGCATTTTAAACAAGCTGGCACCCTCACTCTAAGCCCCCATGGGCCAGGTCAGTGCCTGTGGGCTCCAGAGTTCATATAATCCCTAAACTTTAAGTCAGCAGCCTTTCTGCTCTTTTATCTCATGGTCAATGGGTGCCAATAGAACATGTCCAAACTCACCCCATGTCTCCTGTGAGAAACGTTGTCGATATTGCCTCACTTCCTTTTGGTAACTGACAGGTTGGTATAAACCTCTGACTACAACTTTACTCGGATGGGTCTCTGGAGGGAGAACTGGGGTGGACTGCCTTATCCCATACTAGGTCACCAATGAATTATCACAGGTGCTCACTGACTAATGCTCAAGAAATCCAAACTGTACTCATTTTAGTGAGAGTGAGGCTTTATTATTTGATTTTGCAAAATCAGGCACCAAACTCCAAAGACAAGATGAGCAGATGCACTGCACAGACATTTTACAAGTGTTACCACCTAGCTGAAAAACCCCTCCCCAAGTTCCTCATTGACTGAGTACTACAGGGTGAACAAGCCTCCCAGACATTGCCTATTTCCTTTTGATGGTTTCATTCTTATTTTAAAGTTTGTATTTCTCAAACAGTTTCCTCTTCCCTCTCCCCTAATTTATACTTTTATGCATACCCCAGGTTAATGGGCTCCTGTT
>NW_006408683.1:5727003-5728346 GCF_000296735.1 Chrysochloris asiatica
ATCCCACATGTATGTCTATTTTACAATGAAAGGCAGAAGAAACCAATATTCATTAGGCAGTCAAACACATAAACCTTTTAAAACACTCAAAGTTCAGTCTTTCCTTCTCCCTTATTAACCCAGTTCATATGTATATGGCCTTGGGTCTTTAGCAGGGTGGATTCCAGTAGGCCCAGGACCTAGATCATCCATCCTTTTTAAGCAGCCTGATATCTGATCCAGGCAACTCCAGAAGCTGCCCTTCTCTCCTCTGCTGAAATATGTTATCTCATGCCCCTTTATTCTTTCTCTCACAAAACCTCACAATTTCATAGGTCTGGAGTCATTGCAATGAATCCTGATTATAGCATCTGCTTAAACCAAGTGGAGACCATGTCTGACTTCCTCTGACTCCACAGGGGAAAAGAGGATCAAACTCAAAATCAGTGGAGGTCAGACAAAGCCTCTATCATGCCTTTAAAATTAGTCAGACTTGAGAACTAATTTAGAAAACTCTAACTTACTTGTGATTTTGTTTCTCTAGAACCCTACTATCTTGGTTCCACATGTCTTAGGCCAGGTTTTCTAGAGAAGCAAAACCAGTGAAACAGTGATATTTATTATCTTACAATTGAAGACTCCCAGTGGAAGAGAGAGAGAGTTTCTCTCACATGTCCATTATATTTGGAGCAGGCCACACTCCCAAAGAAGTGTCTCTTCAGTTGATTGGTTACTCATAGTAGCTCATCATAGAGCTAACTATGCCTGTATTAGGTTTCATCACCATGGGAATAAGCATATCCCAACTGCTAAACATCTGGAAATCCTGACCTAGACGAATTGACACAGAATCCTAACCATTACAGTCACCCATAGTGGATAGAGTTCAGCAGAGCTTGTAGACTAAGCCAGTCTAGGAAGAAGGAGCGGCAAACTACTTCTGAATAGTTAGCCACTAAAAACTTTATGAATAGCAGTGAAACTTATGAATATATACTTGTACTTATGAATATAGTACCAGAAGATGAAAATTTTATGACTTGTAGCAGAGTATTGTCATATATGATATATGGAGTCCTGGTGTGGCGCTGTGGGTTAATGCACCAGATTGTAAAGCTGTTTGAACGGCAAGGTTGGCAGTTCAAGCTCACCAGCTGCTCCTCAGAAACCTGATACAGGGTCACTATGGGTCGGAACTGACTCAATGGCGCTTAATAACTACAACAACAATTATCAGATATCATGCTGGAAGATGAGCTCCTCAGGTTGGAAGGCACTCAAAAATACGACTAGGACTATAGGTGGAAGCCAGAACCACATCCAGATCTCCAGAGACAGGAAATTCCCACTTGAAAGGACAAGCA
>NW_006408683.1:5730131-5731893 GCF_000296735.1 Chrysochloris asiatica
AAAAAAAAAAAAATACGACCAGGGAAGAGCTGCCTCCTCAGGTAGAGTTGACCATGAGTTAAAAATGGAGTAAAGTTTTGGTATGCAACACAAGTCAGAATGAGAGTAAACAGCTGCACACATCCTTAATCACGACACTTACTTCTTTGTTGTTGTTGTTAAGTGCTGTCGACATTTTACTTCTAGAGGAACAAAAAATAAAACCCAAGTCTGCTTTCTAGGTATCATACATGTTCTGTGTGATCCTACTCATGGGAGTAGCCAGAATTTTGGCCACAAAAGGGGTCCTTAGTTATCTGCTGCCAAGCCAGCCAATTCTCAGAGGCAGGGGTCAGAGCAAAGAGTAAAGTGTTTATTGTGTATCAGTACAAAGGAGTACAGGTTGTCAGGAAGCTCCCAGATCTGCCTCCCCAACTGGAGAGCCTAAGGTTTTTAAGGTGAAAGAAAATTAAATCATGGAACTTGTGGTCAGGCATTGTTGCATTGTTTATTGTCTTTCTATTCTATTAGGGTAATTGTGACTATTTCAACCATTGCCTTTGTTCTCAGAAAAAAAGAGTTTCCTCCCTTGTTTGGGTCACAAGTTTTGCTTTGGAGATTGAAGAGGAGTGATTAGTTATGGAAAGTAGCTAGAGAGGGAGTTAAATTTTAAGTAGACTACTGGACACTCCTGGTATGGTGCTATAGGATAAGCACTGGACTTCACTGATCAGTGTTTCAAACTCATCAACTTCTCCTTGGAAACCCTATACAGGGTCACTGTGAATCAGAACCAACTCCATGGCACTGAACAACAGCAACTATTCTAAGATGGCTATTTGGCTTCTGTTTTACTTTGTTGGTGTTAAGTGCTATCAGATTGGTTCCAATTCATAGTGACCCTGTACAGGGTTTCCAAGACTATAAATCTCTGCATGAACAGAAAGCCTCATCTTTCTCCCATGCTGTTTGACTTTAGAATAAGCTGAAACCTTTCAGTGGCCCCATTTCTCAGTGCCCCATTTCACCTCTTCACCAGTTTTTCAGAGAAAAACTAACACCTAGAAAGAAGAGTTAGAATTGGAGTGTGTCCATTGGACTTGGAGTCCCTATGCTGCCAAGCATCTAGATCCAGAAAAAGATTGCTGACAAGACTCATGGAGATCTCCAAGAGATGCTGAGCCTACAGAAGCTGAGAGGAGACAACGACCTTTCTCCAGAACTGGCCCCCTGAATTTGGACTTCTAACCTTGCAAATTGTGAGAGAATAAACTTCTGATTGTTAAAGTCATCCACTTGGGGGTATTTCTGTGATACTCAACTAGATAACATATATGATTGGTAATAGAGGGTAAGTGAAAAAGAAGAAGATGCTCAGTGAGATGAATTGACAGTGACAGCAACAATGGGCTCAAACAGCAAAGATTATGAGGATGGCACATTCTGTTGTACAAAGGTTTGCTATGAGTTGTAACTGACTTGACAGCGCTTAACAACATATGTGCAAATACCCTGATATATTATTGGTTTCACCCTGATTTCTGGGCCCAAGATAATAAATATTTTCAAATTTGATAGATCCTGTCAGATCATTTTCCAAAAACTGTAAAAATTCATATTTCTTTCTTTTAAAAAAGCTTTTTATTGTGAATTGAGTAAAGGCTTGCAGAGAATATCATCAGTTTTACATTCAACAAATCATAAACTTGGCTTTACTGCATGGTCGCAATCCCCTTCATATACCAACAGTCAACAGTATTTACCTCTATTCACTTTAGCATTG
>NW_006408683.1:5732284-5733239 GCF_000296735.1 Chrysochloris asiatica
TGCTGTCTATGTTTCTTGACTGGTACATTTAATTCATTTAATTTAGTGTAATTATCAATAGGTATGAATTGACTGTTTTTTTTTTTCTGGTTTTTTTTTTTTTTTTTTTTTTTTTTTTTTTTTCCTCTTTGTGTGTGTGTGCGTGTTTTGTGGTGCTACTGGATTCTTTGTTCCACATAATTTTCTATGCAGAGTTAAATTTGTTTGTGGATTTTCTTCATTTCTATTGTGTTAATGTTTACTAGTTCTTTCTGATTTTACTATTTTTTATTTTGATATGCAGATGTATTAATTTTCTTTTAGGTTATCCTATAATTTATTAATTTTTTTCCTCTGCTTAAAACAGTGTGTGTTATTTTGAACTCTGCTTGACTTCCTTGCCATTTGAAAGTTCTGCATCTACAGTATTCCTTCTGTTTGTGTTGTAGTTGACTTCATTATATGTTGATATCTTTGGTTCTCTACTTTCAATCTTGCAGGTTTGTTTCACTTTAAATATTTCTATATCTGCATTGAGTTGGGTGGTGGTGTAGTGAATAGTAATCTCAGGTCGTTGTCTGTAGTTGTTGGCTCTCAGTCCAAAGAATGTTCTTCAGCATTTTTTGTAAAGTTGGTCTGATCATTACAAATACCTTTAATTTCTGTGTGTCAGGAAATGTCCTAATTTTGCATTCTATTTGAGGGACAGCTTTGTTGGGTATATGGTTCTTGACAGTTTTTTTTCTTTCAGAGTTTTGCATATGCCCTTCAATTGTCTTCTTGCCTGCATGGTTTCTGCTGAAAAATCAGAGCTTAGTCTTATTGGTTCTCTCTCTTTTTTTTTAAGGTTTTTATTGTGGATTGAGTGAAGGTTTTCAGGGCACATCATCGGTTTCACATTCAAACATTCATATACCTTGTTTCATTACATTGATTATAATCCCCTCCACATACCATCAGTTAACAGAGTTTCTCT
>NW_006408683.1:5743160-5744237 GCF_000296735.1 Chrysochloris asiatica
CACTACGCTACCAGAGCTCATAGGGTTGTTAAAGGGGGTTATATCAGTTATTATAGTAATGCCTGGTACATATTAACCACTAAAAAAGTACGTTTTTTAAAATATGTTTTTAAAAATATGTTCTGTGAAATAACTACATGTTTTGCTCATTTTCTATTGAGTAGTTTGTCTTTTTTTTTTTCCTATCAAATTTTCTATGTTATTTAATCTCCTTAAAGATTAAAAAATTTACTTCATATTGGTCGTACACTTTTTATGTTAAATTTAATTGTGTAGAATTTGTCACTATAATAAATCTATTACTTTTAATTATTTCTATTGTTAACAGGTTATAGCTAGTATAGAGAGAAGGTATTGATTTTTAAATATTTGTCTTGTACTGAGCCGCCAAATCCTCTTGTCAATTCAAGTTACTGGTGTGGCACTGTAGGATAAACAGTGGAACATAAGTTTGGTTTGAACCACAACGTTGGCAGTTCAAACCCACCAGTTGCTCCTCAGAAACCCTATACAAGGTTGATATGAGGCAGAACAAACTCTATGGTACTTAACAACAATAAATCTTTTCAGTGAAAGAGAAGGTTTTTGTTTCTTTTCCCCCCTGAATATTTATACTGGTTATTTTCTTCATGCAATAGCAGAACATCAAAACAATGATGAATAGCAGGTATCCCTATCTTGCTCCTGATCTCTGTAAAAGAAGAAGTTCCATTCGTGAACGACATCATCAGCGTGTGCCTGGGGAATCCCAACTCTTTGGTGATCAGTCCTGCCTGTTGACATGATTTCAGACTTGCTTAATCAGCTCCATAATCACATAAGGCCTATTCTTTGTAATGCGTACCTCTCTCTATCCATCTATCTGTCTGCTTATCTACCTGCACACATACATATATATGTATATATATTGTTAATTCTGCTTCTTTGGTTGAACCCTGACTGATATATAAATGCTAATTATTTAGGAAGCTGTGATAATGTTTGAACAAATTAAGAAGCTTATTTTGAGAATCAGAATTGAATTTTAAAACTTATAGCATCAGCTACTCACTTTCAATATAATAAGTAGATACACAT
>NW_006408683.1:5744535-5745550 GCF_000296735.1 Chrysochloris asiatica
GAGTAGTTATTCTTTCTGTCCAGGAACAGAGGACCCTATGACCATCAAAGGAGAAGAACATGAGAGGAATGTGGGACCTTATCCAGAGAAACAGTGACACCAGAGATGGAGGCAGAGATGATGACATGGAGAGATAGAGCAGCTGAGGACTCTAGACTCATGATAAGAGAAAAGCTGGGTGCTGGCATCCAGGAAGTAGGCTTGTAGAATGTGCCCTTTGGCTGTTTAAATTATTATGTACTCCTGAGTGTTCTTGTATACATCAAAAACAAAACAAAACAAAAAAAGACAGGGAATTGAAGCAAATACTGTTGAATGATGATGTATGGAGGGGATTGTAATCATTGCAATGAAACAAAATATGATAGGATGAGTGTAAAACCGATGTTCTTCCATGTAAACTACCACTCTATTCACAATAAAACTGAAAAAAAAAAAGAAAGAAAAGAAATGAATACAAAGTTTAGTTGTTTACAGGTAAAGGTAAGCTACCTTATAAATTAGTACTATCTCAAGTATTATCCTTTTCTAAGGTGAAAAGTTTATTTTTTCTGAAAATAAATGCTGCATATACATCCTTTTGAATCACTTTATTATCATAAAGTAAAACAAGGGATTACCTAAAATGGAGTGGACTAAATAAAAGATACATCACTTATTATAAACCTTGTTTTACTTTATGGTCCAATCAAAAACTCATTTTCTATTTATAGGTTGGTTGATTATGTGCTGTGGAGTCTGTTCTGATTCATAGCGACCCTGTACAGGGTTTCCAAGGCTGTAAATCTTTACGGGAGCAGAAAGCCCCAACTTTCTCCCACGGAACAGCTGGTAGTTTTGAACTGCTGACCGTGAGGTTCGCAGCCCGGTTCGTAACCACTATGCTACCAGAGCTCCTTAAGATAGAATTTTGATGACCTGTAAGTCAACAGACTTTATCTCTTAATGCAATGACATCTCCTATAGTCAGGAGTTGTTGTTATGTCCCGTGGAGTTGGGTCTGACTCATAGTGAC
>NW_006408683.1:5745958-5747955 GCF_000296735.1 Chrysochloris asiatica
CAATAGAGCAGGCCACTGGCTCAAGCCCACAGAACTGGAGATCAAGTGATGAATCAGATGTAGAAACCAGACCCAGCAGAAAGCAGCAAGTTTTGCCCCAGTGTCCAGTATATTGGGAGGCAGCCACACCCTCAAGGAAACACCCTTTCAATTGATTGACTACTCACAGCAGATCTCCTCATGGAGTTTATGCATTCATTTTCACTTTTCAATATAACATATCTTAGTTCTCATAGTACTTATATGATCTCATATTACTTAATATATTACTTATATAAGGCCTGTTTGTCCTTATTTTTTTGCATATAATGTTTTGTGATATAGGAAGATATTTTGTATGCATTAAAAGAAATTAACAAACAAAAAATAATACATTATAGTTTATTTAACCCACACATTTTTATTATCTTTTACACATAAATTAACTACCACAATATAAAGTCTCATGAAAAGTAGTATTTCACAGTTATACAGTTTCCAAAACTACTTTTATTCTCAGCAAAGATTGTAATAGTCAAATTTAATTTTTTACAATGCCATTTTAAGTACATAGAGTTTCCTTAAAAGAAATGCAAACACATTCAGAATTTTATAGCACACAACATATATAAAAATATTTCTCTCTTGTGATAAATGAAGATCAGCTTTCAGGTTTTGAATTGAATGATATTTACTATGAGCATATATTTAGTACTTCTTGGTCAAACGTAAGCTCTTATCATAAATAATAAACAAATAAACATACTTCCTCTATCCACATATATCCATAGTACAACTTTAGGTCTTCCTACATTTTCTTTTTTCTTTCAGATATGTGATGTGATTGATAAATAAATTGTCTGTAAATCTTCATATACTGGAAGTAGCTCAAAACGAGAATACTGAAGAACAGCAGCATTAGGAGAAAGAGAAAAGCAGCTACAAGGTAGCCGTTTGGTCTGAAATAAGAAAAAAAAATCATTAGAAGCCATTAATTACATGTTGATTATTAATTTATTAATCAAACTATTTTTGAATACCTAATACCTAATACCTCTGTCACTGGCAGAGAACAAGGATTAATAAGACAGGGTTTCTACCCTCAGGCTTTATTCTCTCATATTTACCCTATTTTCCTGACCAGTGAGGAAAATAATGTAAATATGAGAGAATAAAGCAAAAAGTTTTATGGGAGCTGAGCAGCTGAAGACATTCATGACCCTTGAACTGAGTATGGAAACTTGGTTAGGAGTTGGCCAGAAAAAAATGCCAGGGAGAAGAAGAAACTAAAGAGGCAAAGAAAGATGCATATACAAAGGCCAAGGAAGCATGAGAAAAATCTAAGTCACTTCCAGACATTCTAGAATTGAAACTGACTAGAGTTCAGGTATAAGGTACAAGGCAGATGAGGAATGATAAGTCAGATGAGAAAGATACTTTATATGCTATTTGGTAGAATGGATTTTAGGATCACTTGTGGCAAGATGGTGGACTAAGTAGGTACAATATACGGACCCTCTACAAAACAGATAGGAGAGACCAAATGAAACAGACACAAATAAAAATCCTGGAACCCTGAACTTCATACAAAAGCTTAGAGAGGTGGATTGAGTGATTGCTCGGAGGAGAAACTAAGCAGATACGGCAAAAGAGTAGTGATCGACTGACCAGGCAAGTTAAGACCATCTTGAACTATTGTGATGAGTTTTGGCGACAGAAGGTGGCCTAGCAGAGCAAATTCACACTGACAATAGGAAAGGTGTGATTCCTTCTTTTCCCCCATGCTCTGCTGGTGGTCAGGGGTGTAATCCTCTCCTGCGCTCATCTACCCCCAGAACAAACCCTGGAGGTATGAGCCACGTAGTTGGGTGCCACACCGTTGTGAGGTGGGGGCCAGGTATGGCACGGTGTTGGCTGGATTCAGGCAGGTTTGGCTCCAGACCTACCGAACCCATAAAGCCAACAGACCAGCATTAGTCTAGCAGAAATCCTTATAACAGCCACCCTCTGTACCCAGC
>NW_006408683.1:5748665-5750981 GCF_000296735.1 Chrysochloris asiatica
GGAGGGGTTTCCTACTTTTTCCCACCTGACAGGAGACAGCAATTGTGCCCATACAGCCCAGCCACAACAGTATTCTCTGCAGTTCCATCCACTGGGTAAGAGCCAATACAAGATCCTCTATTACCTGATCTTTGATAGACAGCAGCTAACACCAGCCAAACCCACCCTAAACTGAAGTGCACAAACAGTGTACACTTTTGCATTCTCTAACTACACCTACAAGAGAAAGTCGGTGAGAGCTTAAGAATACATCAACAAGCAATCATCAATTAAAAACAAATACAGCGAAACCACAATGCCCCAAAGAGAACAGACAATATTAGCTCACATGAAGAGATAAGAGAAAATGGCTCAAACAAATGACCAAGATGCAGAATCAAAATACATTTATGAGGAAGAAAAGGTGGTAGAACTATCTGATAAAAAATTTAAAAGAATGATATTTAGATACCTTAAAAAATTGACAGAAAGATCAGGGGAAACAAGGAGAACATAGAAAAAACTTTAGAAGAATTCAAGGAAACACTACAAAAACAAACTGACAAAATAAATACAGAACCTGTAATTAGATTAATATTAAGATTTCAGAAATGGACAATACATTGAAAGGGCTAAGGAGAAGATTCAAAGCAATGGAAGCCTGAATTCGTGAGCTTGAAGATAAATGTCTCAGTACTAGTATGCTAGAAGAACAACTTAAAAACGAAGGAACAAATCCAAAGAAAGCCTAAGAGATATGTGAGACATCAAGAAGAAGAATGACTTATGGATGATTGAAATTCCAGAATAGGAAGAGACAATAAAAAGCACAGAGAAAACTGTCTAACAGTTGTTGCAAGAAAACTTCCCTAACATCATGAAACATGAGAAGATAAGCTTCTAAGAAGTTGAATGAACCCCAAATAAGATAGATCCCAAAAGAAAATCACCAAGACATATCATAATCAAATGTTCTAAAACCAAAGACAAGGAGAGAATCCTGAGAGCAGCTTGGGAAAAATGAAAAGTTACCTAGAAAGAAGAACCAATAAGACTAAGCTCTGATTTCTCAGCAGAAACCAAGCAGGCAAGAAGGCAAAGGAATGACATATACAAAAAGTTGAAAGGAAAAACTGAGAAGTGGATATATCAAAACTGGCCTTCAAACATGACAGTGAAATTAGGACATTTCCAGATAAACAGAAATTAAAGGAATGTATAATAACTAGACCAGCTTTACAAAAAATACTAAAGGGTGTTCTTTGTAACCACCACCAACAGACAACAATCTGAAATTAACATGACAACACTACCTAGAACTCAATTCAGTTATAGAAGAAGTATTTAAAGTAAAAATATCCTATAAAACTGAAAATAGGGAACCAGAGACACCCATTTATAATAAAGTCTACTGCAAAACAAAAAGAGAAAATATAGTATAGATACAGAACTCCCATATGTCAAGGAAGTCAAGCAAATTGCAATATAAAACAGACTGTTTTAAATTGGGAAAATTTAATAAATTATAGAGTAACCTCAAAGAAAATGAATGCACCTGCATATCAAAATAAAAAGAAAATCAGAAAGATTTAGTAAACATGAACATAACAGAAATGAAGAAACTGAAAAGAAAACCCACAAACAAAATTAACTCTGCATAGAAAATTATATGGAACAAAGAAATCAGCAGTACCACAAAAACACACACAATGAAAAGTTACCTTGATTGCAATCAGTTCATACCTATCAAGAATTACACTGAATGTGAGTGAATGGATTAAATGCACCAATCAAGAAACAGAGAGAGCAGAATGGTTAAGAAAACAGGATCCTTCAGTATGCTCTCTATAAGAGACACATCAAAAAGGTGAAAATAGCCTAATTGCCCATCACCAGAATAAACAAACTTTGGTACACACACAATGAAATACTACATAATGTTGGTGAATAATAATGAACACCTCACAACATGGATAAACTTGGAAGACATGTTGAACGAAATTAGTCAATCATAAAAGGACAAATATTGTATGAGACCAGCATTATAAAGCATTAAGAAGCGGTTTTCTCATAAAAGAAACAATCTATGATGATTAGGTGGGGTTGTTGCTGTTATGTGCCGTGGAGTCAGTTCCGATTCATAGTGACCCTGTACAGGGTTTCTGAGGCTGTAAATCTTTATGGGAGCAGAAAGCCTTCTCTTTCTCCCGCGGAACAGCTAGTAGTTTTTGAACTGCTGACAGTGACGTTTGCAGCCCGATTCGTAACCACTATGCTACCAGAGCTCCTTTTAGGTGGTGTGGTGGTGTGGTGGCTGTGTGCCGTGGAGTCGGTTCC
>NW_006408683.1:5751663-5754056 GCF_000296735.1 Chrysochloris asiatica
AAAAAAAAAAAAAGATATTTTAGAAGGATAGTCTGATTGCAGTATGAAGAATGAATAAAAGGTATGCATTACTATGGAAAGGAGCTCTGGTAGTGTAGTAGTTACGAATCAGGCTGCTAACCTCAGGGTCATCAGTTCAAAACTACCAGCTGTTCTGCAGAAAGATGAGGCTTTCTGCTCCCATAAAGATTATAGTCTCGGAAACTCTGTACAGGGTCGCTATGAGTCAGAACACACTCCATGGCACATAACAACAACATTTCTATGGAGGCAGCAAGAGCATTTATGAGGATTTTTTTTTCATAATCTGGGCAAACTATGATGAGAATCTTAATGAAAATATTGGTTGAAGTCATGGAGAGAAGTGGATATATCAAAGATATTTTTAGAAGTTAGACTCAATTGGACTTGGTGTTGGTTCAGGTGTGGGGTTTGAAAAATATGAAGCAATAAAGGATGTCTCCCAAGTTTGGGGCTAAGCAATGTGAGGGTGGTAGCATTATTCAGAGGAAAGAGCAGTTTTTTTTTATGGTTTGTAGGCATATGATTGATTCATTTTTTTGCATATTGAATTTCAGGTGTCTAAGAGTCAATCAGGTGAATATATGGGTGGGGAAAAGTGGAAAGTAATTGGTTTAGAGTTATGGACCTAGAAATCTTAACATATAAATTAGTTGTTTTTAATCTTTTTACAGGTATAATTGCCTTTGAGAATGATAAAAGATGTTGGCCCTGTTCCTAGGGAATTGCACATATGCACATACACACTAATTTTTCACAGGTTAAGAACTGATATAGTTATTCAGACCATAAAATGTCATGAAAGGACCCTAGAAGAACATGTTGAGCCTAGAAGAGAACTGATTCCCAAATTCTAAGGAATATTAACAATTTAAGATTAGAATACTTCACCAGAAATATTTGAGTAGAATTAAATAAGTGAGAAAGGAGCCCTGGTGGTGCAGTGGAATAAGCACTGGACTGCTAACCACTAGATTGATGGTTCAAACACACCCACCACTCCTCAGGAGAAAGATGAGACTGTCTGCTCCTATAAAGGATTACAGTCTCTGAACTCCTATATGGGGTCAATGTGAATTGGAATCAAGTTGATGGTAGTGGGTTTTTTGGGGTGAGAGAAATGATAATACCAGTAATATATGTTCACCTGTTTATTACTGACTATTCAAAGGCTTTCAACTATATGGATCATAACAAAGTATGGATAAAACTGCAAAGAATGATAATTATATAACATTTAATTGCGCTCATGTGGAAGGAACCATTACATAGTTGTTTGAACAGAGCCATGAGGATGTGCAGCTTAAAATGAGGAAAGACGTGTATCAGGGTCATACAGTTTCACCATATTTATTTAATCTGTACACTGAGTAAATAATCCAAGAAGCTGGACTATTGAAGAAGAATGCAGCATCAGGTTTAGAGGAATGCTCATTAACAACCTGTGATATGGAGATGACAAAATCTTTCTTGCTGAAAAGCAAAGAGGACTTGACACCCTTATGATGAAGGTCAAAGACTATAACTTTTAGGATGGATTATACCTCAACATAAAGAAAACAAAACTCCTCACAATTGGACCAATAAACAACACAATGAAAAAGAAAAGATCGAAAAAGAAAAAGGATTTCATTTTACTCAGATCTACAATCAATGCCCAGGGAAGCAACCATCAAAAAATCAAATGACATATTGCACTGGACAGTTCAGCTTCAAAAGACGTCTTTAAAATGTTAAAAGGCAAAGATGTCCTTCTGAGGACTAAGATGCACCCGACTCAAGCCATGGGTCATATGCATGTGAAAGATGAACAACAAATAAGGAAGACCAAAGAAGAATTGATGCCTTTGGATTATGGTGTTGGTGAAGAATACTGAATAAACCATGGAATTTCAGAAGAACAAAGTACAGCCAAAATGCTCCTTAGAAGCTAGGATGGGGCAACTTCAGCTCATGTACTTTAGACATGATATCAGGAAGGATCTGTTTTATATTTATATAAAATTTATGCATATTTATATACAAATGTTTTCAACTTTTTATTGTGAGTGGAGTGGAGGTTTACAGAAATGATCATCAGTTTTGCATTCAACAAATTATGAACTTTGCTTCACTACATGGTTGCAATATCCTTCATATACCAACAGTTAACAGTATTATTTCTATTCACTTTAACACTGAATTCCTCCCTGTGTCTCCTGCTTCCTTCATCTTTCCTCTGCTAACCTCTCTTTTGTTGTATACTGCCTGCCCTGTCACCCACGTTAACACATGTCTACCCTCTAGCTCGGGAATAATCCCCCACACCAAAGAAACCATCAAGTTTCTTTTATCAAGAAAACCCTTTTGAAGAACAAACAAGATGGAGTATC
>NW_006408683.1:5758011-5759010 GCF_000296735.1 Chrysochloris asiatica
TTTCATGATGTTAGGGAATTTTTTTTCCAACAATTCTTGGACAATTTTCTCTGTGCTTTTTATCATCTCTCCCTGTTCTGTAATTCCAATAACTCATAATTGTTCCTCTTCATTGTGTCTCACATTAACTCTTAGGATTTATTCATATTTTTTCATTCTTTTAAAAATTGTTCATCTTGGAAATCCTATACAAGGTAGCTATGAATCAGAACTGACTCTATGTCACTTAGCAACAACAAAAAGCATACTAATACAGAGAGATATATCTTCAAGTTCAGGCTTCCATTGCTTCGAATCTTCTCCTTTGTTCATTCAATGTAATGTTTATTTATGAAATATTAGTATGAATTTCTAATTGCAAGTTTTTTTATTGTTTCAAAATTTGCATTTATTTTGTCTGTTTGTCTTTGGAGTATTTTCCTGAATTCTTCTAAAGTTTTTTCTGTGTTCTTGTTTTCCTCAATCTGTCAACTCACTGAAGACACCAAAATGCCATTCTTTTAAATTCTTTTTCAGTTAGTTCCATTATCTTTTTTTCCTCAGAAATGTTTTCTGTCTCTGAATCTTGGTAATTTGTTTGAGCCTTTTTCTCTTATTTCTTTGTGTGAACTAAAATGGTCTGTTGTCTCTGGAGCATTGGTGGGGTTGCATATTTGTGAAAACAAAACAGTGCAGTTATTGGACCTGGAGGGGAGAAATCTCTGGGGAGTTCCTCCAATTCAAGGAACTTATGAAGTGGTTGTAACAGCAGAGTTCCTGGCCCTAGATGGAGTTCCTATTGGTCTCTGCATTATCTATAGTGTTCAGGGAACTCTATCCAGAAGTAGTTCATGGAAGCTCTTGATGGAGTAGATTTCAGTGTCTGTTAGAACCACAGGGAAACTGGAGCCAAGGTGACTGGTTAAATGCTGTTCTGGTGGCTCTGAGGGTTTTATAGGTCTGTAATCAAGCCCACCTGGATCCAGACACCAAAGCAGCACACCAAAGTAGTGTAGCCAG
>NW_006408683.1:5759520-5761059 GCF_000296735.1 Chrysochloris asiatica
CAACTCAATGGCACTTAACAACAACAGAGAATTGAAATGTCATTGAAGACTAGGATGTATGAAGGTATGATCAAGAATGTCATATGCAAAAGAGAAATATTGTTAAGGAGATTAGTATGGAAAACTGACCATTCAATTCATCATTTAGTGTACACAGTGGCCTCAGTAAGAGTGAATTGACTGACACAAGAGATGTTTATGCACGATCCTAGAGCATTCAAGGGTAACTCTTTGATGAGAAAGTAATCCAATAAGCAAACACTTTTTTGAGAAGTCTTTATAAAGTGGGGAAGAAAATGGGTTGGAAAATAGAGAGCTACTTGGCATCAAGACCCAATGTTTGGTAGTAGAGGAGGAACTAAGTAGATACACAAGTATTGGTAGAGTACAGGCTCTAGTGGATAGGATAAGGAAAGTATAGAAGAAAAAGGAAAAGGTTATTCAGGAAAAATCTGGAAGGATATAAGAAAGAATAGATGTGTGTCTTTAAAAAAGGTGAAATTAAGCAAGGAACATGCAGTTCAGTGTGAACATACTGTTTGCGGGTTGGGTGTGAATAGAGGCCAGAGGAAAGTTGAAGGAGATCATGCCATATGGTCTCAATTTTTGTGGCACTAAATGTCAAGATTTTCTATGTTTTCTGAGTACAAGAAGAGTATATGTGTGTTTGTGTTATATAGGAAAGTGCTTCAAATAGTTTGTGGAAAATGGAATTGAAGGATAATGAAAATTTCCATGAACTTTTGGAAGCCCCCTCATTCTATATGTTATTGTAATCTATGGATCTATTGTAATCTACTGGATGTCAGATATCTGCCACTTCACCTGCATGGGTGCCTTCCTCAAAATGGATGTAAGAGGGCAAGTAAAAAAAAATATTGCTACTAGGCTTCCAGTTCTTACAAGTACAGGGTTATTTCAAACAAAATGTGTTTTAACAGTCTCTGGGATCAGTGGATGGCTGCAGATAAGTTCTCTTAGAAATACTCTGTCTTAGTCTTGTTAGGGTGCCTTCAAGAAAAAAAATCCAATCAAAATAGTGACTTTCCAGGGGATCTACTTGGCTTGTTAAAATTTAAAGAAGAAAGGTCAGCTCAGAAGATTGTGGTGACTAATTTTTGGGACCCCAGAGGAAGACCCAGAGGATGCAAGGATGACCATGGGGGCTTATTTGGAAGATGTTTGAAGAAAATTAAAAACCGCATCAATAAGCAAATGGCCAGGAAAGTAGCACTGAGGAACTTTTCCCAACATGACAGTGCACCTGCTCATATTTGAATGGTAGCAAGGACTGTCTATTTTGCTAGGAAACCTTACCCCATCCATCTTACATCTTACATCCTTTCAGACTTCTTTTTGTTCCCCAAATGATTATGTCCTCCAGGATGAAAAAACTGTCATTTTGACATGGTGCAAATCATCACCACTAGACAAAAAAACAATGTTCTAATCAACAGAGAAAAAATTGAAGTTGTCAAGGACATCATTCTTCTTGGATCAACTATCAACACTCTAGGAAGCAGCAGTCAAGAAATCAAA
>NW_006408683.1:5762069-5766921 GCF_000296735.1 Chrysochloris asiatica
TTTGAGCCTCCAGCTGCTTTGTGGGAGAAATAAAGCCTTCTGCTCCCGTGAAGATTTAAAGTCTCGAAAACCCTACATAAGGTCTCTATGAGTCGGTACTGACTTGACAGCACTTACCAACAATCAGAAATTGAAAGAGAAAAAGGAAGGATTGTTCTGTAGAGCCCTCAGAGAGAAGGAGAGAGTGTGTGTAAGTGCATAGCTGTTGGAAATCTTAAAATCTAACTTCTGGCCTTTAGGTCTATAACAAAATTAATTCTGTGTGGTATTTTGTAATGGCCCTACAGAGTATTATTGAACCAATACACTTAAAAATGTAAGGAAATGGGAAATAAAAACAAGAGTGAGCTGATGAATTGAAAGCTGAAATGGAAGCCCCAAGGAGGAAGAAGGATTATAGTGGGTGTAGTTGAATTAGCAAGGTGGAAGGAGAGGATGTGTGGTCAGAGGTTTCAAATGATGCTTTAGAAAGCAGAAAAGTTATGCACAACATCATTGTTCAAAGTATGATTATGCGAGTGAACAGCTGAAGTGCAGAAGAGGAAGAGAAGTCCCAAGATGAGGAAAGGGCATGATGTTGGACAGAGTTAGCCATGTGGACATTGATGATTGGGTTTAATATAGAGAGGAAAACAGTGTGACAAGGCCAAGTTGTCAATGAACAAAGGGAGTTTGGGGAGGACAGCAATAGGACAAGAAGAGCCAGGTAATATGACAGATGTCACGAGGAGCCCTGCTGGTACTGTGGGTTAGGTTGGACTGCTAGCTATAAAGTAGGTGATTCAAACTCACCAGCCACTTAGGAGGAAAGATAAAGCTGTCTGATTCTGTGAAGATTTACAGGGTAAGGTATGAGCCTTAAAGAATCAAGGTGTATTTTGTTTTGATTTGATTTCTTTTGCATTACAAGAACAAGGAGAAATAAGAATCTAGAATTGGTAAAGGAGCTTTGAGGTACCTAGGGGTATAAGAGGGCTGAAGGTGAAGCAATGTCCTCAGCGAAGAACCTGTGCCCCATATTCCCACCTAACCACGAAATTTGTATGTAGAAATGTGTGTTTTTTCACTTAACTTTACTTAGTCTTAAAGACAATTCATCCCTTCCTTTCTGTCATTCTTTTCTATAGCCTTTCAGATTCTTCCTGGACCATCTTTCAACCTTACCCTATCTTAGGTTTCATTTAAGAAGAAAAAGAAAGGGCTTTAGGTGAGTTTGCTGTATAAGAGGGCAATTTTTGGGTGGAAGTGTCAAGGACTGGGTTAGGAACAGAAAATAACAACTCTTCCTCCTACAAACTGATCTCCAATAACTGCTCATGGACAACAGACACAGTTGCCATTGAGTTGATCTTGACTCATGGTGATTCCACGTGTGTCACAGGGGACATACTCTGGTATTTGCTGGCTGATTTTTTTCACATGTAGATTACTAACCCTTTGATCTGAGGAGTCTCTGAATGGACTTGAACCTCTAACTCTTCAGTTAGGATTTGATTGTGCTGTTTAGCTACCAAGGGACTCTGCCTGTAGACAATGACTCTCTTATTAGGAAAATAGGAGCTCTGGTAGCGTAGTGCTTACGAGTTGGGCTGCTAACCTCAAGGTCAGCAGTTCTGAACTACCAGCTGTTCTGTGGGAGAAAGATGAGGCTTTCTACTCCTGTAAAGATTTACAGCCTTGGAAACCCTGTACAGGGTCGCTATGAGTTGGAACCGACTCCACGACACATAACCACTACCACAACCATTAGGAGAATACTCACCACCAGTTAGTCCCTACTTTGCCCTTTGGGTAACTTCTAGCCCAGGTGTAACAGAGTCAAAAATACAATCATTAACCTAATGGATTAATCTCTATGCTGCATCCATATTCCCTGACTACTGGAAGTGAGATACTAGATGTGAGCTTGGGCAAAGAAGTGAGATCCTACTTCTTTACTCTTTTATTTTTCCTCCCTAGCTCACTTGCTTCCTCTTCTGTTTGTAGATACTTGGGTGGACATAGTATTCTTAGTAAAAGGAGCAAGAATTAAGTTCTCATCTGCTAATTGAGAGGTTGGAGGTTTAAATCACCTAGGCTTTCCTTGGGAGAAAAGACCTGGCGATCTGCTTCCATAAAAATTACTGCCTAGAGCACCCTATGGCGCAGTTCTGCTCTGTTGTTTGGGGTCACTGTGAGTCAACTGGCAACAAATATTCTTAATATTCACCTAAATCAAACATATCAGCTGAGTTAGGAGAAGTCCCTGTAAAAAAAAGTATACGTGTTTTTTCAAAGTTGCTTCAAAGCAACAAACAACTCTTGCTTTAATCAAGGTGCCAATAATATTTAAAGTAGGGTGATGAGTAAATTGTTTGTCTTCCATTTTTGTTTAACATTTTAGAAACTAAAGATCAGGCCCAAGGCAAAGAAGTAACATCATTTAAGGTCCTAACTTTAATTTCAATACTTTTTAAAAAACAAACAAACTCCGCTCTCCAAGGGAATGCGAGTGGAATACAGGGAAATGCCTTTACCACCTGTTTTCTGTTGTTGTTAAGTGCCATTGAGTAGGTTCTGACTCATAGAGACCCTATACAGGGTTTCCAAGGAGCAAGCTGGTGGGTTTGAACTGGCAACTTTGTGGTTTGCAGTCCAGTGCTGGTCCTACAGTGCCACATCAAAATGGTGAGAGTGGATTCAGGATTAAAGTGTGAGGCCACAGCCACTGTCTCCTACCAAACCTCACTTGCTGCCTTTGACGATCTGCCCATTAGGTGTGTGCTAGGAAGACAGTGACAGGTGAGTGTTGTTAAGTGCCGTCAAGTCGATTCTCACCCATAATGTCCCTATATAGGGTTTCTGAGGAGCGGCTGGTGCGCTTGAACCACTGGCCTTACAGTTCAAATGACCTTATAGTCCAGCACATTAGCCCACAGCACCACACCAGGACTGGTGAGTGTGATGGAGCAAATCCCAGGAATATTTCCTGCTGTGTCCCTGATATAATTGCTATTGTTGCTTGCTCTTGAGCCTGTTCTGGCTCTTGGCCACCCTTTGGTACAGAGCAGAACTGCTCCACAGGGTTTTCAAGGCTATGACATTTTGGAAGCAGATTGCCAGGCCTGGTTTCTGAGGTGCTTCTGGGTAGGTTCAAACCACCAAACTTTCAGCTAGTAAGTTGAGTGCTTAACCATTTGTGCCACCCAGGGACCTAATATTTTATGCAAATAATGCACATTATCTTTTTTTTTCAAACCATATAACTCCCTTGCATGTTAACTCCCTTATGTTTGTTATATGCATTATGTGCTTGTACGCATTATTTACTTGAGTGAGTTACATGTGAAATACAATACTAGATGTATACAATATTTAGGATGTCAAATGTAGAGCAGAGGTATTAGGGCTCCAGGAAAACAGCAAGTTTCTGTCTTTTGGAAATACAGATTTCATAGATAGAAAAAAAATCAAATATAGATTTATAAAAGTCAGATTTGCAATGAATATTTCCTACGTATTGTCTTTTTTTTAAGTATGAATTTCCATATACAGTAATATTTTCTGTAATAAGACTTCAGCTGGGAATTCTGAAGAGCCATTACACAGGCTATGCTTTGGAACAACATGCGGGATAGATGCTTTTCCTTCTCAGTTGCCAATCATATCTTTTAGAATGTCACTCATAAAAATCCAATTAGATACTGGTCATTACCTGAGAATCAATCCAAAGGTCTCTATTGCAAATATAGTTGTTAGGTTACAGAAACTGCAAATTAGAAAAAAAAATACTATTAATTATTAAATTAAACACAATTAAAAAACAACAACAACAAATTCCCTCACAATAACAATAAAATCATATATAATAAAAAGCTAATCTTAGTTAAGATGTCAGTTTCTTAAGTAGAAAGAGGATATATAAAGTTACCACAACAGCTTTGATTATTTCTCCATATGTGCCACTTAGAAGGGTATGCAATTCCTCAGAGCTCATTGAGATACCATTATTGTTCTGCTAACAACTTTACATCATATTGACAGTGGTTACCAATGCACAATAATGTTGATATTATTAATAATGATGAGTAAAAATAACTACTAATAGAAACAACAGTCAGCAATTATTGAACATTTATACTTATTACAAATTAATACTAATTGAGCATTGACTAAGTGCCAGGCAGTGTGATTAATACTTTACACGCATTATCTTAGTTAGTGTACATAGCAACCATTCCTTAATATGAGGATATTGAGGTTTAAATAGGTTAAACAACTTGGCTAAAGTTTGCACTGTTGTAAGTAACAAATCTGGGATCTGAATTCAGGGCTTTTGGACCCCAGAGGTTATGATGTTCACCGGATACAGAATGACCCATTCAGGGAGCTGGAGAATATTAGGTACACTTAATATATGGAGCTGAATTAACATTTCCAAAGTTACCATTTCTAACTTAGCATATTGTCTATAATGAGGCTGGGGATAGCTTAAAAACATTTATGATATAGTTTCACCTACCTTTATATAAGAAAAGAGAGGAGAAAGAAAATTTTGTTGTTTTCTATGTACCCAGCAAAGTTAGGGATATTTACCAAGGAACTTCATTAATCCTCATACAGGTCAGCAGTTCAAAACTACCAGCTGTTTTGTGGGAGACTGATAAGGTTTTCTGCTCCCATAAAGATTTAGTCTTGGAAACTCTATGCAGGGTTGCCATGAGTCAGAACAACTCCACCATACATAACCACCACTACCACCTGTGATCCATAAATGATTGATCCATTTTACAGATAAAGAAATGGGATTAAAGGGACTAAGCAATTTGCTTAAGGTTGCATAGCTACACTTTTGGCAAGATGGTGGACTAGA
>NW_006408683.1:5767796-5768797 GCF_000296735.1 Chrysochloris asiatica
ATCATGCTTGGTAAAGTGGAGCATCAGCAAAAAAGTAGAAGACCCTCAATAAGATGGATTGTCACAGTGACATCAAAAATGGGCTCAAACATAACAACAATTATGAGGATGCTGCATACAGGAGCATTCTGTTCTGTTGTGCACAGGATCACTATGAGTCGGAACCCACTTGATGACACTTAATAGCAACAACAGCAACAACAACAATGATTAATGATGTTGAGCATCTTTTCATTTGCTTAATTGTCATTTATATATTGTCTTTGGAGAAATATCTGTTCAAATCTCTTGCCCATTTTAAAATTGAGTTATTTGCCTTCTTGTAATTGAGTTTTTTATATATTCTAGATACAAGTCTCTTACCAGATAATATGATTTGCTAATATTTTCTCCCACTCTATGGGCTATCTACTGTCTTGATAGTATTCTTTGAAGCATAAAAGTTTGGAATTTGATAATTCAAATTCAGTGTATGTATTTTGTTGTTGTTGTTGTTGTGTGCTTTAGATGTCATATCCAAGAAATCATTGCCTAATCGAAGGTCATGAAGATTTAGTCCTATGTTGTTTTCGTAAGGGTTTTATGGCTTAAGCTCTTACATTGAAGTCTATAATCCATTTTGATTAAACTTTTGTATATAGTGAGGTAGGGGCCTGTCTTAGCTAGTGCTGATATAACAGAAGATAACAAGTGGGAGGCTTTTAAGAACATAAATTCATTTTCTCGTAGTCAGGAGGCTAAAACTCCAAACTAGGGTTTTTTTTTTTTTTTTTTAATGTTTTATTGTGAATTACATGATAGTTTACATGGAGGAACTTTAGTTTCATATTCATTCCATCGTATATCATCTCATTGCCATGGTTCCAATCCCCTCCATGCATCATCAACCACTCAAAGGGTATATCCCAGAAACCCGCCCCCTACACTTTCCCCTTCTCCCCCCAGTTTTAGGCCCACAGTCCCTTTCCCTCTCTGGGTCCAAAGTCCCCAGTCGCTTCATC
>NW_006408683.1:5798064-5812296 GCF_000296735.1 Chrysochloris asiatica
TCTTGTGCATCTCCCCTCACTTCATATCAGCTGGACACTTTACTCTCCACTCTAGTCCTCTGTGGTCATGTCACTGCCTCAGGGCCCAGGAGTCCCCAGGGCTTGCCATACTGCTGGCCAACCAGGTCTCAATCCAGGTTAACAGGAGTCTATTGAATGTGGTGGGACTTAGCTCACAGCTTCATTGCTGTTTTTCCCCCACTTCCCCTTTTTGGTGACCAATGTGATCACCAGCCAGACCACATGCCCGCTTGTGTATTTCCCTTGAGTCTTAGTCTTGGAAGGGGGTTTGCTCTGAGGGGACCTGACCACTTGTGTTGCTGGCTCCTGGGCGAACAGCTTGCTTACTCTTGTAGTAGTCAATCAGACTGCCGTTATTGTTTTTAAATTTTCCTGCCGGTCTTTCTTTCACGAAGTATCTTCTGTTCTTCTAGGGGCTCCAGGCTGGTCTACTTGTCCTTTCAAGTGGAAATTTCCCACCTCAGAAGATTCTGGATGACGTTCAGGATTCCACCTAAATTCTTATGCAATGCAAAGGCTCTCCAGGAAGCCTCTTTCACTGGGCAACTTCTAGCCCCCTTTAGGGTAGATGGATTTACAAACTTTCTATTGTGATGTTTCTGGCTATTCCTGTCTCTTCATTCATCCTATCATATTTCTATTTTGTCTATTTTACAATAGTATGCAAGGGAACCCAAGATTCAAAAGACAGCCAAGCATCTTAACATTATTCCCCTCTTTTACCCATTCAAACCATGTCTCAGTCCCTGTATCCCAGAGCCCTGTTTTTCCAAGGTTGAGCATAAATCATTATTTACCTCTGTCCCACTTAGCCCACGCAAACCTGCCTACTGTTTTCCAATCCGCTTGGTTCTTCCATTCCCCTCCCTCTTCTTGTGTATTGCCTTCCCCCACACTGCCAGGACCCAAGCTACCTGTCTATTCCCTACCCTGTGCTCTGTCTTCCCCTCCTTTCCCTCACCTCATCCCATACATCCTGGTGATCAGCAAAAAAAAAATATATATATCCTTTTAGGGTGGGTGCTTTTTCCTAAACTTTTACAATAATGGTCCTATGCAGTATTTCTCCTTTTGTAACTGACTAATTTTACTCAGCATAATGTCCTCAAGGTTCATCCATGTTATACGGTGGCTTGCAGCTTCCTTGTTGTTCTTCAAGGTAGCATAATATTCCATTGTATGTATGTAGCACAGTTTGTTTATCCATTCTTCAACTGATGGGCACTTGGGATGCCTCCATCTTTTTTCTGTTGGCAATTTCTTTACTCTTAATCAGAAGTATCTTTTCTAGACCTCTGGCAATGTAAATTCTAACAATATTTCATATTCACTAGGAAGTTTGCTTCTACTGCTCAGAACTGCACTAATACTTTTCATCTCTGAATTACTATTGTGCCCATCAATACTAACCCACAATCCCCAAGTTAATTCTGACCTCATAGTGTCCCTATAGAACAGAGTAGAACTGCTCCATAGGGTTTCTGAGACTATAAATACTTAAGGGAGCAGATTGTCACAATTTTTACCTATGGAGCAGCTGGTAGGTTTGAACCACCAACCAGTTAACAGCTCAGTGCTTAACCTACTGCACCACTAGAGTTTTTCCATCAATAATACATATGACTTTTTTGAGAACTGCCTCATTTAATTAGCTCTGATGTAGACTGCCTAGGTTTGTATATGTAGCCCAACTTCTTCCTTTTCACATCTTAATTAAATACACCTCAAAGTTTTAGGCTGTTATGTTTGCATCAAGTATGGCAATAGCATTTAGTATGTACTCAAAGGAGCTCTGGTAGAGTAGTGGTTATGAATCGGGCTGCTAGCCTCAGGGTCATCTGTTCGAAACTACCAGCTGTTCCGTATCCATATAAAAGTCATATGTATTATTGATGGAAAGATGAGGCTTTCTGCTCCCGTAAAGATTTACAGCTTCAGAAACCCTGTACGGGGTCGCTATGAGTCGGAACTGACTCCACAGCACATAACAACAACAACTACAACAATATAATGGAATGGAGAATTGATTGACTTAATTAACATTTAGCATAAAATATCTCCTACCCCCATGGAATGTTTAATCTGTGTGACTACTGTGAAACAAAAAAGGATAAACTATGTAATAAGAATAACAATTGACTATCTGGGTGGCATCGAATGAAATGAAGAAAATAAAAAATTACTTTTGAAGAACTAATGCTAAAAGTAAGAGGTATTATTAAAATAAAATGTTTATATTCACCTATAGTTTGGATCCAGGATCTTTACACCAAATACATACATTCCAGAATGGTCCACAGGCCAAATTATGTAGTTATTATTACTACTGTTGATAATCTCATATGGCAGATTCAAGTCTCCTGGTTTTCCAATAGCATAAGAAAAGCAGTGCTTATAGTTCTGAACAGGAAACAAAGAAAAATTGCTTGCAGTCATTTTCTGATATTAACATGAAAAATTACACTCTTCTAGTGTTATTGAACAAGCAGTGGACTGCTTGGTGGTTCAAACCTACCAGCTGTTCCTTGGAACTCGTACAGGGCCACTATGAGTTGGAATGACAGCACTTGGCAACAGCAAAACATTTTTCTTGGTAAACTATTTATAGATGTTATAGCTATTTCCTTTACGTCCACCATTTCAGTGCTTGATAACATGATATGCACTGGACTGCAAACCACAATGTAGCCCATCAGTGCTCTGCTGGAGAAAGATGAGGCTTACTGCTCCCTAGAAGATGCACATCCTTTGATACCTTATACAGGGTCACTCTGAGTTGGAACCAACTTGACAGCCCTTAGCAACAACAGCATAGCAATTTGGGGTTATATATGAGGCTAAAATTTGATGAAAATGTAGCTTTGTGAAAGCAAATGCTATGTTTATTTTGTAGTTGCAAACAATAATAAATTAAAAGTTGAGAGTTGTCATAGGGGAAAAATTAATAAAAAAAATGTTCTCTAGCGACCCTTTTTTATTAACTCTTAAGCAGAACAAACACAATCTTCCTGGAAACCATCAGCATGCACACAGTTAGTTCAGAGTCATGGGGCTCATTATAATGTATGACAGAAAACAATGAAAGTCATCACAAATTCATGATTGGTGGCAGATCAATTCACGAATATTAAAGGCATGTCAAAAGTGGGAAAAGGACCATGATTGGAACGTGTACATAACCATGTTGTTGTTGTTGTTGTTAGGTGCCATCAAGTTGATACCAACTCATAGCAACCCTATGCATAACAGAACGAAACACTGCTCGATCCTGGGCTAACTTCAAAATTGTTGCCATGCTTGAGCCCATTGATGCTGCCACTTCACCAATCCATCTCGTTAGGGTCTTCCTCTTTTTCTCTGACCCTCCACCTTACTAAATGTGATATTCTTCTCCAGCGACTGGTCCCTCCTGACAATGTGTTTGAAGTATGAGAGACAAAGTTTGGTCATCCTGGCCTCCAAGGAGCACTCTGGCTCTAATTCTTTCAACACAGATCTGTTTGTTCTTTTGGCAGCCCATGGTGCTTTCAATATTCTCCTCCAACACCATAACTGAAATGCATTAATTCTTCTATGATCTTCCTTATTCACTGTCTAACTTTTGCATGCATGTGATGTTATTGAAAATATCATGGTTTGGGTCAAGCGTACCTTTGTCCTTAAGTTGACATCTTTGCTCTTCAACACTGTAAAAAGGTCTTGTGCAGATTTATCTATTGCAATATGTCATTTGATTTCTTGACTGCTGCTTACATGAGTGTTAATGATTGATCCAAGAAAAATGAAGTCTTTGATAACTTCAATCTTTTCTCCATTGATAAGAATGTTGTTTATTGGTCCAGTGGTGAGGATTTTTGCTTTCTTTTAGATGTAATCCATACCTAAGTCTTTGGTCTTTGATTTTCATCAGTAAGTATTTTAAGTCCTCTTCACTTTCAACAAGCAAGGTTGTATCATCTGCATATCACAGATTGTTAATGGGTCTTCCAACAATCCTGATGCCATGTTTTTCTTCATATAACTCAGACTCTTGGATTATTTGCTCAGCATACAGTTTGAATAAGTATGGTGAAAGAATACAACCCTATTGCACACCTTTCCTAATTTTAAACCATTCAGTGTTCCCATTTCTGTTTGAACAACTGCCTCTTGGTCTATGCACAGGTTTCTCATGAGCACAATTTAGCATTCTGGAATACTCTACTTTGCAATGTTGTACATAGCTTGTCATGATCCACACAATTGAAGGCCTTTGCATCACCAATAAAGCACACTAAATATCTTTCTGATAGTCTCTGCTTTCTGCCAAGATCCACCTGATATCAGAAATTATATCCCTCATTCCACGTCATCTTCTGAATCTAGTTTGGACCTCTGGAAGTTCTCTGTCAGTGTATGCTAGCAGCCATTTCTGTGTTACCTTTAGTAAAACTTTACTCGTATGGGATATCAAATATACTGTCCAATGATTTCCGCATTCCATTGGGTTACCTCTCTTTGGAAAGGGAACAAATATGGATTTCTTCCAATCAGTTGGCCAGATAGTTGTCGTCCAAATTTCTTGGCAGTGCCTCCAGTGTTGCCTCACTTTCTTGAAAGATTTCAATTTTTATTCCAATTCCTGGTGCCTTGTTTTTTTATTTTTACCAATTCCTTCAATGTACCTTGAACTTCTTCCTTCAGTATTATTGGCTCTTGATCATATGCTACCTCTTGAAATGGTTGAACATCAACCATTTCCTTTTGGTGTTGTGTATGACGCTGTGTATTCCTTCCATCTTCTCTTGATGCTTTCTGCATCATTCAATAATTTGCCCAGAGAACCCTTCGATGATGAAAGTCAAGGCTTGAAGTTTTTGTTTTTAGTTCCCTCAGCTTGAGAAATGCTGAATGTGTTCTTCCCTTTTGGTTTCCTAACTCCAGATGTTTGCACATTTCATTGTAATAGTTGACTATGTCTTCTCGAGCTGACCTTTTAAATTTTCTATTCAGCTCTCATACCTCTTCATTTCTTCCATTTGCTTCAGCATCTGTGCACTGTATAGCAAATTTCAGACTCTCTTCTGACATCCACTTTGATCTTTTCCTTCTTTCTTGTCTTCTTAATGACTTTTTGTTTTATTCCTGTGTGATGTTCTTGATGTCATCCCACAACTCTTCTGATCTTCGGTCTTTAGTGTTTAATGTATCAAGTCTGTTCTTCAGATAATCTCTTAATCCAGGTGGGATATGTTTAAGGTCATATTTTGACTCTCATGGACTTGTTTTCATTTTCTTCAGCTTCAGTCTGAATTTGCATATGAGCAATTGATGGGCTGTTCCACAATCTGCTCCTGGCCTTGTTTTGGCTGATGATATGGAGCTTTTCCACTGTCTCTTTCCACAGATGTAGCCAATTTGATTTCTATGTATTACATCTGGTGAGTTCCATATGTATAATCATCTCTTATGCTGTCTAAAGAAGGTATTTGAAATGAACAAATCCTTGGTTTTGCAGAATTCTATCATGCGATCTCCAGCATCATTTCTGTCACCTAGGCCATATTTTCCAACTGCTAGGAGCTGTGGTAGCATAGTGGTTATGAATCAGGCAGCTATCCTCATGGTCAGCAGTTCAAAACTACCATCTGTTCCATGGGAGAAAAATGAGGCTTTCTGTTCCCATAAAGATTTACAGCCTCGGAAACCCTGTGCAGGGTTGCTATGAGTTGGAACTGACTCCATGGCACATAACAACAAGAACAGCAATCCTTCCTCTTTGTTTCCAACCTTTGCATTCAAATCTCCAGTGATCACCAATATATCTTGATTGCATGTTTGATCAGTTTCAAATTGGAGAAGTTGGTGGAATTCTTCTATTTCAACCTCAATGGCTTTAGAGGTTGGTTCATGAATTGAATAATAGTGGTATTAATTGGTCTTCCCTGTAGGTGCATGGATATTATCCTATCACAGACAGTGTTGTACCTCATGACAGATCTTGATATGTTCTTTTTTTTGATGGATGCAACACCATTCCTCTTCAATTTGTCATTCCCAGCATAGTAAACCATGTAGTTGTTAGATTCAATATGGCCAATACCAGTCCATTTCAGCTCACTAATGCCTAAGATATTGATGTTTATGCATTCTGTTTCATTTTTGACAATTTCCAATTTTTCTAGATTTGTGCTTCATATATTCCATGTTCCAATTATTAATGGATGTTTACAGCTGTTTCTCTTCATTTTGAATTGTGTTCCATCAGCAAATGAAGGTCCCTAGAGCTTTACTCCCAAGGGTTTTTCTCCATTTATGTCATCACAGTCAACTGTACTTTGAGGAGGCAGCTCTTCCCCAGTCATGTTTTAAGTGCCTTCCAACCTGAGGGGCTCATTTTCTGGTACATAATTATAGGTAAAAAAAAGGTTATGATTGGTTCTTGGGGTTCTATTATTTAGCTACATGGTGGTTGGGGTATGAATCATAACCATGTTACCCTGAATTAGTCACCAGGACTCCAATTTTTGACTTAATTAGGTAACATATGTGGCTATTTTCAGTAAATCATTAGGGAGCACAGTCCTGGTATGACATTGTGGGATAAGCACTGGATTACTAATCTCAGTGGTTTCCTCAGAGACCCTATAAGTAGCTATGAGTTGAAACCAACTTGACAGCACTAAACCACAACATTAAGGAAGCATCCAGGAAAGTTCTCCAGTTCTCTATGTAAGTCTGAGGACAAACCGCCCCTCCCTGAGCTTGCCTGGGAGTTGTAATCTACCTTCAACCACACTTTTCCTGAGACTAAACTGCCCTTCCATAGGTTTGCCCCAAACTATTGAAACTCATTAGCCACTCCTCAGAAACCCAATATAGGGTTTCTATGAGTTGGAATCTACTCATTGGCACTTAACAACAGCAATGATAAATTGAGTAATAGAATTATTGGGTATGGAATTTAAATTGGATTGGGATGGAAGAGGGAACCTTGGCTTGGATGAGGGATGTAGAATCAATGAATTGAAGAGTATGCTGGAATTAGAAGGGGTTTGTTGCTGGAAAAATAGGAGGTGGTGGATGGAGAGTAGGATTTTTAAGTTGGGAATACAGAGGACTATATGCATAGTTTGTATTTTTATCATATTCTTGTCTTAACCCACATAGAATCTGGTAAGGAAAAAAAAGTAACATTCTCTTTGTAAGGTTTATGTTTTACAGGCTGTGGTTCCTTATATGCCACCCTTTATTCATGAGCTATGGCTATCCAAATAACATATAACTTCAAGAAAATTCAATATTGAAAGTAGTCAAAAGCAATACAGGATTGACAATTGGCATTAAGAAATGACCCTCAGTGCACTGATAAGAATCTGAAAACAGATTTTCACCAGAGAAGATTGAAACAAAATTGTTAGTGACACAGGACCAATAGATGATGAAACAGAAATTAAGGTGAGGCATTTTTGAAATTATAATATAATCCAGTAGAAAAATAAGATTTGATTGATAAAAGCAGATTTAAATCCAAACTGTTTGCCTTCAAGTTTTTGTTAATATTGGAATGCTAAATACATGGCTAATAACTAATTTCTAGGGTAATGTTCTCCTTACCTCAGGTCCCCAGGCACTTTCTAATGGTAGGTGCTTATTAAGCTCAGTCATTGACTTCCAGGTCTGTGCTTCATTTACACAACCAGTCTGTCAAAAGATTGTATGTATATGAATGGATAAAGGTTATGCATAGCAACTCATTCATAAGTATTGAACATACTTTTTTTTTCTTAAATGTTTTATTGTTGAACATACTTTTATGTCATTGAAATATATTTTTAACAATATTTTATTATTTAAATCTTTACTGATATATAGAGGAAACTTTGATTTTTATATTGAGAGAAATTCTTAAATTCACTTATGAATTCTAATTGCTTCACATGAACAATCATGTCATCTGTGGGCAGGATAGCTTTGTTTCTCCCTTTTCAATTCTCATCCCTTTTCTATTTTTGTTATAATTTTGCCATGTTGCAAAGCTCTCCAGAACAATGTTGCATAGATGTTGTGATAACATACACCCTTATTTCAGAAAACAGCTTTTCATGCACTCGTTACTAACTATGAAGTTTGCTATAGTATTTTTTTTTTTTTTGTATCTGCATTTATTAGGGTAAAGAGACTACATAAAAGGTAGTTTATATATAAAATATATAAATAAAAGTTATAACTTTCTCAGATTTATTTTAAAAAAAATGTGTCTTGTATGGATGATAAACTTTTTACTAAATGACTTTTCATCAATAATAATAATAATAATATTTATTTTCTGTATTATTCTGTTTGTGTGGAGGAATTCCTTTGATTGAATTTTAAGTGATATATCTACTTCTCACTCATAAAATAAAAGAAAAATTGGTCTGGATGTATTATTCTTTAATATATTGCTGGAATTGATTTGCCAATATTTTGTTTAGGTATTTTGTATAGGCTTGTGAGTGAGATTGGCTCACAGTTTTCTTTTAAGGTGGACTAAGTGTCAGGCCGTTAACCTCTAGGTTGGCAGTTCAAACCCAGCTGCTCCAAGGGAGAGACTTACAGTCTCAGAAACCCTATATAAGACTGCTGTGAGCCAGAACGGACTCCGTGTCAGTGAGTGCAGAGTTAAGACATGAGTTAGAAGGTACTTTTCCTTTCATCCTCTGGAAGGGTTTTGTATAAAGATGAAGTAAAAATGTACTTAAATGTTTGGTGTTGTTGTTGTTGTTGTTGTTAAGTGCCATCGAGTCGGGTCCGACCCATAGCGACCCTGTACAGGGTTTCTGAGGGTGTAAATCTTTACGGGAGTAGAAAGCCTCATCTTTCTCCCGCAGAGCGGCTGGTAGTTTCGAACCGCAGAGAGTCATTTGGGTTTGGAGTTTCTGTCTTGTTTTTTCTTTTGTAGGTTTTAGCTCATTGTGTTTTTTCAAGGCAGTTTTCCATTTATATATTTGTTCACTGTCAAATTTGTTGGTATTAATTTTTTTTTAGAATATTGTTGTTAAGTGCTATGGAGTCAATTCCAGCTCATAGCAACCCTATATAGGGTTTTCAAAAGAGCAGCTGGTAGATTTGAACTGCAGACCTGTGGGTTGCAGACCAGTGCTAATTCTACAGCACCAAACCAGGAGCCTCTTATATTTTTAATGTTTGTAGAATCTGTAGTGAGAGCCCCTTTAACTTTCCTCATAAAGTTCTCTCTGTTTTTTAAAATCAATTTATTAGTCTTTTTAAAGAACCAACTTCCTCCCCTCCCTTGCCCCCAAATAATCAACTTCTGATTTGTGGATTGTGCCTATTTCATGAATGTTTGTTTTCAATTTTATTGTTTCTTTCCTTTTACTGTTTTTGGATCTGACTGGTGGACTTTTTTTTTTTTTTTAACTTCTGGAGATGGATTATTAGCTCTTTGCTTTTCAATCTTCTTTTCTAAAATACTCACATAAGCCTATAAATCTCTCCCCTCCCAACACAACTTTAGCTGCATCTAATGGCTTTCTACTCCCGTAAGGATTTACACCCTCAGAAACCCTGTACAGGGTCGCTATGGGTCGGAACCGACTTGACGGCACTTAACAACAACAACAACAACGGATTTTGCAATTTGCTATTTTTATTATCATTGATTTCAAAATATTTTCTAGTTGCCAATGTGATTTCCTGTTTGACCAATGGGCCATTTCTTAAGTGGGATTTTGTAACATTCTTTTTATTATTCACATCTTGTCAGAGAACATACAATGAATGATTTCCACCCGTCTAAATGGAGTCCCGGTGTGGGGTGGTAGGATAATGCACTGGACTGTAAGGTTGGTTTGAACCGAAGGTCGGCACTTTCAAACCCACTTGCCGCTCGTAGGAAATCCTAGACACTATGAGTTTGAACCGACTCAACGGCGCTTAAAAACAACAACAAACATCTTGAGACTTACTTTATAAATGATACGTGGTCATTTAAAAACAAAACAAAACATTTGTGAAAAATAACGGAGCACATTAGTTTGCCTTTCAATAATTTATTCACGTTTCCTTTTGTAACACTGGTAGCAATCCTCTCAAAGCACTCTTTCCACTTCCTCCCTTGGTTTCATGTTTCCATTCGCCCATCTTTCCAGCCCCCTTCGTGCCTTTTGAACTTTGTTTTTAGACAAATGCAGATCTTTCCGTCTTTACAGACTTATGGTTGATCATTCTGAGGATCATGTTCCTCATGGATGTTATTTTTCACTTTGTAGGTATATGGTAAAAAAAAAAAAAAGTTTAATTGAGAATTATGTGATAGTTTACACGGGAGAACTTTAGCTTTACATTCATCCTATCGTATATATCGTTTCATTGCCAGATTACAATGCCTTCCATGCATTATCAACCAACCAAAGGGTACACCCTACAAGCCTGCCCCCTGGTCATCAACAATCAGCTCCTCTCCCTCTTTGGGCATGGAGTCAGTCCCCAGTCACTCCTTCTCTCCATGTCATCGTCTCTGCCTCCATCTCTGGTGTCACTGTTTCTCTGGGTAGGGAAATACCTACATACATATATATAAGCTTTCTGCTGCCTATACAGGATCAATATTAGTTGGAACCAACTTGAAGGCACTTAACAACAACAAGCGTACAAATTATTTTTTCTGTGATTTAAATTCTCCTACCAAATATGAAAATAATGCATCTACCTTGCTACATTCTCTCTGGGACTCCAATTCTTATATCATAGCACTTACTCCCCTATACTCTTTATTCAGTCTTACTTATATATAACTATATAGTTATTTTTAAATGACTTTATCTCTTTTTGCTTAAGTAAATAATTAATCTGGTATTTTACAATGCCAATGACTGCACAAGACTTTTTAAAAGTGTTCAAGAGCAAAGATGCCAGGTTGAGGACTATGGTGCATCTGACCCAAGCCCTGGTATTTTCAAGAACCTCATATGCATGTGAAAGTTGGATCGTGAATAAGGAAGGCTGTAGAAGAAATTGATGCATTTGAGTTATGGTGTTGGAGAATATTGAAAGTACCATGGCCTGCCAGAAGACCAAAGCAATCCATGTTGGAAGAAGTACAGCCAAAATGCTCCTTGGAAGCCAGGATGGCCACACTTTGTCTCTCATATTTAGTACATATTTTCTGGAGAAGGAGATCATGATTGGTAAAATGAAGCATCAGGGAAAAAGAGGAAGACCTCTCATTGAGTTGGATTGGCACAGTAGCTGCAGCAATGGGCTCAAATATAGCAACAATTGTGAGGTTGGCACAGGACTGGGCAGTGTTTCATATGTTGTGCATAGGGTTTTTGTGAGTCAATATTGATTTGATGGCACCTAACAAAAACAACAATGACTTATTCATTACAAATACCTTTTCAAACAAGGTAAGAGGTGATTGTACACATGGAACTAACCAGAGAGAATACAGAGAAATCAAATTGACTATATCTGTGGAAAGAAATGGTGGAAAAGCACCATATCATTAGCTAAAACAAGGCCAGGGTAGACTGTGGAACACACCATCAATTGTTCATGTGCAAGTTCAGACTGAAGCTAAAGAAAGTTAAAACAACTGCACAAGAGCCAAAATATTACCTTGAACACATCCCACCTGAATTTAGACATCATCTCAAGAACAGATTTGATATTAGACACTAATGATGGAAAATCAGAAGAGTTGTGAGATGACATCAAGAACATCACACAGGAATAAAGCAAAATGTCATTAAGAAGACAAAAATAAATAAATAAATAAATAAATAAATAAAGGGAAAAGAGCAGTATGCATGTCAGAAGAGACTCTGAAACTTGCTCTCTGGCACAGAGAGAAAATGGAAGAAAACAAGAGGTAAAGGAGCTGAACAGAAAATTTCAAAGGGCAGCTCAAGAACACAAAGTCAAATATTATCATGAAATGTGCAAAGACCTGGAGTTAGAAAACCAAAAGAAAAGAACACATTCAGTATTTCTTAAACTGAAAGAACTGAAAAAAAAAAAAAAAAAAAAAACAAGCCTCGACTTGTACTATCGAGCATAATACTGAATGATGCAGAAAGCATCAAAAGAAGATGGAAGGAATACACAGAGTCACTGTACCAAAAAGAAATGGACTATGTTCAACCATTTCATGAGGCAGCATATAATTAAGAGCTAATGATGCTGAAGAAAGAAGTCCAAGATACATTAAAGGCACTGGCAAAGAAAAAGACCCAGAAATTGACGGAATACAAGTTGAAATCTTTCAACAAATTGATGAAGCACTAAAGGAACTCATTCATGTGCCCCCCAAAATTTGTACAACAGCTACCTGGCCAACTGATTGGAAAAGATCCTTATTTGTGCCCATTTCAATGAGAGGTGACACGATGGAATGTAGAAATCATTGGACAATTTCATTAATATTGCATGTAAGTAAAATTTTGCTAAAGATAATTTAAAAGCTTCTGCAACCATATATTGATAGGAAACTGCCAGAGGTTCAAGCTGGATTCCAACGAGGACATGGAATGTCAGATGGATCTTGGCTGAAAGAAGAAAATACCAGAAAAGTGTTTACCTGTGCTTTATTGACTGCACAAAGGTATTTGATTGTGTGGATCATGAAAAGCTAGAGATAGCATTTTGGAGAATGATTATTCTGGAACACTTAATTGTGCTCATTAGGAACCTGTACATAGACCAACAAGCAGTTATTCTAATAGAACAAGGGAACACAGAATGGTTTAAAATTAGGAAAGCTGTGCACCAGGGTTGTATTCTTTCACCATATGTATTCAATATTTATGCTGAGCAAATAGTCTGAGAAGCTGGATTATATGAAGAAGAATGTGGCATCAGGATTGGAGGACGACTCATTAACCTGCAATATGCAGGTGAAACAAACTTGCTTGCTGAAAGCAAGGAGAACTTAAATACTTATTGATGAAGATCAAAGACTATAGCCTTTGGTATTGGTTGCACCTAAATATAAAGAAAACAAAAATTCTCACTACTGGACTAACAAATAACATCCATATAAATGGAGAAATACTGAAGTTGTCAAAGACTTCATTTTGCTCAGTTCAGCTATCAACACTCATGGAAGCAGCATTCAAGAACTCAAATGACGTATTTCATTAGGCAAATCTGCTGCACATGACCTCTTTAAAGTGTTCAAGAGCAAATATGTCAGAGTTGGAGGATTAAGGTGCACCTGACCCAAGCCATGATATTTTCAATAGTGTCATATGACATCAAGAACATCATACAGAAAGAAAGCAAAAGGTCATTAAGAAGACAAGAAAGAAGGAAAAGAACAATATGGATGTCAGAAGAGACTCTGGAAATTACTATCAAGCATAAATATGCTAAAGAAAATGGAAGAGGAGGTAAAGGAGCTGAATAGAAAATTTCAAAGGTCAGTTCAAAAAGACAAAGTCAAATATTATAGTGAAATGTGCGAAGACCTGGAGTTAGAAAATCAAAAGGAAAGAACATACTCAGTGTTTCTCAAGCTGAAAGCACTGAAGAAAAAGAAAAAAATCAAGCCTCAACTTGTACTATGAAAAACATTGAATAAGGAATACCGTAGAAGAATTGATGCATTTGCGTTATGGTGTTAAAGGATAATATTAAAAGTGCTGTGAACTGTCGAAAGTACAAACATCTCTGTACTGGAAGAAATACAGCCATAATGTTTCTTAGAAGACAGGATGGCCAGACTTTGTTTCTCATACATGATTATCAGGAAGGACCAGTCCCTGGAGAACATCATACTTGGTAAAGTGGAGGGTAATGAAAAAGAAGAAAACGTTCAACAAGATGGATTGGTACAGTGGCAGCAGCAATGGGCTCATGCATAGCAAAGATTGTGAGGTTGGCACATGACTGGGCAGTGTTTTGTTCTATTGTGCATAGGGTCTCTGTGAGTTGATATAGACTCTATGGAACCTAACAACAACAATAGATGGTTTGAGAAAAAGTAAGAGGCACAAGAGTAGTGAGCATAACAATGAAAGCACTAGAGGATGAGGAAAGGAAGTCAGAGATGGGAATGTACTTTTTTTTTTTGAAGTTTTTATTGTGATTTGAGTTAAAGTTTACAGGGCAGATCATCAGGTTTACATTCAACAAATCATATACTTTGTTTCATTATAATGATTATAATCCCCTCCATGTATCATTAGTTAACAGTATTTCTCACTATTCATTTTAGCTCTTTTT
>NW_006408683.1:5820038-5825579 GCF_000296735.1 Chrysochloris asiatica
GACCTGGCTACGTGGCGTGTTGGGCCTTGGGGGCCCTGGACCTTGGTGACAACCGGCTGTGGACCGCCTGGGCCTAGGCGATTTGTGCCTTGGTTGGGCCTGGGCCTTTGTGACCAGTCTGTGGGCAGGTTGGACCTCAGGGCAGGCCTTGGCCTCAGTGGGAGTATCTGGGCCTTGGGAGGGCCTTGGTCTCAGTGGGTGGGCCTGTGCCTTGGGCGTTACTGAGCCTCGGAGGCTTGGCAGAGGGCTGGTCTAGGCCGGGGCAGTAGAAGGCTGGGGGTCGTGGCTGCAGGGAGGTAATGTCCGTATTTGATGACGTAAAACAAATGCCTCTCTCAGTGTCTCTGTACCGTGGGTACCCCGAAATTTCATGATATCCACAGTGATATTCCTCTCTATTTGTTCGGCTTTGTTAGTTTATGCTTCTTTTTCTCTGGAAATGCAGCCTTCTAAGTGGGGTTGCTGTAGCCCTGCATTCCAAGGTCTGCAGGGGGCAGAGGCACTCGTCGTTGGGGGCGTGGAAGCGGAAGCCATGTGCAGGCAGGCAAAAGCTTAAAATGGCTGTAATTCCTCAGCAATTTGATCTTTAAAAAAAATGAGTTCTGAATGTTGAAATATAAGATCTTATGTTTGTTCAAAGGCTGTCTGTCTGCTAGACAGAGGTTTCTTATGTGCAATTCTGCCCCTTTTCCCCGAGACTGCCCTACCTTAGCTGCCTGGTCAGGGAAGCGCCGGAAGTCCTCTCAGGACTCTACTTTTAATGTTGGTGTTGTTAGGTATTGTCGAGTTCGTTTTAACTTATAGCAATACTGGATAGGTTTTCCAAGGAGCAGCTGGGGAGTTTGAATGGCCAATCGGATAGTGCCACACCAATATTTTTAATTGTTGTTATGTGCTGTGGAGTTGGTTTCAACTCACAGCGACCCTGTATAGGGTTTCCGAGGCTGTAAATCTTTACAGGAGCAGAAAGCCTCATCTTTCTCCCACGGAACTGCTGGTAGTTTCTAACTGCTAACTGTGAGGGTAGCAGCTTGATTCGTAACTACTACGCTACGAGAGGGGAGCTATATTATTCATGACAGTCTCACTCTGCAGCAATAATAAATCCCCCAAGTCTCAGGGATTTTACATAATAGAAGTTTCATTCTTGGGCAAATATAGTTTAAAGCATATGTTATTGATTACATGGTTTTTATGGGTGACTCATCTCTAAGCATTAAATTTGGAACCCAGACTTTTTTTATTGAATGACTATTTAAAGCCCCCCAATTGGATCCTTTTCATCCTAGCTCTCATCTACTCCATAGTTAATTGTTGTTGTAACACACTGACATGTGACAGAAGATAGCCAGTCACATGGACCCACCTACATGTAAATAGAGTGGGGAAATGTAATCCCTGCTTAGAAAGCTACTTTCTAGCTACTTATATCATAACCCTATATGATGCAAGAATTTATGAATCAGTTGAAGAATCATCTAGAGGCATTTACCCTTCAGGTGTAATGGAAGAGTTTGAGAGGTAATATTGTGAGTCTGGGTCTAGGGTGAAGGAAGATAGAATGGTTTAGGGATGAGACTATTGGGAGCAAGTACATCAGAAGAACTTAAATATTGAACTATGAAGAAGTATGGGATGTATGTGTGTTGGGATGGAATTTTTGGTCACAGAATTAAAAGCTAACTAGCTGTTGCAGAGCTCTGACATGGGAGAGATGGCAAGTGGGATCAGGTCTCTTGGCTCTCACCTACTGGATTGAACTTCTTAGAGCATTAAGGTCTCTTACTAATAAGAATGAATCATCCTAGCTTGGTTTGAGTCTGAAATCTCTGGTAGCAATTTCTAGAGAGACTTCACAAATGGGAGGGCCTGAAAGGCAGAAAGTCCTCCCTAGGGAAAGTGAAGTGTGACTGGGAGTGGTCAGGATTTTCTGCTATGTCCTGCAAGGTGAAAGGGCAGAGTAAAGGGGATTCACTGAGGAAGCTGAAACCAGCCAGCCAAGGAGGATGCAAAGAAAGCAAGAGAGTGTGGTCACATGAAAGCCAAGGGAAGAAAGTGTAGTGATTAGCAGGGCCAAATAATGCACAGATATCAAGTGAGATGAAGCCTAAACAGTGTCCCCTGATTTAGCACAACTATAATAAATGTTCTGCAGCCAAAGACAGACCTATAAATAATCAAATAACAGTTTAGAGAAAAAAACCAACAATTGTATCCTCTTCCTATAAACATTGCTTTTTTTTTTCTGAGTCTTTAAAATTCTGTTTTAAATAATGGATTATTTTTGCATACATAAATTTTAGTAGTCATTAGATATAATATAGAAGTGATATGCTTTTTCTACCTACAGCTGCCTGGTTCTGTTTTCCTTAGGTAATTTATATACAGATATAAAACAGAAAGAAATGTCTGATTGTGTACTATTTAAACTTAAATATGTCATACCTTCCTCATAGTAGTATTAAAGCTATAGTCATTCCTTCCATGTATCTCCCATACTATGAAATTTACATTAACATCTTCAATATATCCATTGTCATCAAATCTGAAACAAATAGCAATAATATAAAATATTAATTTAGTGTAAGATAGAGGATAAAGAGCTCTAGCTTTTGAATCAGGTGGGCTTAGGTCTAAATCCTGTCTTCTTAATCTACCACTCCTCTTTCAGTTTGTTGTACTGTGATATCTTTCATGTTGCTGTGATGCCATAAGTCATAATCGCTTGGGGCAATGGAGTTTGGATTTTGGTTTGGGGCTGCTCATGAGTAGTGGCACTTGACTTCTTTCTTGATGTGGGAGGAAGGTCATAGAGAATTCTGAAACCCTAATGAGCTCAGTTTCAGGTATCTGGGTCGGGCTTTAGCAATGCTGCAATTCTAATAACTTTAGAAGGAGCAGCATATTTAACTGAATATTCTGATAGCTAACAGATTCTTGGATTATGAAGACCTACATAGTTTGTCTCTCATACTTTGGACATGTTGTTAGGAGGGACCAATCCCTGGAGAAGGACAGCATGCTTGTTTGATAAACTGGAGGGTCAGCAAAAAAAAAAAAAAAGAAAGACCCCTAGCAAGATGGATTGAACCAGTAGCAGCAATAGGTTAAAAGTAACAATTGTGAGGCTGGGCAGGACGGGGTAGTGTTTCATTTGGTTGTGCATAACATCGCTATGAGTTGGAGCTGACTCAATGACATCTAACAATATATGCCTCATCTTAATTGAACTCTGAACTGGCATCTTTTGATTCTTACAAGAATAATAAACTACAGTGTCATCTAGTGGCAGTAAGGATGAACTGCATCAACCATGTACTTTATTGTGAATATGTGACAAAAATATAATAACAATAACAAAACCCAAACCAATGCTTTCAAATTGATTTTGACTTATGGTAACCCTGTGTATGCAGGGTAGAATTGCACTACGTAGGCTGTGACTTTTCTGAAACCAATCTCCAGACCTTTCTTCTCAGACCTATGTTGTTGTTATGTGCCATCGAGTCAGTTCTGACTTATCACAACTCTGTATAGGCTTTTCAAGGAACAACTAGTGGGTTTGAACCATCAACACTCGGGTTACAGTCCAGTGCTTTTCCTACAGCGCCACACCAAGAATCTGAGACTTACCTGTACAGTTATGGATTGCCTACATAGTCAGGACTTTTTAAAATTAGTGTAAAATAAACTTCCTTACAAGTTCATTAGTATAAAATATAATAAAATGATACCTGAGAAGTTTGGAAATACCATTATATGACAGCTTACTTCCCTACAATTTGTAGCTTCTCCTCTATGCTACTTCCACTTTGAAAGACAAGTGTATTACTGAGAGAACTTGTCTGCAGGAATCCACAGATTGCAGGGATTTGTTTAAACACATTTTGTTTGGAATAAACTCATGCACATATGAACTGGATCCCTAGTAACAGTATATATTTTTTAAACTTACTCTCATATATAATTTTAATCCCGATTTTGTATTTCACTTATATCTGAATGTATCCATAAATAATATGTGGTACTATAAGTTTGAAAATTCATATACATAATATTGTAAGTCTTTTAGCAACTTCCTTTTCAATCAACATTGGAGGTTTAAGATATACTCATATAAATTTCTAGTCTCTTGATCTGTTTCCTTCATCAGCAGCTTCCTCCTGACTTTTCTTCCTTCCCTATTCAACTTGAACCTCATTGTAGGTCATATTATAGATCATTCATTTGATCTTATATGTGATATTCCATTGTCTAACTGTGGTGCAGTGATTTATTTAATATGTATTTCCTAGCCAAGTCTTTTAAAATACAACCAAATGTCTTTTTCCTGATGGCTCTGGATAAGAGTAGACAGGGGAAGATACTGATAGGATTATATGATTCAGTTGTGAGTGATTGTAAAAAATTGTTACCACACTGGGTTTAAAATGAGCCATCTCAGAGCACAAGGGTGGATTTCATGGAGCAAGCAAAGCTATGTGACTTTGGGGAAAAGGCTTGCTTGTAGAGTGGGATGCTCCTAAACACTTAAGTGAGGAGTTACGTTTGCTGGCCCAGGGAACTAGAGCCAAGTGCCTTCAGGTTGAGGCTTATGGTGAAGTAGTGTACTCTGTTGGCATTTATTGGCAGTCCTAATAGAGTTTTGTAATATTGGCAGAGCAGGGTAGAGGACAGGCCAAGGGGCTAAGGCCAGAGAGTGACCTGGCTGCAAACACATAAAGGATAAGCTATCCTGACTAGAAGAATTGTGCCCTGAACATTTCTGGCCCTGAAGTATAACCTGCTAACTTTCTTAATGGAGTCCTGGTGTGGTGCTGTGGGTTAATGCGCCAGACTGCAAAGCCATTTGCACTGCAAGGTTGGTGGTACAAGCTCACTAGCTGCTCCTCAGAAACCCTATCCAGGGTAACTATGGGTCAGAACTGACTCGATGGCACTTAACAACAACAACTTTCTTAACAAGCCCCATAAATGTGAGGATGGTGTTTGAGTTCTGTGTGATCATTGCAATGAATTATCAAACCCAGATGAGAAATAGAGAGTGCTGTAGGAGGCATGATTAGTGTCATTCCCCCACCCCCACCCCCACCCCCAGCATTCATTTTATGTTACCAACCTTTCATTAATGGGATTTTAGATTGTTTCCAAATTTTCACTGTATGAAATATCATTTACCTCTGTCCCTGTTTGCATGTGTCAGAGTTTCTCTAGAGCAGAGGTGGGAAACATCCGGCCCCAGAAATCATTTGGTCTGGCCCTACCAATGTAACTGCAGTTCCAGCCATCGCATTGTTGTTGTTGTTAGGTGCCATCAAGTTGGTACTGACTCATAGTGACCCTATGCACAACAGAATGAGACACTGCCTGATCCTGGGCCTACCTCACAATTATTGTCATGCTTGAGCCCACTGATGCTGCCACTTTGCCAATTCATCTTGCTGGGGGTCTTCCTCTTCTCTGACCCTCCACCTTACCAAATCCCTCTCCAGTGACTGGTCCCTCCTAACAATATGTCCAAAGTATGAGAGACGAAGTTTG
>NW_006408683.1:5826604-5828088 GCF_000296735.1 Chrysochloris asiatica
CCATGAATGATGTTATAAATATCCAAATGGCCCTTGGCAGAAAAAAAGTTCCCAATTCCTGTTCTAGGGTATATACTTGGTAAAGAAATTTCAGGGAATTTTAAAAAAGATGTCCCTTTGACGATGAAGGTATGACTGACCCAAGCCATAGTTTCAATGATCTTAGAAACATGTGAAAGTTGGAAACCGAAAAAGGAAGACTGAAGAATTGATGCCCTTGAGTTGTGGTGCTGACAATGACTATTGAATATGCCATGAACTTCCAGAAGAATAAGGAAATTTGTTGGCACTATAGGATAAACAATGGACTTGTTAGCCGAAGGTTGGCAGTTCAAATTCATCAGGCACTTCATGGAAGAAAGATGAGGCTTTCTGCTCTCATAATGATTTGCAGTATTAGAAACCCTATACAGGGTCACTATGAACTGGAATCAACTTGATTGTAGTAGGTTTAGTTTGGTTGGTCCAGAAGAGTAAACAAATGTGTCTTGGAGGAAGTACAAGCAGAGTGTTTCTTAAAAGCGAGGATGACAAGACTTTGGCTTACTTACTTTGGACATCTACTACTTATCTGTCAGTGTGCCACTGAAAACGATGCCTCCGGTATTTCAAATATCCGAGTTGATCTTAATGATATGGATGCAGTAAAGCTTTCAGGATTTTAGTTTGCTGATGTGGCATGAATCAAAATCAGAAGAATTGCTGTAAACATCCATTAATTATTGTAACATAGAACATGTGAAGTATGAGTCTAGGAAAATTGGAAGTCATAAAAAATGTAATGTAACACAGGAAAATTGATATCTTGGGCATAAGTGAGCTTAAATGGACTGATCTTGCTCAGTTTCAATTAAATAATCATATGGTTTTCTCTGCCAGGATGACAAATTGAAGTGGAATGACATCGTATTCATCCGCAAAAAGAGCATTTCAAGATCTATCCTGAAGTACAATGCTGTCAGTAATAGGATAATATCAATAGACCTACAAGGAAGGCTGGCTAATATAACTAATATTTAAATTTATGCACCAACCACCAAAGTCAAAGATGAAGAAATGGAAGGACTCTATCAATTTCAGCTCTCTGAAATTTATCAAACTTACTATCAAGATGGATTATTAATTACTGGGGATGGAAATGCAAACATTAGAAGTAAAAAAGAAGGATGAGTAGTTGGAAAATACAGTCTTGGTGATAAAAACAATGTTGGAGATGATAGAATTTTGGAAAATTAATGACTTATTCATTACAAAAAAAATTTTTTTTCCAACAACACAAATGGCAACTATACACATGGACTTCACCAGATGAAAAACATAGGAATCAAATTGACTACATCCTTGGGAAGAGATGATGAAGAAGTTCAATATCATAAAGCAGAATAAGACAAGAGGCTGACTGTGGAATAAATAAACCATCAATTGCTCACATGCAAGTTCAGTATGAAGCTGAAGAAAATTAAAACAAGTATACAAGAGCCAAA
>NW_006408683.1:5829024-5832358 GCF_000296735.1 Chrysochloris asiatica
TGAACCAAACACTCGTGAACAACACAACTATGTCGAGGTCAGACCCTGACACAAAATGGATATCAGAAGATCCCCTGAAACTTGCTCTTGAATGTAGTAAAGCCAAAATGACTAGAAGAAATGATGAAGTGAAAGAACTAAATGGAAAATTTCAAAGGACAGCTTGAGAAGATAAAGTACTATAATGAAAAATGCAAAGATCTGGAGTTAGAAAACCAAAAGGGAAGAATATGTTCAGCATTTTTTCAAGCTGGAAGAACTGAATAAAAATTCAAGCCTTAAGTTACAATATTGAAGGATTCAATGGGCAACCTCTTTTTATGCCTTCTTCATTGTTCAATAATTTTCCCAGAGAATCCTTCAGTAATGAAAGTTGAGGCTTGAATTTTTTCTTTAGTTCCCTGAATTGAATGATGCATAAAGCATAAAAAGTAGATGGAAGGAATCTAGAGTCACTGTACCAAAAGGAAGTGGTCAATGTTCAACCATTTCAAGAGGTGGCTTATGATCAAGAGTCAGTTATTCTGAAGGAAGAAGTCCAAGGTGCATTGAAGGAATTGGCAAAGAACAAGACATCAGGAATTGATAGAATAAAAATTGAAATCTTTCAAGAAAGTGAGGCAGCACAGGAGGCACTCACTCATCTATGCCAAGAAATTTGGAAGAAATTATCAGGCCAACTGATTGGAAGAGATCTGTATTTGTGACCATTCCAAAGAGAGGTGACCCAACAGAATGCAGAAATCATTAGACAATACCTTCGTTATCCCATATGAGTAAAGTTTTACTAAAGGTAATACAGAAATAGCTGCAACCATCCATGACAAAGAACTTCCAGAAGTTCAAGCCAGATTCAGAAGAGGACGTGAACAAGGAATATCATTGCTGATGTAAGATGGAACTTGGCTGAAAGCAGAGAATACAAGAAAGATGTTTACCTGTGCTTTATTGACTATGCAAAGGCCTTCGATTGTGTGGCTCATGACAAGCTATGAACAACATTGCAAAGTATGAGTATTCCTGAACACTTTATTGTGCGTATGAGGGATCTGTACATAGATTAAGAGGCAGGTATTGTAACAGAATATGGGAACAATGAATGATTTAAAATTAAGAAAGGTGTGGACAGGGTTGTATTCTTTCACCATACTTATTCAACCTGTATGCTGAGCAAATAATTTGAGAAGCTAGGTTATATGAAGAAAAACATGGCATCAGGATTGGAGGAAGACTCATTAACAATCTGTGATATGCAGATAATACAACCTTGTTTGCTGAAAGTGAAAAGGACTGAAAATACTTACTGATGAAGATCAAAGACCATAGCCTTCAGTATGGATTACATCACAATGTAAAGAAAGCAAAAATCCTCACCACTGGACCAATAAAAACATTTTTATCAATGGAGAAAAGATTGAAGTTGTCAAAGACTTCATTTTTCTTGGATCAACCATCAACACTCATGGAAGCAGCAGCCAAGAAATCAAATGACATATTGCATTAGATAAATCTTCTGCATAAGACCTTTTTAAAGTGTTGAAGAGCAAGGATGTCAGCTTAAGGACTAAGGTGCGCCTGACCCAAGCCATGGTATTGTCAATAACCTCATATGCATGCGAAAGTTGGACAGTGAATAAGGAAGATAGTAGAAGAATTGATGCATTTGAGTTATGGTGTTGGAGAAGAATATTGAAAGTACCATGGGCTACCAAAAAACAAACAGATCTATGTTGGATCAAGTACAGCCAGAGTGCTTCTTAGAAGCCAGGATGGTCAGACTTCATCTCTCATGCTTTGGGCATATTGTCAGGAAGGATCAGTCACTGGAGAGGGATATCATGTTTGGTAAGGTGGAGAGTCAGAGAAAAAGAGGAAGACCCCCAGTGAGATGGATTGGCAAAGTAGCAGCATCAATGGGTTCAAGTGTGGCAACAATTATGAGGTTAGCCCAGGACTGGGCAATGTTTTGTTCTGTTGCGAATAGGGTTGCTATGAGTCAATACTGACTTGATGGCACCTAGCAACAACAACAATGGGCAAAATATTGAATAACACAGGAATCATCAAAAGAAGATGTAAGGAACACACAGAGTGACTATACAAAAAAGAATTGATTGGCTCCCAATACAGTGGACAAACAAGCAAGAGGAACTCTTGCTTTCTCTTCTTTTGGAACTGGGAGTCTGCAAATCCTTTCCTAATGACCTTAGATTTAACTGGAATATTGTAAACAGAGAAAAAAAATGAAGTTGTCAGAGTTCATTTTGCTTGAATCTACAATAAACACTCATGGAATCAGCAGTCAAGAAGTCAAAGGACTTATGGCATTAGACTGCAGAAGACCTCTTTCTACAAAAGACCACTTTCATGTGTTGAAGAATAAAGACTTGACATTGAGGACTGAGGTGTTTCTGCCCTAATCCATGGTATTTTCAGTCACCTCATATGGATATGAAAGTTGGACAATGAATAAGGAAGACCAAAAAGAACCAATGCATTTGAATTATGATGTTGACAAATGAAATACCATGGGTTGCCAGAAGAATGAAAATGTCTGTCTTGGAAGAAATGCAGTCAGAATTTAGAAGTCGGAATGTCAAAATTTCATTTTTCATACTTCAGCTATTGGTGTCAGGAGGGGCCAGTCCCTGGAAATGGGCATCAAGTTTGATAAAGTGAAGAGTGAATAAAAAAGAGGAAGATCCCCAATAAAATGGACTGACACAGTGACAGCAACAATGGGTTAAAACATAAAAACAAATATGAAGATAGCTCATGATCAGGCAGTGAGTGTTTTGTTTTGTAGTGCGTAGTGTTGTTATGAGTAGGAACCTATTTAACTGCATCTAATAACTGAACTCTGCAAATATATTAATTAAATAAAAATAATGATCATGGTGTTATTGTTAGTTGCCTAGTTGTAGTTGAACTGCTTTAGACTCAAGATATTACGCATAACAGAAATGAAATGTTGCTTCATGATCATTGTGATAGCTAACCCTTATTGAATACTTTTTTTTTTTACGTTTTTATTGTGAATTATGTGGGGTTACATAGAAGAACATCAGTTTTACATTCATCCTATCGTATTTAATTTCATTGCATTGATTACAATCCCCTCAATCCATCACCAAATAACCAAAGGATACACCCCACAGGCCCGCCCACCCCCGGCCATCAGCACACAGCCCCTCTCCCTCCCTGAATCCCGTGTCCCCAGCCACTCCATCTGTCCACGTCATCATCTCTGTCTCCATGCCTGGTGTCACTGTCTCTCTGGGTAGGGAGAAGGTCATGTTCTCTGATCTTCTCACTTGATGGTCCCAGGGACCTC
>NW_006408683.1:5834282-5857803 GCF_000296735.1 Chrysochloris asiatica
AGCAAATGAAGGTTCTGTGGGCTTTTCTCCCATGAGCTTAACTCTATTCACATCATCATCGTCTAGTCCACTTTGAGGTGGCTTCTCTTCCCCAGTCGCATCTTGAGTGCCTTCCAACCTGAGGGGCTCACCTTCCAGCCCTGTATCTGACAGTATTTCTCTGCTATTCAAAAGGTTTTCAGTGACTCGTGATTCAGAAGTAGTTCGTCACTCTTTCTTCCTAGTCTGTCTTTGTCTAGAAGCTCATCTGAAACCTGTCCACCATGGGTGACCCTGCTGGTTATTAAAAATACTGGTGGCATAGTCCTCAGAATCACAACAACTCAAGCCACCACAGCACGGCAGACAGACGAGTGGTGGCCATTTGGTTTTATGTTGAAGCTGTCACTTTAAATTTTGATATCAATCCTGATACAATAAAGATATTCTCTCCTGATACAATCAATCCTGATACTATCAAGATGTTCTCTCCCAAGATGGCGTCTCCGGGAACAGCTGAGCATCTTGAACTAGAAAACAATGGATTTCTGGATTCTTCTACAAATTCTCCCAGCTGTAATCCCTCCAATCCTCCAAACATATCTTTATATTTGTTCCAGAGTTCCAGCACCATCCCCTGAGCCTTCTCGGTTCGGTATTCCGTGTTGTTGTTGATGGAGCTCCTCACTGCATGTCTACCCAACCCGCCATCAATTACTCATATGTAAATTCAAACTGCAGCTGAAGAAAATGAAAACAAGTCCACAAGAGCCAAAATACGACCTTGAATATATCCCACCTGAATTTAGAGATCATCTGAAGAGCAGATTTGATACATTAAACACTTGGTAAAGTGCCATTGAAACAGGGTAAGCCGTCTGAGATGTCTGACAGAGTATCTGCAACAGTGGACTCACATATACCAGTGATTGTGAGGAGGATACAGGCTATGTTCTGTTCTTTTGTTTGACAAGGTTGCTATGAGTTGGAGCAAACTGCAGGCAACTAAACAACAAAGGGATTCACACATCTTTCCTACATTTTGTCAAAGATGCTTTCCCATGTTGTTATATCAAGGTATACTCCTGGCAACAGGACATAAGAATTTTCATTGTTTTACTCTCATTCTTATACTTGGTACAACCCAAAAAGTCTACTGCCATCAAATCAATTCTGAGTTGTTGTTGTTGTTGTTAGGTGCCATCGAGTTGGTACCAAATCATAGTGACCCTATGCACAACAGAACGAAATACTGCCCAGTCCTGGGCCAACCTCACAATCGTTGCTACTTTGAGCTCATTGTTGCAGCCACTGTGCCAATCCATTGCGTTGGGGGTCTTCCTCTTTTTCTTTGACCCTCCATTTTACCAACAGGATATCCTTCTCTTGTGACTGGTGCTTCCTGACAATATATCCGAAGTATGAGAGATGAAGTCTGGCCATACTGGCCTCCAAGGAGCACTCTGGCTATACTTTCTATATTGTGTTTCTGAGACTGTAAATCTTTACTGGAGCAGACAGCCTCATCTTTCTCCCACAGAGCTTCTGGTGGGTTTGAACCACTGACCTTGTGGGTAGCAGTCCAGTGCTTATTCTACAATATCACTATGGCTCTTAATACTTGGTATAATCCATTATTTTTTTCATTCTAGTGGGTTTTCTCGAGATGGTCCAACATAATATTTTTAATATTTTTGATTAACAAACATTTCATTTTCTTTGAATTACTTGTTCATATATGTCCAGAAATGAATGAATACAGCAGGCCTGAAATTGCTACCCTTAGAAAGTTTTGCTTACAATCCTGGCCTTTGGCTGTCATTTGGGAATTTGAATTTCAGGAGGGTTCCTATCATTTCCAAAAGTGATAATGCAGTTTGCCTTGCCTAATATGTGCAAAAAATGTGGTTTATGCTGAACATAGTCTAGAATTTTGGTAGACACTAGACAGAGGTTATCTACAAGACCAGCTCTCAGTAAAAACCTTGAGTTCCAAGTCTCTAGTGAGCTCTGTTAAACAACACTTCACTTGTGTTTATAGCTCATTACTGGAGGAATTATGTGCTTCTCTGTGACTCCACTGAGATATGACTCTTTGAAACTTGTTCCTAGTTTCCTCTGGACTTAGTGCCGTGATGATTTTGCTTTGTATGTTAAGTACTGTGAATACTTGCAGTGAATCATAGAACCTTGTTAGTATTGTTAAATGCTGTCAAGCCAGATCTGACTCATAGTAACCCTATGTAGGGTTTCCAAGAGGCAGCTGGTGGGTTTGAAGCACCAATTTTGTGGTTCACAGTCCAGTGCCTTGCTGCTGTTGTTAAGTGCTGTTGAGTCTGTTCCAACTCATAGGAGCCCTGTATAGGGTTTTTGAGGAGCAGCTGGTGGGTTTGAACTGCTGTCCTTCTGGCTCAAACTGAACTTGTGGTCCAGCACATTATCCTGCAGTACCACACCAGGACTTCCATATAGGGTTTCCAAAGAGTGGCTGGTGAGTTTGAATCACAGACCTTGCAATTAGTAGTCCAGTACCTTAGACAGTATATATTGCTCATTTTTCTATGGATTTGACTTTTTTAAAAATAACTTTTTTTGTTTTTTTATATCTGTTTTGTATATATATATTATTTCTTTGTTGTTAATTGCTTTTAAATCAGCTGTTTTTTTCACTTTGTTTATGGAGTCTTTTAACTACAGAATGTTAACATTTAGAGGTAGTAAAATATTAGTCTTTTTTGTTATGGTTTTTGTGACTTGGTCATAAAAAGATTTGTCTATATTTTATCTAAAAAATTTTCAAGTGTTTCTTTTCACAGTTTGGTCTTCAATTCTCCTGCACATTAATTTTGAATATCAAAATCTAAAGATGGAGGATTCTAGGAAGATGTAGGCATAAACAAAACATTGTTTTGACCCTCCCCTACAAATACAAAAGAAATACAAGGAAATGGTGCTCAGATTTGAAGAACTCTGACTTGGGGAGCATAAGAAAGCATTGGGGGACTGCAAACAGGCTAGAATCAATAGATCGATGAGTCTCATATAGTTGGAAAAATGCTTCTTTCACCTTTCCTGCCTCTCCCCCAGCCACATGGATCACTGGGTCTGTAAACTGGGGTTATGACCACAGAAAAAGAGCCTGCTTCCCTGAACCCCACAGTCCCATCTGTGCAAAGAAAGAGGACCCCAAGCTTTCACCCTAAAGCCAACCATCAGACCCTACCAGGGATCCACTTGAAATGTACCAGGACTGCCCTGTTGGATGCAAGTCTACTGTGAAGTTTTATGGAAGGCTCATGCAGTGAAGCTGCTTTCATAGTAGCTTCTACCTGCCTTCGTGTGCAGCCCCATAGCACTGGCCTACGAAACCAACAGGTCAAACCTCCCTGGGGAAATTAGGACTAGTCTTCCTCTCCACTGCTGCTTATCACTGAGGACTGTTGATTGAGGCTTCTGTGTGTTAGGTATCAGGAGTCTAGAGTGGAGGCTGCACTCACAGATAACACTCTACTAGAGGGGACTCTGATAGTAACAAGACAGATCTTTATAAAGTTATGACCGGAGTTTGTAACTCCCTCCCCAACCTAGGAGTTGTTGGTTGCCTGGCTATGGCAAGCAGCTACAGAAGGCCTCCACAATACAGTCAATTCCCAGAGTCAGCACTCTACCTGCCTCCCTGTGCACACCATTGCTCAGGCCCCTGAAACTGACAGATTAGATCTCCCTGAGGATTAGTTTGTGTCTCTCTGTTCCCTGTTCCCTTGGTCCTGAGGACTGTTGACTGAGGTTGTTGTGTGCTAGGAAGCAGGCATCTTGAGTGAAGTCTACCCCATAGCCAACATTTGTTGTTGTTAAGTGCCATTCAGTCTTTCCAACTCACAACGACCCTGTATGGGGTTTTCGAGGAGCTACTGGTGAGCTTGAACCCCTGACTTTGTGGTTCAAACTGATCTTGCACTCCAGAACATTAACCCACAGAGCCATAACCAGAGCTCCATACTGTGGGAGGATCTTATAGTAACAAGGCAGATGTCCTTGTGGGTGCATTCAGAATATGACTACCCCTCCTTCCAATAGTTTCTCTGCTATTCATAAGGTTTTCAGTTACTAAATATTTGGAAGTAGTTCGTCTCTCCTTCTTCCTAGTCTGTCCTCGTCCGGAAGTTCATCTGAAACCGGCCCACCGTGGATGACCCTGATGGTATTTCAAATACCTGAGGCATAACTTCCAGAATCACAGCAACACACAAGCCACCACAGTAGGACAAACTGACAGTCGAGTGGTGGAGGAGAATATTGAAAGTGCCATGGGCTGCCAAAAGAACCAATAGATCCATTTTGGAAGAAGTGCAGCCAGAGTGCTCCTTGGAGGCCAAGATGGCCAAACTTCGTCTCTCATACTTCAGACATATTGTCAGGAGGGACCAGTCGCTGAAGAAGGATATCAAGTTTGGTAAGGTGGAGGGTCAGAGAAAAAGAGAAAGACCCTCAGCGAGATGGGTTCAAGCGTGGCAACAATAGTGAGGCTGGCCCAGGACTGGGCTGTGTTTCGTTCTGTTGTGCATAGGGTCACTATGAGTTGGTACCAATTCGATGGCACCTAACAACAACCCTCAAAAAGTACGTGTTGACTGTTGAATTGGTATGATGTCCTACAGAAGGGTCCATAAATGGAGTCAGGAGGTGAGTCATCTAAGTGGAGACTGCTCCCCAACCACCACAAAGCCACCAGGAATCTGAAACCAACAAGATAAACCTCAGAGGGCCTTCTGGGCAGGTGACAGCACCTCCTTCTGAAACAGAAAAAGAGTTTGCCTGTGCTTCCCCTAAATGTCAGCTCACATATAAGCAGCCTCCACAGGGCAGGGAAGGAAAACTTGGGTAAAATTGGAGGGCAACACCTAGTATTGAGGGGAGCTTGCTGAGTGTGGGTTTTCAACTGAAACGGCATTGCAGAAACAGGACTGGAAAAGAGTAATAGCCAGAGAGAGGGGACTGCGCCTCCTGGTGGACAGATTGATTAGTACAGGATATCTTGCCTGAGTGGTGGTGCCTGCTGGTGGACAGACTGACCACAAGTTTTCTGGTATGTTTGAGAGAGACTGAAAGTTGAAAACATTAGTTCTGGAAACTGTGAATCCCAATTAAGCCACCCAAGGAGAAGGAGCTCTCATGGAGAAAGAGTGGAAAAGGTAAGCAAAGGCTGAAGGCTCTACTCATTTATGAATTTCTTACAGAAAGTTGTTATTGTTAAGTGCTGTGGAGTCAGTTCCAACTCACAGCGACCCAGTTTTCGGTTTCCAGGGAGCAGCTGGTGAGTTTGAACCACTGACCTTGTAGTTCAAACTGACCTTGGGGCCCAGTGCTTTATCCCACAGCACTATACCAGGACTCCTTGCAGAAAGTTGTGTGGGCAAAACACTAAATGTGAGGTAAACTGAGGACATCAACACCTTTGAATAAAAGAAATCATGAGATACACAAAGAACAGAGAAAGAACAGCCCATCCAAATGAACATGACAAAGGGAGTGAAAGCATATTTGGCAACGACTAAATATTGAAAAAGGAGCTCTGGTAGCATAGTGGCTATGAATCGGGCCTCCAGTTCTTAGTCCCTTTCTTTCCATGAATCTAGAGTCCTTAGCTGCTCCCTCTCTTTATGTCCCCATTTCTGCCTCTAGCTCTGGTGTTGCTGCTTCTCTGGATAAGGTCCCACATTCTGCTTGTGCTCTTCTCCCTTGATGGCCCTAGGGTCCTCTGTTTCTGGACTGTAAGATTAACTACCATTTTTGTTACAAAACTCCTACCTTTATAGTTGGGACAGTTGCAGTTAGTCATGATAACAATTACTCACAACTGAATCATAAGAATCTTATCCCCATCTCTTTTTACCAGACCCATCTAGACCAGATGAAAACTATTCAGTGGGGACTCTATCTTCCCCACACAATCTTAAATTAAACTCCCTCTTGAAATCTTGTAAGCCATCCACTTTGTGCCTTTATCTCCCCCTCATTTTAGGTAGCCAATGTCTAAGTTGCCTTTCCCTATCTACCCTGTATACAGGAGGGGATAGCATTGATTCTTGATGTGAAGACTCCTTCCCTCTCTGTTGGTATTTACAACTACACCCGCCATGAGTATAGGTCAAGCTCATCAAATTGTAGCAATTTACACTTGTTTCCTTTATCAAAAATTGCTTTCTTTTTTTATCTTCCTCTAGTCAAGTTCTGATTATCAAGCCATCAAGGCTAGGTCAGATGGGTACTATCTGCAAGTTTGGGTGTTCTTGTACATCTCCCCTCCCTTCATATCAGTTGGATGCTTCACTCTCAGCTCTAACCCTCTGTGGCTATGTCCTTGTCTATGGGCTGAGGTGTCCCCAGGTCTCACCACACTTTGGACCAACCAGCCCTTCTTCTTCTCTCTCTCATCTCCAGGTCAACAGGAGTCTATGGAACATGGTTGAATGCAGCCCATTTCTTCATTGCTGCCTTTACCCCCTTCCACTCACCAGTAGACCAATGTGGTCACCAGCAAGCTTACATGCCTGCTCATGTGTTCCCTTTGAGTTTCAGTCTTAGAGGGGCATTTGTCCTGAAGGGAATTGATTGCTTGCCTTAATGGCTCCCCAGCGAACAGCTTGCTGATTCTTGTAGTAGCCAATCATAGTGCCATTTTTGTTTTGGGTTTTTCCTGATGATCTTTCTTTGAAGATGTATCTTGTCACTCTAGCTGTTCTAGGCTGGTCTGCTTGTAATTTCTAGTGGAAATGTCCCACTTCAGAAGGTTCTGGATGGGGCTTAGGATTCCACCTATGGTCCTATACACTGCAAAGGCTTTGCAAGAGGCCCATTTCACTGGGCAAGTTGTAGAACCCCTTTTAGATATTCCAGTCTTAATGAAATCTTTTCATGCACTTAAGTGTTTTATTTTTAGTAGGTCCCAGTCATCTATTTCATCTTCTGCTGTTTGTGTGTTGTCAGTATTATTTGATAGTATCTTGTATCAGAGCCCCCAAGTTTGTCCCTATTTTTTCCACTGATGATCTTTATAGTTCTAGGTTTCACATTTAGTTCATTAATCCATACTATCAAACATATAGTCTATTCTGGAGAATGTTTCATGTATCCTTGAAAAGAATGTGTATTGTGGTATTGTTGGGATGAGTGTTCTGTATATGTCTATGAGGTCAAGTTGGTTGATTATGTTGTTTAGTTCTTCTGTGTCTTTGCTGAATTTCTTTCTAGTTGTTTTTCCATCATTGAAAGTTGTGTGTTAAAATCCTTTACTATTATTGTTGTTGTTCTTGTTAAGTGCCACTGAGTCAGTTTTGACCCATAGCGACCCTGTATAGGGTTTCTGAGGATGTAAATCTTTAAGGGAGCAGAAAGCCTCATCTTTCTCTCATGGAACCGCTGATAATTTCAAACTGCTGACCTTGAGGTTAGCAGCCCAACTCGTAACCACTATGCTACCAGAGCTTTCTATTTCTTCAGAAAGATTTTGAACAATTTAGTATCCTGTTGTTCTATTCTAAGGACTATCTCCTGGTCTATATACAAGCTCCTCATGAGCACAACTCAGTGTTTTGGAATACCCACTCTTCACAAAGCTATCCACATTTTGTCTAATTCACACAGTCCAATGTCTTTGCATAGCCAACAAAGCACACATAGATGTTTTTCTGATATGCTCTGCTTTCAGTTAGGATCCATCTGATGTTGGCAATGTTCTACATCCTCCAATGTCTGAGTCCAGTTTGAATTTCTGACAGCTCACTGTCCATGAGCTCTTGTAACTGTTTTTGAATTGTCTTCAGCAAAATTTTACTTGCATGTGATAGCAATGACATAGTTAGATGATTTTCTCATTCCATTGGGTCACCTTTCTTTGGAATGGGCACATATATGGATCTCTTCCAATCAGTTGTCCATGTGCTGTCATTCAAATTTCTTGGCATCTATGACGGAGTGCCTCCAGTTCTACATCAGTTTGTTGAAGCATTTCAATTTGTATTCCATCAATTCCTGAAGCCTTGTTTTTCACCAATGCCCTCTGTGCAGTTTGGATTTCTTCCTTCAATACCATTGGTACTTGATTACATTATACCCTCTTGAAATGGTTGAACATTGACCAATTATTTTTGGTACAGTAGCTCTCTATATTTCTTTCATCATCTTTTTTTTTTTTTTAAACTTTTATTGAGAACTGGGTGATTGGGTGAAGGTTTACAGACAAGATCATCAGTTGATCATTCAACAAATTATACACTTTTTTTCATTTTAAAGATTACAATCCCTTCCCTGCAGCAACAGTTATCCTACTTCCTCCCTGTGTATACCCATTTACAGCTCATATTTCACAAATGAACAAAGCAAAAATATTTGATGTACACATACAACACAAAAAAATATATTTATTTAAATGTCCAAAGGGCCCATTCTGCAAACCAGCCTCATGCCCACAGGCACACTGCCTTTTTCAATCTATGTATATGGAGCCCACAGCTGTCTCTCCATGTCACCACCTCTGCCACCTTTTCTGCTCTCACCGCTTTTCTAGGTAGAGATCTTTTGCTCCATTCATGCTCATCCTTCTTATCTTTCATCATCTTTTGGTGCTCCTTAAAATTCAATATTTTATCAGAGAATCCTTCAATACTGCAACCTGAAGCTTGATTTTTTCTTCACTTCTTTCAGTTTGAAAAATGCTGAGCATGTTCTTCCCTTTTGGTTTTCCAACTCCAGATGTTTGGACATTCATTATAGTACTTTACTTTGTTTTCTCAAGCTGCCCTTTGAAATTTTCTGTTTAGCTCTTTTACTTCATTATTTCTTAATTTTTACTTTTTTACTTCTTATTACATACTACATTCCAGAACACATTTTGGCATCTCTCTGACATCCACTTTGGCCTTTACTTTCTTTCATGTCTTTTTTGTGGTCTTTTGTTTTCTTTCTTTATGGTGTTTTTGTTGTCATCCCATAACTCTTTTGGTTTTTAGTCATTAGTATCTAATGTGCCAAATCTATTCTTGAGGTAGTCTCTAAATTGAGGTGGGGTATGTTCAAAGCCATATTTTGACTTTTGTGGACTTATTTTAATTTTCATCTTCAGCCTGAACTTGCATATGACTATTCCATAATCAGCTTCTGGCCTTGCTTTGGCTGATGATATTGAGTTTCTCCATTGCTTCTTCCCACAAATGTAGCCATTTTGATTACTGTGTGTTCTACCTGGTGAGGTTCATGTGTATAGCACTGTTTATGTTGTTGAAAATAGGTATTTACAATGAATAAGTTGTTGTTCTTGCAAAATTCTATTATGCAATCTCCAGTCTCATTTCTATAACCAAGGCCTTATTTCCCACTTACTGTGTACAACTTTCACATTCTGATCACCAGCAATTAATGCATCTTGATTGCATATTTGATTAATTTCAGACTGAAGAAGTTGGTAGAATTCTTAAATTTCATCATCACTGGCTTTAGTGGTTGTTGCACACATTTGAATGATAGTAGTTTTAACTAGTCTTCCTTGTAGGTAAATGGATAATATCCACAGACAGCATTGTGCTTCAAGATAGGTCTTGAAATTCTCTTTTTGAAATGATTTTGACACAATTCCTCTTCAATTTGTCATTCCTGGCATACTAAATCATATGATTATTTGGTTCAAAATGGCCAATACCAGTCAATTTCAGTTTACCAATGCCAAGTCATTTAGGTCAACTCTACTTTGAGAGGCGTCCTGGTGCTGCACTGTAGGATAAGCATTCAACTGAAAGGTTGGTTTGAACCTCAAGGCTGATGGCTCAAACTCACCAGCAGCTCCTAGGAAACTCTATACTGGATCACTATGAGTCAGAACCAACTTGATGGCACTTAACAACAACTACTACTTTGAGACAGCAGCTCTACTCAGTCATATTTTGAGTGACCTCCAACCTGAGAGGCTCACCTTTTGGCCCTATATCAGATAATATTCCACTGTTATTCATAATTGTTTTCAGTGCCTAACCATTCAAAAGTGATTCACTTTCCCTTCTTCCTGGTCTGTCTTAGTCTGGAAGCTCAGCTGAAACCTGTCCACATGTGTGACTTTGCTGGTATTTAAAATATTGGTGGCATAGGTTCCAGCATCAGAGCAACACACAAGCTACCACAGTACAACAAATGGACAGATGAGTGGTGGCAGAGAAAACTAGCTAAAGAACGGATAGTGAGATTTCCACGGTCTGGACACCTCCTAGCTATCTTCCCAACCCCTTCTTCTGACATTCCAGGACTCACTTTATGCTCCAATAACAACTTGCACTATGCCTTTTCTTGTTCACTAAAAACTATCACTCTTGCTTGAAATGCTCACCTGGTGGAATTCACTACTGCCCTCCTTAACTCTCATCCTCCCTTCTGCGTCCAGCTAATTATCTGTTTCTTTTAAGACTGTGTTGTTGTTAAGTGCCAGTGAGTTGGTTCTGACTCATAGTGGCCCTGTTAAGGGTTTCTGAGTAGTGACTGGTGAGTTTGAACCACCGACCTTATGGTTCAAACCAACCTTGTAGTCCAGTGCATTATCCTGTAATGCCATACCAGGTCAAATGCAAGGAATATGTTCCCGAGTCCCTCTCCCTACCATGACTAGGTTGGATTCTTTTTCCTTTGTGTTTCAGTATCACCTTCCTATATCATTCCTTTCTATCATTGCCCCGTAGTATGCCAACTTATAGGTTTATCTACTTCATCAGATTTCTCAGGATACAAGTACTGTTTTATTCATAGGCATGGGGCTGCTAACCATATAGTCAGAAATTCGAATCCACCACTGCTCCATAGGAGAAAGATGAGGTTTTCTGCTACTGTAAAGATTTACAGGCTCGGAAACCCTATACAGGGTTGCTATGAGTTAAGACTGACTCCACAGCACACAGTAGTAGCAGCAGCAGCAGCAGCACACTATTAAATCTCTGGATTTATGCTCAGTTAAAAATGGAGCGGTTAATAGTTCAAATCTGCCTAGTGGTGTGGAAGAAAACCCCATGGAGTACAGTTCTAATCTGAACACAAGGGGTTTCAAAACTGATTTGGTTTTGGTGCAAAGTAAGTGTTTAATTGTGCTTTATTGGATATGCAAAGGCTGGCTGTGTGGATCATGACACTTAATTGTGCTCTGAGGAACCTGTACATAGGCCAAGAGACAGTCATTTGAACAGAACAAGGGGATACTGAATGGTTTAAAATCAGGAAACGTATACATCAGGGTTTTATTCTTTCACTGTATTTATTCAATCTGTATGCTGAGCAAATAATCAGAGAAGATAGAGTATGTAAAGTAGAATATGGCATCAGAATTGGAGGAAGATTTGGTAACAATCTGAGACATAATTGATACAATTTTGCTTGATGAAAGCGAAGAGGATTAAAATACTTACTGATGAAGATCAAAGACCACAGGGTTCTGTATGGGTTGCACCTTAATGTAAAAGAAAGCAAAGATCCTCACAATTGGAAGAAAAATAACATCATGATAAATGGAGAAAAGACTGAAGTTGTGAAAGACTTCATTTCACTGATATCCACAATCAACACTTACGTAAGTAGCAGCCAAGAAATCAAATGTTGTATTGCATTAGGCACATCTGTGGTATAAAAACTCTTTAAAGTGTTCAAGAACAGAGATCAGTTTGAGGCTTAAGGTGCCCTTGACCCAAACCATGATATTTTCTATAGCCTCATATGCATGTGAAAGTTGGACAACAAATAAGGAATATTGTAGCAGAATTGATGCAATTGAGTTACAGTGTTGGAGAAGAATATTGAAAGTACCTTGGACTGCCAGAAAAACAAGCAAATCTGTTTTGGAAGACGTACTGTCTGATTGCTCTTCACAAATCAGGATGGTGAGACTTTGTTTCTTATATTTCAGACATGTTATCAGGAGGCACCAGTCCCTGGAAAGGGACATCATGCTTGGTAGAGTAGAAGGTCAGTGAAAAAGCAGGAAGACCCCTACCAAGATGGATTGGTACAGTGATAAGATGCATTACTTTTATAGTCCTAAATCAAGAATAAGATATGCAAGCTAAGTTAGGGATAATTTTGAAATCTACCTAATATACTGTACTCTATACTTACTCAACCTGTATACTGAGCAAATAATCCGAGAAGCTGGGTTATATGAAGAAAAATGTAGCATCAGGATTGGAGGAAGACTCATTAACAACCTGAGATATGCAGATGATACAACCTTGCTTGCTGAAAGTGAAGAGGACTTAAAATATTTACTGATGAAGATCAAAGAGCACAGCCTTCAGTATGGGTTACATCTCAATGTAAAGAAGACAAAAATCCTCACCACTGGACCAATAAACACCATTCTTATCAATGGAGAAAAGATTGAAGTTGTCAAGGTCGTCATTCTTCTTGGGTCAATTATCAATACTCACAGAAGCAGCAGTCAAGAAATCAAATGACGTATTGCATTAGGCAAATTTGCTGCACAAGACCTTTTAAAGTGTTGAAGAGCAAAGATGTCAGCTTGAGGACTAAGGTGCTCCTGACCCAAGCCATGGTATTTTCAATAACCTCATATGCCTGCGAAAGGTGGACAGTGAATAAAGAAGACCATAGAATTGATGCTTTTGAGTTATGGTGTTAGAGGAGAATATTGAAAGTGCCATGGCTGCCAAAAGAACCAATAGATCTGTTTTGGAAGAAGTGCAGCCAGAGAGCTCCTTAGAGGCCAAGATGGCCAAACTTCGTCTATCATACTTAAGACATATTGTCAGGAAGGACCAGTCACTAGAGAAGGATCTCATGTTTGGTAATATGGAGGGTCAGAGAAAAAGAGGAAGACCCCCAACGAGATGGATTGGCCAAGTGGCAGCATCAATGGACTCAAGCGTGGCAACAGTAGTGAGGTTGGCCCAGGATTGGGTAGTGTTTTGTTCTGCTGTGCATAAGGTTGCTATGAGTCGGTACTGACTTGGTGGCACCTAACAACAACAACAACAATCAGGAATCTATCAGAGTCGTAGTGTGGTGCTATATGTTAATGCGCTCAATTGTAAAATTGGTTTGAACTGCAAGATCGGCAGTTCAAGTTCACCAGCTGCTCCTCGGAAACCCTATACAGGCTCACTATGGGTTGAAACCAACTTGATGGCACTTAACAACACCAACAACCAGGAATTGAGGTTATTTCCTTGCAAATTCTCTGTTATTATTGTCCCACACAAAGAAAAATCATACATCTGTCACCTGGGAAGGTTGTTACTGTTAAACAGGGAGTAGTGCTAGTAGGAACTTGGAGAGAGATTTAGAGAAGATAAAGCAAGGGTTAGGATACTGCCTCCATCACTAAAAAGGTGCTCACTTAAGTATCAGCTACTAAATTGCAAACTTTCTGAACATACAGCTACCATGGATTATCCAACTTTGTATAATTTATACAGGGATACATAGGCAATATTATAAGTTTAGTTCCAGGCCATGACAACAAAATTAATATCACAAGAAGGTGAGTCACACAATTTTTTGTTTCCCAGTACATATAAAATTTATTTTTTTATTATATTTAAGTAATCATGTGAAGCTGTAGGATAAGCACTTGAATTCAAGGTCAGTTTGAACTGCAAGGTCGGTGGTTCAAACTCACCAGTCACTCCTTGGAAACCCTATACATGGTTGCTATTAGTTGGAACTGGCTCAATGGCACTGTACTAAAATGAAATTTTGCATATATTGGGTGCCTCAAAATATTTATTATTAAATAAATGGTTAACTAAAATTGCCTTTATATTGTTGTTTTGAAACTTTCAAAAAAGTGAAAACATTTGGAAAGTATATACTTACAATTGAACCACAGGATGAAATTGTTTTCTGAATTCCAGTTTCAGAGGACAGCCATATGCTTTCCAGTCATACTGTACTTTCTAGGAAAGGAAAATACTCTAGTTATTTTACATATTTGACCCATTAACAACATTATAATTTTCTTACCAAGTTTTTAGATGGTTGATGCCTCAGATATGACCTGGAAAAAAGACATTTTACATTATTTACTTCTCTTTTCCTCTTTTCAAATGTAAAAACTAAAAATGACTACTTTACTTTATTTAGATATAGATTTTCCTAGGTAAGACAGTGTCATGAAAATAAATTGGATAACTATAATTTAAAATTACTGAGTGCTACTATGTTTCAGGTACTTTCCACATATAGTATTGTTGTTGTTAAGTGCCGTCGAGCTGGCTCTGACTCATTGTGACCCTGTATAGGGTTTCCGAGGAGCAGCTGGTGCATCTGAACTGCTGACCTTGTGCTTCAAACTGAGATTGTAGTCCAGCACTTATCCTACAGCACCACACCAGGACTCCTACATATAATAGTGTATTCTTATGGTAATCAATAGGGTGTGAATTGTTATCCTCTGCTTGTGTATATATGACATTATTGTCAGAAAATTGTATGAAATGAAACTATAAAGCCTGTGTTCATTGTGTTACTTCAATGCAGTCCTTTCCAAAGTATTTCTAGATCAAAAAATAAAGTCAGTCAGAATCAGTAACAATATACGTGCAGTTTAAACTTGCAGCTACTTCCTAACTTAATTTTTTTTTTGCTAAAATGGAATACTTTTCCTTCATGAACTCAAGGATCTCCTATTTTGTGGATCCTCAATGTTAAATCACTTTCATAAGCCACATGTCCCATATATCTTACATATATCCCAGAAAACAGAACTCTAGAAATTTCCTTAATAGTGGAGTGTGCATACTTTATATTCTTTCCCTTAAGGTCTAGATGCTAGGCTCACACAAATGACCCATGATGCAGAGCCAGAAAATATTTCTGAGGAAGAAAAGGTAATGGAACTAATTGAAAGAGAATTCCAAAGAATGATAAATAGGTACTTAAAAAGGATGCATACTATAAGAACTAACAGGCAAAATAAATGCATATTTTGAAACAATATAAAATCTGTGATTACAAATTCAGAAGATTAATACTAAGATCTCAGAAATGGCCAATATGTTGAAAGGGCAAAAGAGTATATGCAAAGCAATGGAAGTCCAAATTAGTGACCTTGAAGATAAATCCCTCAATACTAGTATGCTAGAAGAGCAATCAGAAAAGAGAATGAAGAAGTCCAAAGAAAGCCTAAGAATTATGAGGTGATTGGAATTTCAGAAAAGAAAGAAACAGTAAAAAGCACAGAGAAATTGTCTAATAGTTGTTGAAAGAAAACTTTCCTAATATCATGAATGATGAGAAGATAGAGATACATGAAACTGAGCGAACACTAAATAGGATATACTCCAAAAGAAAATCCTCAAGACATGCCATAATTGAACTTTCCAAAACCAAGGAAAGAATCCTGAGAGCAGCTGGGGAAAAACAAAAAGTTACCCATAAGGAAGAACCAGTAAGACTAAGCTCTGATTTCTCAGCAAAAACCATGCAAGCAAGAAGTCAATAGGATGACATATGCAAAACTATGAAAGAAAAAACTGCTAACCAAGTATCATATTCCCAGAAAAGCTGGCTCTAAAATACAGTGGCAAATTAAGACTCTCCTGATAAATAGAAATTAAATGAATTTGTGATAAGACCAACTTTGTGAAAAAATGCTAAAGGGTTTTCTTTGGACTGAGAAACAACAATAGGACACAATAATGTGAGATTAGCATCACCCAGAATTCAATCCTGATATGTTGTTGAGTACCATTGGGTCAGTTCCTACTCATGGCAACCCTGTATAGGATTTTCAAGGCTTTAAATCTTCTAGGGAGCAAAACGTCTCACCTTTCTTCTGTGGAGTGACTGGCAGGCTTGTGGGTTACAGTCCAGTGACTATCATATAGAAGTATTCAAAGTAAAACAAACCCACAAGACTGAAAATAGGGAATCAATGATATCATTTTATAATGACGTCAAATACACAGCAGAAAAAGAGAATAGTGTAGATACAGAACTTCCAAAAGGCAAGTAAGTCAAGTAGATTTCAAGATAAAACAGACTACTTTAATTAGAGAAAAAGATGAATAACTTGCAGGATAGCCTCAAAGAAAATGAATACACCTGCACATTTAAAGAAGAAAATCAAAAGATTTAGTAAACATTTACACAACAGAATTGAAAATGCAAAGAAAACCCACAAACAAAATGAACTCAGTACAGAAAATTACATGGAACAAACAACCAGCAGCACCATACACACACACACACATCACCACCAACACATGCACAGCAAAAAGACAGCAATCAATTCATACCTATGCACTAAATGTAAATAGATTAGTTGCATCAGTCAAGAGACATAGAGAGCAGAATGGATAAGAAAACAGGATCCTTCAATATGCTGTCTAGAAGAGATATATCAAAAACATGGAGACAGCCAAAATGCCAATCAACAAAAGAATGGTTAAACTTTGGTATATTTATACAATGGAATACTATACAATGTTGAAGAATAATGATGAATCTGAGAAACACCTCACAACATTAATAAAGCTAGAGGGCATTGTGTTGAGTGAAATTAGTGAATCACAAAAGGACAAACATTGTATTAGAACAATGTTGTAAAAAGTTAAGAAAAGGTTTTCTTGATAAAAGGAACAATCTATGATGGTTACAGGGTGGGTAAAGAATAAGGGAAAATTATTCATGGACTAGAGGGCAGATAGATATTAACATGGGTAAGAGGGTATGCAATATACTACAAGAGGAATGTTAGCAGAAGAAAGATGAAGGTAGCAGGAGACATAGAGAGGAATGCAATATTAAAGTGAATAGAGGTAAATATCTCTATTAACTCTTGGTACATGGAAGGGATTGCAACCATTGTAGTGAAACAAGATGTATGATTTGTTGAATGTAAAACTGATGGTGTGCTCTGTAGGCCTTTGCTCAAGTCACAATAAAAAGTTTTTTTGTTTTTTTAAAAAAGGTCCAGATGCTACATAAACACTAAAAGGAACGTCTTCACCAACTATTAAACATTTTTTCTAATCCCTTCAATTTCAATTACTGCCTTCACCAAGCTTTGCAACCTGGAGCATCTAGGTCCTCTCATCCTCCCACCCTGTCCTAAGGTTGAATAAAATCACTTGAAGTATATGTCCAGCGTTTAAGCCCTCATTCAGTTTAATTAAATAGAATTTAAATAAGAAAATTTCACAGCTTTTCAAATATTCCAGAGGCTGTGGACTTGTATCTGTTTGGCAGCCTGAAATATATTTTAAATTACAAGTTTACATGAACAGTCTTACAAAGATAAACAGAATGTGAAAGTTGGAAACAAAGAAGGGTTGGCAGCTGGAAAATTTGGCCTGGCGATAGAAACAATTCCAGCCACTGCATGGTGAGTTTTGCATGACCAGCGACTTATTTATTGCAAATAGCTTTCTTCAGCATTGGTGTATTTTTCAATAAATTGTGACTATACATATGGACCTCTCTAAGTGAAATCCCAGGAGTCAAACTGACTACATCTGTGAACAAAGACGATGGCGAAGCTCAATAACATCATTCAGAACAAGGCCAGGGGCCAACTGCAAAACAGATCATCAATTGATCACATGCAAGTTCAAGTAGAAGATTGAAAAAAATGAAAACAAGTCCTCAAAAGCCAAAGTATGACTTGAGTGTATCCCACCTGAATTTAGAGACCACGTGCAGAGGTTTGACTCACTGAACACCAATGACTGAAAACCAGCTAAGTTGTGGTTTGAAGATACCATACATGAAGAAAACAAAGGTCATTAAAAAGACAGGAAAGAAGAGACCAACTGGATATCAGAAGAGGCTTTGAAATTTACAGTAACTAAAGCAAGATGGATTGGCAAAGTGGTAGCATCAATGCGCTCAAGCACGGCCAACCATTGTGAGGTTGGACCAGGACAGGGCAGTGTTTTGTTCTGTTGCACATAGGGCCGATATGAGTTGGTACTGACTGGATGGCACCTAACAACAAAGCAAATGGAAGAAATTAGGCACTATGGGTTAATGCACTGGACTGCAAAGTTGGTTTGAACCACAAGGTTGGTGGTTCAAGCTCACCAGCTGCTCCTCAGAAATCCTATACAAGGTCGCTATGAGTTGGAACCAACTCAATAGCACTTAACAACAACAACAAGAGCTGAACAGAAGAATTTAAAGGGTAGCTTGAGAAGACAAAGTAAAGTATTATAATGAAATGTGCAAAGACCTGTAGTTAGAAAACCAGAAGGGAAGAAAATACTGGGCATTCCTCAATCTGAAAGAATGGAAGAAAAAATTCAAACCTCAAATTACAATATTGAAAGAGTCTATGGGCAAAATGTTGAATAATGCAGGAATCATGAAAAAAAAAAGATGAAAGGGATACATAGAGTCATTGTACTGAGAAGAATTGTTTATTGTTCAACTATTTCAGGAGGTATTGTATAATCAAGAACTGATGGTACTAAAGTAAGAATTCCAATATCTACTGAAGGCATTGTCAAAAACAAAACTTTAGGAATTGACAGAATATGAATTGAGATGGTTAACAGATGCAATACTGGAAGTGCTGATTCATTTATGTCACAAAATTTAGAAACAGTTGCATGGACAACCAAATGCAAGAGATTCATATTTGTGTTCATTCTAAAGAAAGTTTATTTAAAGAATGCAGAAATCATCAAACAAGTAAAAAAATTTTTTTTTTCAAACAAGTAAAATTTTTGCTGAAAGATTTCCATAGGGAATAGCCAGAAATTAAAGACAGATTCAGAAGAGAAAGTGGAATAAGGGATATCATTGTTGTCAGATCTTGGCTGAAAGCAGAGAATACCAGAAAGATGTTTGTTGTTGTTGCTAAGTGTTGTTTAGTTGGTTCTGACTCTTAGCCACCCTGTATAGGGTTTCCGAGGCTTTAAATCTTTGCAGAATCAGAAAGCCTCATCTTTCTCCCATGGAGCGACTGGTGGACTTGAACAGCAGACCTTGTGGTTCAGATGCTTATTGTATGGAGTCACGATGCACCCCAGAAATACCTGTGTTTTATTGTTCATGGAAAGGCATTCAACATTGTGGATGATAACAATTACCAATAACATTGGGAAGAAAAGGAATTCAAGAATACTTAATTGTGCTCATGTGAAACCTTCACACAACTAGGGGGAAATGTGTGGTTTAAAATCAGAAAAGGGTTGTATCTAAGGGCAGATTGCCCAATAAATTGGATAAAGATGAATTTACTAATTTGTACTTACTAGTTTGTAGTGCATAACTTCATATGTTTTTCATCACAATAAGCCAGTGCTTACCTTGGTTACTGGGTACTCTGTCTCTGTTAGGGATTGTAAATTTGAAAAGAGGTTTTGACATTGCAGGAAGGTACTGTGGGGTTGTGAGAGAGACAGATGCCAAATCTAGAAGCAAAATCTTTGATGTGGTGAAAAAAATGTAAAATTGTCCACTACAGATCAGTAAATAAGCACAAGTAAGGTTGTGCTTACCTTGCTTATTGGATAATTTGCTCCTGGTTGTATCCCTTTACCATACATATTCAATCTGTATACTGAGCAAATAATCCAAGAAGCTGGATTATATGGATGAAGAAGTGCAAGACATTGAAAACTCATTTGTTGCTATTGTTAAGCGTTGTCGAGTTGGTTGTGACTTACAGTGACCCTGTATAGTGTTTCAGAGGAGCGACTGGTGAGTTTGAACTGCTGACCTTGCAATTCAAAGTGACTTTGTGGTCCAGTGTTTATCCTACAGCACCATACCAGGACTCCGTTAACAACCTGCAATATATAGATGACAAAACTTTGCTTGCTGAAAGCCAAGAGGATTTAAATCACTTTATAGATGAAGTTCTCAGTATAGGTTACATCTCAACATAAAAAAACAAAAATCCTTACAACTGGTCAAATGAGCAACATCCTGATAAACAGAGAAAAGATTCAAGTTGTCAAAGATTTCATTTTAATTGGACTCACAAGTACTGCTATGGAAGCAACAGTCAAAAGATCAAACTATATATTATACTGAACAAATCTCCTGCAAGAGACCTCTTTAACATGTTCAAAACAAAGATGTCATTTTGAGGACTTAGGTGTGCCTGACCCAAACCATGGCATTTTCAATTGCCTAATATACATGTAGAAGCTGAACACTGAATATGGAAGATCAAAGAAGAATGGATGCTACTGAATTATTTGTTGTTGGTGAAGAATATTGAATATACCATGGATTTCCATGATAAATAATACATCTGCCTTGGAAGAAGTACAGTCAAAATACTCATTAAAAGCAAGAATGATGAAATTTCATCTCACAAACTTTGGACATGGTATCAGGAAGGAGCAGTCCATAGAGAAGAACATCATGCTTGGTAAGATAGAGGTCAGTGAAAAAGAAGAAGACCCTCAATGAGATGGATTGACACAGTGACCACAAAAATGGGCTCAAACATAGCAACAATTGTGAGGATGGTAAGGACTGGGCAGTGTTTCGTTCTGTTATACATAGGAGTATTATGAGCCAGAGCTTATGGTGCATAACAACAACAACAAAAGATAAAGGTAATAATTTATTTTGTTATATCTTTAAAGAATAATCTTATTAAAATAAATATAAAATATAACAAAAAGTGAAGAGCAAAGATGTCATCTTGAGGACTAAGGTATGCCTGACCCAAGCCATGATATTTTTAATAACCTCATATGCATGTGAAAGCTGGACAGTGAAGAAGGAAGACCATAGAAGAATTGATGCATTTGAGTTACGGTGTTGGAGGAGAATATTGAAAGTGCCATGGGCTGCCAAAAGAACCAATAGATCCGTTTTGGAAGAAGTGCAGCCAGAGTGCTCGTTGGAGGTCAAGATGGCCAAACTTTGTCTCTCATACTTCAGACATATTGTCAGGAGGGACCAGTCGCTGGAGAAGGATATCATGTTTGGTAAGGTGGAGGGTCAGAGAAAAAGAGGAAGATCCCCACCAAGATGGATTGGTCAAGTGGCAGTATCGATGGACTCGAACGTGGCAACATAGTTAGGTTGGCCCAGGATCGGGCAGTGTTTCGTTCTGTTGTGCATGAGGTCGCTATGGGTTGGTACCGATTCGATGGCACCTAACAACAACAACAAAGCTGACTGCACATTTAGTCCTACCACACTGATGCTGATAGGAATTCATTGAATAGTTAGCAACTGATTAAATGGTTTGCACTACATTTATATAAAATTTAGTGCTTATGTTAAAATTTATTTCTTACTTGTCAATCACGTAAGAAAAATTGTACTGATAGCATCCATCTTTAGGAAATCTATAAAATATAAAACATAATGAAGTTACAATAGCATCATTCCTTATATATTTCATAAACATTTCATCATTTGTTGTTGTTAGGTGCCATTGAGTCGCTTCTGACCCCTAGTAACACTATGTACAACATAATGAAACACTGCCGAATCCTAAGCCATCCTCACAATTGCTAATATGCTTGAGCCCATTGCTGCTATCTGTGTGCCAATCCGTCAGCAATGCGTCATCATGGTCAAGTCTACTCTGAGGCGGCAGTTCTTCCCCAGTCTTATTTAGCTCAGTGATTCTCAAACTAGAGAATACCTCAGAATCATCCCTTACTAGACAGAATCTCTGGGATTGGTAAATGTCCCCAGCATTTCTTCTTCTTTTTAAAAATCTGCTTGACATCTACTGATTTATCAGGTAGTTTTCATATACGTTAATTTAAAATTCATAGAAAATCTTTCAAATCGAAGGTTATTTCTTTGGATTGTTTTATCCCACATAAGTTTTTTTTCCCAACTTTTTTTTATTGTGAATTGAGTGAAGATTTACAGAACACATCATCAGTTTTACATAAAACAAATCATATACTATACTTCACTTCATTACATGGTTACAATCTCCTCCATGTACCAATAATTAACAGTTTTTATCTCTATTCACTGAAACTATTACATTTCTCCTTGTTTCTCTTGCTACCGTCATCTTTCCTCTGTTAACCTCCCTCTTGTTGCATATAGCCTGCCCTGTCACCTATGTTAGCATGTGTCTACTCTCTAGCACATGAATAATTTTCCCTCCTCTCTGCCAGCCATCATATCAAGAAAATCTTTTCTTAACATTTTGTAACATTGGTCTTATACAATATTTGTCCTTTGATGATTGACAAATTTCACTCAGCATAATTTCCTCCAGGCTCATCCATGTTGTGAGGTTTTCACAAATTTATCATTTACCTTTCAATGTTTTGTAGGATTCCATTGTGTATATATACCAAAGTTAGTTTGTTTACCGTTTTTCTATTGATGGGCATTTAGATTGTCTTCACCTTTTTGACATGTCTCTTGCAGATAGAATATTGAAAGATCCTATTTTTTTTAACCAGTCTGTACTCTGTTTCTTGACTGGTACATTTAATCCATTTTACATTCAGTGTAATTAGCACTAGGTATGAATAGACTGCTGTCATTTTTCTGTGTGCTGTTTTGTGTGTGTGGTGCTGCTGGATTCTTAGTTCCTCATAATTTTCATTTCATTTGTGGGTATTCTTTTCATATCAGTTTCTTTTGTGTTAATGTTTACTAAATCTCTCTGATTTTCCTCTTTTTTTATTTTGATGTGTAGGTGTATTATTTTTCTTTGCAATTACCCTACATAGTATTCATTTTTATTTTTACCCTTTTTAAACAGTCTGTTTTATCTTGAAATCTACTTGAATTCCTTGCCATTCGTAAGTTCAGTATTTACACTATTCCTTCTTTTTACTTTGTAGTTTTACATTGATATCTCCTGGTTCCCTATTTTCAGTCTTGTAGGTTAGTTTTACTTTAAATACTTGCATATCTGAATTGAGTTCTGGGTAGTGTTGTCATGTATGGTAATCTCAGACTATTTGTCTACTGTTGTTGTTTGTCAGTCCAAAGAACACCCTTTAGCATTTTTTGTAAAGTTGGTCTGGTCATTACAAATTCCTTTAATTTCTGTTTATCAGGAAATGTCCTAATTTTTGCTGTCATATTTGAGGGACAGCTTTGGTTGGTTGGCAATTTTTTTCTTTCAGATTTTTGTATATGTTATCCCATTACCTCTTGCCTGCATGGTTTCTGCTGAGAAATCAGAGCTAAGTCTTTTTGGTTGCCCTTTGAGGTAATTTTTTGCTTTTCCCAAGCTGCTGTCAGGATTCTTTCCTTGTCTTTGATTTTTGAAAGTTTGATTATGATATGTCTTGGTTTCCTTTTGGGATCTAGCCCTCCATAGCTATGTCCCTGTCCATGGGCTCAGGAGTCCCCAAGTCTCACTACACTTCAGACCAACCAACCCTTCCTCTTCTCTCTCTCATTTCAAGGTCCATGGGAGTCTATGGAACATGGTCAAGCTCAGCCCATATCTTCATTGCTGCCTTTTCCCCATTTCTGCTCACAAGTAGGCCAACATGTTCTCCAGCAAGCTTACATAACTGCTTATGTGTTCCTTTTGAGTTTCAGTCTTGGATGGGGTTTGTCCTGAAGGCACTTGATTTCTTCTTAAATATTTCAT
>NW_006408683.1:5860088-5867981 GCF_000296735.1 Chrysochloris asiatica
TGTTTTTCTTAGATTTTCATTTTCTTGGTATGTTGTGAAGTATTAATTTTCTTTGAGGTTACTCTATATTCTATAACTTTTCCCTCCATTTAAAATAGTCTATTTTATCCTGCAATCTTCCTGACTTCCTTATCACCTGGATTTCTGTTCCTATATTTTCCCCTCTTTCACATTGTAATTGTTTGGACCATAGACAGACTTCCCAGGTCCTCTGAATTCATTCTTGTAGTTTTGTTCTGTTCTGGACTCTTCTATATGTTGACTGAGGTAGTGTTGCCACGTCTGCCAATATCTGGTGTTACCTGTTCTTGTTGGTTTTCAGTCCCGAGAACTTCATTTAGGATGTTTTGAAGTGATGGATTAGCTTTGACAAAGTCCTTTAGCTTCTGTTTATCCTGGAATGTTTTGATTACGCCTTCATATTTGATTGACAGCTTTGCTGGGTAGACAATTCTTGGTTGGCAGTTTTTTTTTCTTTCAGGTTTTTATATAAGTCTCCCCATTGCCTTCTTGTCTGCATAGTTTCTGCCGAGAGATCAGCGTTTAATCTGATTTGCTTGCCTTTGTAAGTAATACTTCTCTTTTCCCTAGGTGCTTTCAGGATTCTTTCCTGGTCTTTGATTTTGGAGAGCTTGATTATGATATGTCTTGGTGATTTTCTTTTGAGGTCTATCCTTCCTGGGGTTTGTTGAACTTCTTGAATGCTTATCTTCTTATCTTTCAGGATGTTAGGGAAATTCTCTTCCAACAGCTCTTCAACTATCTCTTCTGTGGTCTTCTTAGATTCCTGCTATTCTAAGACTCTGATAATGTGCAGATTATTCATCTTCATGCTGTCCCACATGAATCTTAGACTTACCTCAGATTTTTGTATTATTTTTTTCTACTTGCTCTTCTATCTCAGTGTATTGAGCCATTTGTCTTCAAGCTCACTGGTTTTGGCTTCCATCTCTTTAATGCTACTCCTTTACCCTTTCAGTGTATTGTCTATCTCTGACATTTTATTATTAATCATTTGGACCTCTTTTTTGCAGGTTTTGAATGATTTCCAATGCTATTTCTATCTTAGCTGATTGTTCCTGACTTCTTCCTTATTTTCTCAACCCCTCTGTGGAATGTTTGTATGTACTTCAATGTTTGTATGCCCTCCTTCCAATGGGAATGTTAGGTCTACCACTAGCTCATTTGATTCAGTTACTCTATCTTGTTTCTGGACATGAGCTGAGATCTTCTATTGTTTTTTGGGTATTTTCAATAATTAGATGTATTTTCTATAATTAGATGAATGTATGTTGCTGTATAATTAAGTTTTCTGAGTGCCTCCTAGTAGATGTTATCAGGAGATAGGCTTCCCTTTTCACTTCTCTTATTACTCAACTGAGAGTAATTTTAGCAAATGTTAGCTGATATTGGCTCTTGCCCAGATGGTGGGATTTTATAGGGGGAGATTGTAGTTTGGCTATATGTCCACAATTGCTGTCTCTTCTTGAGTAATGTAGGGAGGGAAAGAGCCCACCCCAAGATAAAAGGGGACCCCCCCCCAAAAAAAAAACCCATAGTAAAATAGTTTAGGTGTTTTGCCTAGTGGTAAACAGTTCACAGCTGAGCAGATCCATGCACATGCACAGTAGAACCCTCCAAGGACAGGGGGTGTCTGCTCACTCAGGCACTCCCTCTAGACTGCATAGTGGAGATGTGCAGGCAGAGAAAGGGAAATGAGTGGGCAACAGATTATTCGCACCTTTATCTCTGATGATTGGTCAGGTCTTTGCAATAGGATTTCTGTCCTGCTTCTGTATTCTCTGTGACTTTTTCAAGATGGCTGTGCCCTTCTCTAGATGGCAGTACTGTTTCAAGATTGCATGCTCCCTTTGCAAGACATCTGCTCTTGGAGTCTACCTATAGCTGCCACTCAGCAAATGCCACTTTTCTTGCTTCTGCTACAAATTCTACTAACAGTAAGCCTTTGATGCTTATAAATATTCCTTTATACATAGTTTAGAGTTCCAGAACCATCCCTTGTACCTGTTTGTCTGGTGTTTTGTGCTATTGCTGGCAGAGTTCTGCTCAGTGCTTCTCCCTAATCTGCCATCAAGCCCCACCTTTAGATTTTTTTTTTTTTAATATAAGTTTTCTTGTGTTGTTGTTGTTAAGTGCCATCAAGTCAGTTCTGACTCATAGAGACCCTGCATAGGGTTTCCAAGGAATGGTTGGTGGGTTTGAATCACCAAATTTTTTAGTTAATACTCCAGTGCTGATCCTACAATGCCACAGAGGTTAGGACCTATTTTAAGATTTAACATAATTTCTAGTTAGATTTCATTTAAGATTATAATGGTTTATGAAATTATAGAGATTTTAGTAAGATAAATTATGGTTAATTCTGACTGCCTGCTTCCAGTGTACCTTGGAAGGAATCCTAGTCATGACCTTATTTAGATAGATACTAGAAATCTACAGAACCCTATAACTCGAACCCAAATTATATTCAAGAGAAATCCTTCACTAATGACTCCTTTGGTTCTCCTGATAAAACCCAGGCCCATTACAACCTGAATCCAAAATATTAGGGCTGTTTTTAGGGTTCCAAATGAGTATACCATTGACCAAGAGAAGTAAGGTCCTGGAATCTGTGTATTTAATAAACTATCCAGGTAATATTTATCAACAATTAAGTTTGACTCCCAGAAATGGATTGATTCAAGTAGATTTACATTTTACTGAAAAAGGAAACCAAGGGCCTGGAAAGGAATTTTGCATGCAATGCTACTGGGAATTGATTTTGGTACACATATTTCTTACAGCAGTTTTTCTCAATCTTTAATACCTATACTAATGTGGAGATTTTGTTAAATATATATTATAATTCAACAGGTTTTGGATGCTACCTCATATTCTGTATTTCTAAGAAGTTCCCAACTAATTTCATTGCTGGTCCTTGGGCAATACTTTGAGTAGTAAAGATTGCAGACCATTCCAGAAGCAGGATGGTACAAACTATACATCGGATAGTGTCTGTGTGTGCTGGACAAAGGATTCTGGGTGCACAGGTGTTAGGAAATGCAAAATTCCTTACAAAATGAAATGGGAACATTTAATTATCAATCCAGCAACTGATATTATAATTGAAGAGACTTTTAGAATGATAGATGATAGAGTAGACTTTTCTGGCTGAGAGCAACACATTTCATACTCAGATAAGAATCAGTGCTCCCCCACTCCCAAACAAAGGAAAAGAATTACAAACAATTACTGTGTCCATTATACATTTAACCTCAGTTAAGCAGGTTTACATATGCTGAACTTGATTTTCTCATTTGTAGCAGAGCTATGACAAATGGATGATAGACACAAAATCCACTATGCTGAAAAACATGACTCAGATATTTGTATGTGAAGGTTGAAACAGTAGCCCTAAAGAGTAAACAACCCAACCCAATGTCCATCAGCAGATGAATGGATAAACAAAATGTGGCATATATATATATATATATATATATATATATATATATACACACTCCAAACCAAACAAACCCACTGCCAATTCTGACTTATATCTACTTTTAGGACAGAGTCGAACTGCCCCTAGGGTTTCCAATACTACAATCATTACAGAAGCAGTCTGTCACATCTTTTTCCCTTGCAGTGGTTTGTGGATTAGAATTAGGTACCTTTGGTTAGCAGCAGAATGCTTTAAGCACTATGCTACCATGTCTCCTATATAGACATACAGTAGGATACTACTCAGCCATAAAGTCCTCACACACACCATGACATGGATGAATTTTGAAAACATTATTCTACCCGAAATAAATCAGACACAAAAGTTTACATAGTGTTGTTGTTGTTGTTAAGTGCCATCAAGTTGGTTCCGACCCATAGCAACCCTGTATAGGGTTTCTGAGGAGTGACTGGTGAGCTTGAACCACTAACTTTGCAGTTCAAATGGCTTTGCTGTCTAGCACATTAACCCACAGCACCACACCAGGACTCTTTACATAGTGTAGAAAGTGTAAATTTAAATGGAATGCCTAGAATAAACAAATTCATAGAGATAGAAAGTAGATTAGAAGTTACCAGGGGCTGGGAGTAGGAGATGAAAGGGAGTTATTGCTCACTGGGTGCAGAGTTTCTGTTTGGGATGATGAAACAGTTTTAGAAATATTGGTGATGGTTGTAAAACATTGTGAATATAACTAATGACACTGACTTGGTCACATAAAATTGTTAAAATGGCAAATTTTATATATTTTAGTATAATTTAAAAAAATCTCTCATGCTTTGTTGTGAATCATAGATCAAAAAAGTTCATAGTTTGGGATTCTCTGAAGGAATTAAAATTATAATTATTTCTGGTATGAATAAGATGGAAAGCAGATAAGTGTTTCTTCTCATTTCTCTAAGAACAAGCTGTAGACCAAAGAGCTGAGAGAGGTCATGGTAACTGATGTAGACTGCCTCTGGGAAAAGGGGAAGTGGAGAAAATGTTGGTAATAAAGAAAGGGGCTAGTTCTTTTAATGTGGTTCAAGTGTAGTATTTGACTCAGCGGAAAGTTCTAACCAATTACAACTGGACAACAATGTCAGCTCAACTATGGATTTCACTATGGACATGTCACATTAGATTAATATGATTGATAAAATTACCATTTTGTTTTACCATGTGTTTTAAAATGTAAAGAGTTAGAGAGGTCAAATAGAAATAAACTTGCCCTTTAACAGCAATGTATTTCCTGGAATTACAGCCAACCATGACTTGGAACACCTAAAATGAAATAACATAGATAATAATTTCAGTGGTTCTGATTCATATGATCTAAAATATTGCTATAACTAAAAACAATTTTATTTTAAATTAGAAATAATACCCACTTATATAAAGGGTTTTATTATAGTACTCTGTGCTATTTTCCTCTTTCTTCCTTGGCCACTTTTTTCTTCCTTTATTTCCTTTTGTTCTTCAGTGCAGAGACAGTATGGACTGAACCTGCCTTAGCTCAGGGTCAGACATAGCAAATTCCCTCTGAGTCAGGACAGCTGGGACAGGACTTCTTAAGGGCCTCCACAAAGACATTTTGATGGCTATTACCTTTCTGTGCCTGCAAAGATTCAAAACCTTGGGAACCCTATAAAGGATGACCCAAACCTTGGTATGTTCAGTAGCCTCATATGCATATGGAATCCTGGTGTGGCACTGTGGGTTAATGCTCTGGACTGCAAGATCGGTTTGAACTACAAAGTTGGCAGTTCAAGCTCACCAGCTGCTCCTGAGAAACACGGTCGCTATGTGTTGGAACCAACTTGACAGCACTTAACAACAATAACGTATGCATGTGAAAGTTGGGAAATGAATAAGGAAGCCCATAGAAGAATGGCTGCATCTGAGTTATGGTGCTGGAGAAGAATATTAAAAGTGCTATAGAGTGCCAGAAGAACAAACAAATCCGTGTTGAAAGAAGTACTGCTAGATGCTCCTTAGAAGGCAGGATGGCCAGACTTCATCTCTCATACTTCAGACAAATACCAGAAGGGATGTCTCTGGAGAAGGACATCATGCTTGGTAAAGTGTAGCGTCAGCAAAAAAAAGGAAGACCCCCAACAAGCTGTATTGGCTATTAAAGGATAAGCAGCAGCTTATGGGCTCAAGCATAGCAGAAACTGTGAAGATGGCACAGGACCAGGCAGTCTTTCGTTCTATTGTACTTAGGGTCACTAATTGACTCACCTGCCCTTAACAACAAAAATGAGTCAGAACTGACTCGACAACACTTACCAACAACAACAACATCTTAGAGTTGTAGTCATCCTTCTCTGGGAAAATTCATCTTGGGAAGGAATTCTTAATTCCAGCTGTGGGCCAGTCTACCAGAATGGCCTCATTATATTCCTGGTTCTTGATGCATGGTTGAAAACTGAGCAGCAACCATGGCAACCCACTGCTATCGAGATGATTCTGGATCATAGCAGGACATAATAGAGCTGCTTCCTAGGTTTTAGAGATTGTAAATCTTTACAGGAACAGACAGACCCATCTTTCTTTAGAGGAGTGGCTGGTGGGTTTGAATTGTTGGCCTTACAGTTAGTAGCTCAATATGTAATCCACTACACCACCAGGGCTCCATGCAGCCCATTAGAGTTTCCAATTCTACTTTCTGCTATGCTGTAGACTATCAGAGCTACATGGGAGATGACAGGCTCCCATTTAAATGACGCAGTCTGTAGTACATTTTGTCAGCAAGTTTAACAAGGGACCTCCACAAGGATACATTTTCATATTGTCTAAAGGACCATTGTATATTTTTCTTATTTGTTTCAGTGATCAATACAAACTATCTGCAATGGTGGCTAGATGTGAACCATGCATGTCAAGTTAGGGTATGCCAAGGAGGGGAGAAAAGGAAGAAACCAGTGATATTATATCATTACTATGTGACAGGAACAGTTTTGAGTTATTTATTTATTTATTTGTTTAATACTCTCAGAAATGCTTTGGAATAGATGTTATATCTTGCATTTTATGAATGAGGAAACTAACAGTTCCCTCAGTTCAGGGGTCCCTCTAAAAGGGAGTCTTGCCCTCGTAGGAATAAGTTCTATATACTGGGGGTCCAAACAGCAGGGTATTTAACTTGTGTTCTTTTTATATAGTACAATATCTGTCATACCCAAACCAAAAACAATTCCATACACTCATAGTAACTTTATAGGAAAGAGTAGAACTGCTCCCTAGAGTTCGGGACTGTAACCTTTACAGAAGCAGATAGCCTCATCTTTCTTTTATGGAGCAGCTGGTAAGTTAGTAGCCCAAAGCTTAACCCACCATGACACCAGAGCTCTTATTGCCCATCATATCACCTAAACCCACTGCCATCGAATTGGTTCTGATTCATAGAGACCCTTAGTAGGTTTTTCAAGATTGCAAATCTTCATCTTGTCATCATTCTTTTGCAGAACAGCTGGTGGTTTTGCATCTCTGATCTTGCAGTTTTCTAGCCACAACCCAGTGCGTCATCTGGGCTCTTATTGCCTGCCATACAGTAGGTGCTAAATGTATGTTCAGATGAGTGTTAGGCCAAGAAAAAATAAAGGTAGAAGGTATCCCCAAGTGTGGAACATAGACTCAAAGGAGGTTATTGTTGATAAAAACATATGTTTATTTTCATAATACCTGAAGTTACTTGCCTCTGTACTTTTGTATACCCTCTTTTCTGGAATACCCTTTGCACCTTCCTGCTGAATTTCTACTTATCCTTTAATAGTTATTTTATATAACAGCTTATTTTATTTTCACCTTTTCCTTTCCAATAAATATTATTCCCTTTTCCCTACATATTTGATTATTGTATCTGCTATTCTCTCTGTTTTATTTTATTTTATTTTTTTAAAGGATTTTATTGTGGATTGAGTGGAAGTTTAAAGGGCAGCTCATCAGTTTTACATTAAAAAAATCATACACCTTGTTCCATTATAATGATTATAACCCCCTCCATGTACCATCAGTTAACAGTATTTCTCTCTATTCACTTTAGTTTAAAAAAAAAAAACACACACACACACTCAGGCATAAATAATAATTTACACCTCCAAAGGTCACATTCTGCAAGTCTGCCTCCTGATCACCAGCTCTTAGTCCCTCTTCTCCCATGAATCTAGAGTCCTCAGCCGCTCTCCCTTTCCATGACCCTATCTCTGCCTCAGTCTCTGGTGTCGCTTCTTCTCTCAATAAGGTCCGCATTCTGCTTGTGCTCTGTTTCTGGACTGTAAGATTAACCACTCCCCTTTTTTTGTTACAAAACTTCAACCTTTACAATTGTGACAGTCACAATTAGTCATGATAACAGTTATTCACTATTGAATCTTATGAATCTTATCCCCATCTCTTTTTATCAGATC
>NW_006408683.1:5871218-5877622 GCF_000296735.1 Chrysochloris asiatica
CTTAGTAGTGTTGAGAGATTTATCTTCTAGCTCACTAGTTCTGGCTTCTATCTCTTTGATTCTATTCCTTTGCCCTTTCAGTTTATTGTCCATTTCTGATAGTCTATTATTAATTGTTTGGACCTCTTTCTGTAGGTTTTGCATTGTATCTATTTTATTTGATTGTTCTATTTTATTTTATTTGCTTGTTTTATTTTATTTTATTGTTCCTGTAGTGCTTTCCTGACTTCTTTCTTATTTTTCTCAACTCCATTGTATAGTGTTTTGATAATCATTTCTGTGAATTCCTGCTCAGGCATTTCCAAAGGCTGCCTATCTTCCAGTATCCAGCTTATTTTCCTCAGTCACTTTATCTCATTTCTGTACATGTGCTGATATGGTCATCTGCTTTGGTTTTGGGGCATATTCAGGAGTTATCTGTGGCCTTAATATTTAGATGGGTATGTACTTTGGTATTTTTTATGCTTTCTGATTGCCTCCAAGTTGATGTGATCAAGAGATGGGCTTCCCTTTTCACTCTTCTTCCTGAGAAATTTCAAGATGCCACTGTTTATTGTTGTGACATAACTCAGGATTTAATTTTTGGCTTATTTCCTTTTTAGTCTGCCTGTCCTGCACCACAATCCCTGTTCAGTCCTTTTTCCTAGTGATAAACAGTTCCAGGTTGGCTGTGGCCATTTCGCGGTGCCGTTTGGCTTTAAGTGGAAACTGTCACTTAAAATTTCTAGGAGATCTGTGCACATGTATAATAGGACCCTCCAGGGGTGGAAGTGGGGTGTCCACACTCTCAGGCACACCCTCTAGTCAACAGAATGGAGGTGTGCAGACAGTGAGAGATCAATGAACAGATACCAAAAAACAAGAATGTCCACACCTTTCTCTCCATGTTTCTGTCAGGTGTCCATGGCTGTTCTGATCCTTCCCCCACTTGGTCTCACCCAAGATGGTGGCTCCGGGAGCAGTTGAGCATCTTGAATTAGAAAGCAATGGATTTCTTGTTTCTGCTGCAAATTCCCCTAGCTGTAAGCCTTCCAACCTTCTAAATATTCCTTTATATGTGGTTTAGAGTTCTGGCACCATCCCCTGAACCTGCTTGAGCCGGTATTCTGTGTTGTTGCTGGCGGAGCTCCTCACTGCACTGCTTCCTGATCCGCCATCTTGTTTGTTCTCTGCTATTCTCTCTTAAGATAACATATGTTTATCCTCACAGCAGATACTCAGTCTTTTTGTGTTCACAACTCCCAGTAGTGACTGAAACATAGAAACACAGTAGACTGAAAATACACTTTTTAAAAATGAATAAATGATTGAATTGTTTGAAGAATGAAGGATAGATATGGCATGTTTTCTGGCAAACAATATCCAACTTTAGGTGTTCCCATTCCCTTCAGTTTTGTTGTGGTTGTTAGGTATCGTTGAATCGACTCTGATGCATAGCTACTTTGTGTATAGCAGAATGAAAGGCTGCCCAGTCCTGTGCCATCGTCTCAACAGCAGTTACATTTGAACCCAGTGTTGTAACCACTCTATTAATCTATCTCATTGAGGATCTTTCTTTTTTTCACTGACCCTCTACTCACTAAGCATGAAGTCCTTCTTCAGGGATTGGTCCCTCCTGATTTCCAAAGCCAGTGAGACAAAATCTCACCATCCTCACTTTTAAGGAATATTCTGGTTGCACTTCCTCCAATAATGATTTATTCATCCTTCTGGAAGTCCATGGTATATTCAATATTCTCTACCAACATCATAATTCAAATCAGTCAATTTTCCTTCAGTCTTACTTTTTCATTGTCCAGCTTTTGCATGAATGGGAAGTAATTGAAAGCATCATGACTTGGGCAAGCAGATTTATTGTCATTTAATTTCTTACCTACTGCTTCCATGGGCATTGATTGTGGATTCAAGTAATAATGAAATCCTTAACAACTTCAGTCTTCTCTTCGTTTATCATGATGTTACGTACTGAGCCAGTTATGAAGATTTTTGTTTTCTTTAACACATTTTTAATTATCCTAAAAAAATTAGTACCTTTATATTTTTATTATGCTTATATATTTTCCTTTAGATGTTAAATTTACTGAAGGCAGAAATCTGAACTTCTGTTCTGAAAGTAAATTAGACAAAGTAAAGTGGGAGACAGTTTTACAGCATGATTAATATAATTGAGACCACTAAATAGTATACCTGAAAAATGTTAAATTGGTAAATGTTGTGTTATATTCTTTACAACAACAATAATAAAAAAATATAATAATGCTATTTCTCCAGTAAAACATTACAAAATGTTGCCAGGAAATAGGGGAATCCTGGTGTGGCACTGTGGGTTTATGTGCTAGACTGTAAGGTCTATTTGAACCACAAGGTCAGCATTTCAAAACTGTCAGCATTTCTGCAGAAGAAAGATGAGGCTTTCTGCTCCTGTAAAGATTCACATCCTCAGAAGCCCTATATAGGGTTGCTATGGGTTGGAACAAACTCGATGGCACATAACAACAACAGCATTGTATGGAGGTGATATGCGTTACTGTATTATTCATAGTTTACCACCTATCAATACTTGAAATACATTTTTTTATCATCTGTCTATATATCACTTACCTTTAAGGATGCTGTACATGCTTTTGAATGTTTACTAGGCTTAATATGATAAAGCATCGTACCCGATGTCTGGTCTCTAAGAGAAACAACCCATATAGATTAGTACAAAATCACAAGACAGGTGGATATGAATCTGCCTTGTGGAGACAGATGTAAAGTCCCATGTATACTATGGGATTGAACCTACCACAAAGAGTTCTAGAGGTCTGGAGGGTATGGTGGTAACTGCTTGATCTAGGCCCTACAGATTCTCCCACACCTCCTGTTGATGCCCTTGGAACAATACAGAGTAAGTTATGAAATTAATTTCTGAGACACATTAAGCTGCATAATATGACCTGGTAGTCTCAAAAGATAGGTTTGTGTTCAGGCAAATGTGAGGATTCAAAAATAGCAAAAGAAGATGCGTACTTTTCCAGGGGGAAACAAATACACACAAAAAAAGGATTACAAATATTAGTCCTGTGTCTTTCAGTATTCATTATGTTTTTATATTTACCAATTTATCATATAAAACATAATATATACAGATAGTACATTTTAAACAACTCTACTGTGTTCCATTAATTCTAAAACTGATACCTTAGAAATCAGGACACATCTTATAATTATGGTGTCTTACAAACATAATAGCAAATAGTTAAGCACTCAACTTCTATCTGAAAGGTTGGTGATTCACATCCATCCAAGGCACCTTGGAAGACTGACCTGACAATCTGCTTCTGAAAGGTCACAGCCTTGAAAACCAGTAGTCCATAAAAATACAAGTGATCTTAAGATTTGATGACATCTTTGCTAAATTCAGTAGTATCATATTTAACTGTGGTGGCTGATGGTCACCGAGGGGTCAGTTCTGCCTCCTAGCAACCCTGTGTAGGGTTTCTGAGGCTGTGAATCCTTATGGGAACAGAAAGCCTCATTTTTCTCCCACGGAACTACTGGTAATTTTGAACTGCTGACCTTGATGTTTAGCAGCCCAACTTGTAAACACTTGGCTACCAGAGCTCCTTATATATATCTGTAAAGGACACTAAAGTAAATATTGCATCTTCAATTTCCCCCTTGTAGATAGATTTACTTTTCTACGATGTCTGATTTCAAAGTTTTTCATATTTTCACTGACCTAAAGTTTCCTGGACAATTTTATATCTGTTCTACAGCTACAGAATTCTAATAGCCACAAAAACAAAACAAAACAAAACCCCCAAAGATTAGATTAATGAACATGAATTAATTAACAAACATTAATTAATTAATAAACATTAGCTGAATGAAGAGAAAATTTGGTGGGTAAAGGGAAAAGGGATGAATGGTCTCTGATTACTATGTGAAAAGTAGCATTTTCTGTGGCACAAAACTCAAAATAATAAAAATGACCAGGCTTACTGGTCAGATGAGACTGGTGACAGCCTGAGACTATGGCCCCTGTCGTGCATCAGGTCTGGAACTAAAGTCGCCCCCATGGTTCAGTTTTCAACCAAGAATGTGTAGGTCATTAGGGGTGACAACAACATTAATGGGGGATGCACACTATAGAACAATCAACCGTTGGGTAACCCCAAAGTCTGAGGTTCAAATCTACCAGTTGCTCCTCAAAAAGTGTATACAGGGTTGCTATGAGGTGAAGCTGACTTGAAGGCACTTAAACAACAACAACTAGAAATAATGGTCCACGAGAAGAGTACGTCACCCTTCTTGTTCACCATGTATTTTAAACACTGAGAAAGTACTTGGCATAGAGTCTGTACTCAAACTCACTTGGACTAGAGGCAGATTGAAAAAAAAAAGGACTTAAACCCTATAAAAAAATGACACTTTTTCCAGAAAATATTGAGTCAGGTAATATGTTATTGTTGTTAAGTGTCGCTGAGTCAGTTTCAACTCATAGGAACCCTGTGTAGGGTTTCTGAGGAAAAGCTGGTGGATTTGAATTGTCGACTTTGTGGTTCAAAACCAATTCACAGTCTAGTGCTTTAACCTATAGCACCACACCAGGACTCCAGGTAATATGTTGTTAAGTGCCATCGAGTTGGTTCGGACCCACGGTGACCCTGTATAGGGTTTCCGAGGAACGGCTGGTGAGCTTGAACTGCCGAACTTGCAGTTCAAATGGCTTTGCAGTCTGGCTCATTAACCCACAGTGCCACACCAGGACTCCCAGGTATATGGGCAACCATAAAACCAATTTGTCACTGAGTAGGCAAATCCATGTGTTTCAGAACAGAGCTGTGCTCCACAAAGTCTTCAGTAGATGACCTTTCAGAAGTAGATTGCTTTTTCTTGAGATGCCTCTAGGTAGACTCAAATCTCCAACCTTTTGGATAGCAGCCAAGCTCCAAAACCCTTTGCACCACCCAGGGACTCCAAGGACAGCCATATAAATATCTCAAGACAGAATTCCAGACTGATCGTCTTCCTTTGGAAATTCTAAGTCCTTTTGTTGTTACTGTTAAGTCCTTCGTTGTTGTTGTTGTTAAGTGTCATTGAGTAGATTCTGACTCAATTCACAGGGACCCTGTACAGGGTTTCCAAGGTGCAGCTGGTGAGTTTGAAATGCCAATCTTGCAGTTCAAACCAGTCTTGAGGTTCAGTGCTTTATCCTACAGCATCACACCAAGAAGGTACCTTATTCCAAGGGTAAAAAGTGGTAAAGGAGCTCTGGTAACGTAGTGGTTATGAATCGGGCTGCGAACCACAAGATCCGCAGTTCGAAAATACCAGCTGCTCCGTGGAAGAAAGATGAGGCGCTCTGCTCCCGTAAAGATTTACAGCCTCGGAAACCCTGTTCAGGGTAGCTATGGGTCGAAACCAACTCGATGGCACTTAACAAAAACAATGAACATTTAAACCTTTTTGTTATATTAGAGTTCTTGTTTTTGCTTAAGGATTGTACGGCAAGACTTTGGAATGAGAATTAAGGATAAAATATGCTTAAAATGTTCTCCCCAACCCCCTCTATCTTCTTTTTGAATGAATGAGAACCTTCAGAAAAGTTAGTTTTCCATTTAACTACAATGGGTAGTTCACAGTTTTATACAGTTAAATATTAATTTCACATCTCTTCACACAGTTCAAGGAATCTGAATGATGGATATATATATATATATAGAAATGAGGCGATTTAAATAGATGAAAAATCTACAAATCAATAACCTGAGTAGATATTTAATATTGAAAAGGTTTTTAAAAAATTATACTTACTGTAACTTGAAGTAATCATCTGCTCCCTCATAATCTACCATCTGAGTAAAATTTGTTAACTAAAAAAGAAAACAAAGTTTATGTATCCACAAAGACAGTATTCTACACATTACTTTTGTGAGGAGCAATTGGCCTATAGTTTATAGTTGTTGTTAAGTGCCATAGAATCAGTTCCAACCCACAGTGTCCCTGTATAAAGTTTCCAATGAGCAGCTGGTGAGCTTGAACTGCCGACCTTGTGGTTCAAACTGACTTTGCAGTCTAGTGCATTAACCCACAGCACCACAGCAGGACTCCAAAAGCTCTTTAGTGGCCATCTAGGGTGCAACTATTGGTCTCTCATTGTGTGAAGAAAAGAAGAGTGAAGAGAATGGACTAAAGGAACATGTGAACAACAGTCTCCACAACCCTGAAACCAGAAGAACTAGATGGTGCCCAGCCACCACTACCAACTGCTCTGAAAAGGATCACATTAGAAGGCCCTGAATAGAGTGGGAGAAAATGTGGAACAAAACTCAAAATTATAAAAAATACTGGGCTTACTGGTCAAAAAGAGCCAGGAGAAACCCAGCATGATGGCCATCAGGGTTCTCTGAGGTCTG
>NW_006408683.1:5877722-5878316 GCF_000296735.1 Chrysochloris asiatica
TCAGGATTCCATCTAAGGTCCTATACTCTGCAAAGGCTTTGCAAGAGGCCTATTTCACTGGGCAAATTCTAGAATCCCTTTTAGGTATTCTAATCAGTTATAGGCTGATTTTCTGTGATCAAGTTTTTTGTGATCATGTTTCCCAACATTCCTTTGTAGTCCACTCAAGTGTCTATTTTACAATAGTAGCTAAAGGAAACCAATATTCATAAGACAGTCAAGCATTTTAGTATTATTTGCCCTCTTCAAGCTATGCCTAGATCCTTGTATCACATAGCCCTGTTGTTCCAAGCTTGAGCATACATTACTATTTACCTCTGTCCCACTTAGGCCATGCAAACCTGTCCCAGTGTTCCCCTATTTGTTCTTCCTGCCTCTTCCCTCTTCTTGTATTGCCCTTCCCAACACCCGAAATAAACCTCCCACCTCAACCACACTGTTGTGGTTACCTTATATTCCATTAACTCTTCCCTCTGTTTAAGACAGTCTATTATATCCTGTAATCTCCCTGACCTTCCCACCAACTGGATCTCTGTTCCTCTGTTTACCTTCTTTCACATTGTAATTGTTTTGATCATAGACTGACCTCCCACA
>NW_006408683.1:5878416-5881495 GCF_000296735.1 Chrysochloris asiatica
AAAAAAAAAAGGACTTAAACCCTATAAAAAAATGACACTTTTTCCAGAAAATATTGAGTCAGGTAATATGTTATTGTTGTTAAGTGTCGCTGAGTCAGTTTCAACTCATAGGAACCCTGTGTAGGGTTTCTGAGGAAAAGCTGGTGGATTTGAATTGTCGACTTTGTGGTTCAAAACCAATTCACAGTCTAGTGCTTTAACCTATAGCACCACACCAGGACTCCAGGTAATATGTTGTTAAGTGCCATCGAGTTGGTTCGGACCCACGGTGACCCTGTATAGGGTTTCCGAGGAACGGCTGGTGAGCTTGAACTGCCGAACTTGCAGTTCAAATGGCTTTGCAGTCTGGCTCATTAACCCACAGTGCCACACCAGGACTCCCAGGTATATGGGCAACCATAAAACCAATTTGTCACTGAGTAGGCAAATCCATGTGTTTCAGAACAGAGCTGTGCTCCACAAAGTCTTCAGTAGATGACCTTTCAGAAGTAGATTGCTTTTTCTTGAGATGCCTCTAGGTAGACTCAAATCTCCAACCTTTTGGATAGCAGCCAAGCTCCAAAACCCTTTGCACCACCCAGGGACTCCAAGGACAGCCATATAAATATCTCAAGACAGAATTCCAGACTGATCGTCTTCCTTTGGAAATTCTAAGTCCTTTTGTTGTTACTGTTAAGTCCTTCGTTGTTGTTGTTGTTAAGTGTCATTGAGTAGATTCTGACTCAATTCACAGGGACCCTGTACAGGGTTTCCAAGGTGCAGCTGGTGAGTTTGAAATGCCAATCTTGCAGTTCAAACCAGTCTTGAGGTTCAGTGCTTTATCCTACAGCATCACACCAAGAAGGTACCTTATTCCAAGGGTAAAAAGTGGTAAAGGAGCTCTGGTAACGTAGTGGTTATGAATCGGGCTGCGAACCACAAGATCCGCAGTTCGAAAATACCAGCTGCTCCGTGGAAGAAAGATGAGGCGCTCTGCTCCCGTAAAGATTTACAGCCTCGGAAACCCTGTTCAGGGTAGCTATGGGTCGAAACCAACTCGATGGCACTTAACAAAAACAATGAACATTTAAACCTTTTTGTTATATTAGAGTTCTTGTTTTTGCTTAAGGATTGTACGGCAAGACTTTGGAATGAGAATTAAGGATAAAATATGCTTAAAATGTTCTCCCCAACCCCCTCTATCTTCTTTTTGAATGAATGAGAACCTTCAGAAAAGTTAGTTTTCCATTTAACTACAATGGGTAGTTCACAGTTTTATACAGTTAAATATTAATTTCACATCTCTTCACACAGTTCAAGGAATCTGAATGATGGATATATATATATATATAGAAATGAGGCGATTTAAATAGATGAAAAATCTACAAATCAATAACCTGAGTAGATATTTAATATTGAAAAGGTTTTTAAAAAATTATACTTACTGTAACTTGAAGTAATCATCTGCTCCCTCATAATCTACCATCTGAGTAAAATTTGTTAACTAAAAAAGAAAACAAAGTTTATGTATCCACAAAGACAGTATTCTACACATTACTTTTGTGAGGAGCAATTGGCCTATAGTTTATAGTTGTTGTTAAGTGCCATAGAATCAGTTCCAACCCACAGTGTCCCTGTATAAAGTTTCCAATGAGCAGCTGGTGAGCTTGAACTGCCGACCTTGTGGTTCAAACTGACTTTGCAGTCTAGTGCATTAACCCACAGCACCACAGCAGGACTCCAAAAGCTCTTTAGTGGCCATCTAGGGTGCAACTATTGGTCTCTCATTGTGTGAAGAAAAGAAGAGTGAAGAGAATGGACTAAAGGAACATGTGAACAACAGTCTCCACAACCCTGAAACCAGAAGAACTAGATGGTGCCCAGCCACCACTACCAACTGCTCTGAAAAGGATCACATTAGAAGGCCCTGAATAGAGTGGGAGAAAATGTGGAACAAAACTCAAAATTATAAAAAATACTGGGCTTACTGGTCAAAAAGAGCCAGGAGAAACCCAGCATGATGGCCATCAGGGTTCTCTGAGGTCTGTAACTGAACTCACCCCCACAGCGCAATTTCCGGGCAGGTATGCTCACCATGGATTGATCAACCATTTGAGATCAAAAGGGCGACATTTACCCAAGGAAAAAGTTCAGAAGACTTGGGAAGAAGGGTGGAATGGAAACAAGAAAGAAGGAATAACTGATGTTTACATGGAGGAGACTGCAATCATTGAAATGAAATGTATGATGTCCTGAGTGTAAAATTGATGATCTACCCTATAAACCTTCATTCAATTCATAATTAAAAGTTTTTAAAAAGAAGCTTATGTAAAGAAGGAAAATGTGGCAAGGGCCCATGTTAGCATCATATTGCTTTCCATGTCCATTCATACAAAATTCATTAGGGTATGTATTAATGCTTATGACACTAAACTACATTTTCTTCAGACACAATGTATACTCTTAAATAGTTGCAATGTTCTTTTAGCTAAGGAAAAATAAATTAGCCCTTTACCACTTTTCTTTCCTATTTCAGAAACCTTAATTATGTATCGATTGGATGAGCTTTGTTTCATTATATTATTTTTTGTTTTAATTTTTTTATCATCACAGTACTTTTATTTATAATGTCTCTTCTTTTTCATTTGACTTTTGTCATTGCTATGTTCTTTTTCTGAATTTTTTTTTAAAACCTATTTTCAGATCTTATCAAACTTAAGTTACTTTCTTTGTTTTGTAATAACTTTGTCTTTGAGCTTTATTTCTTCCTTGAGATTTCTAAATTATTACAGATATCATTTTGTCTGTCATTTTTGAAACTATGAGGAATTATTTGCCTAAAGCCTTCCATGTAGGTTCCTACTCATAGCGACCTTATGCACAACAGAATGAAACACTGCCAGGTCCTATGCCATCTTCACAATTGCGGCTATGCTTGAACCTATTGCTGCTGCCACTGTGCCAAACCATCTCATTGGTGGGTCTTCTTCTTTGTTGCTGACCATCCACTTTGCCTAATCATGATGTCCTTCTCCAAGGACTGGTTCCTTCTGATAATATATCCAAAGTATGAGAGACAAAGCCATTCTGACTTCTAAGG
>NW_006408683.1:5888120-5889261 GCF_000296735.1 Chrysochloris asiatica
TTTTTTTTCCTGATTTCCTTTTCAGAGCTCTCTTTATTAGTATAAAAGAATCCACATGATTTTTCTATATCGAACTTGTACCCTGCCACCTTGCTGAATCTTTCAGAGTTGAATAATTTTCTTGCTGAAATTTTCTCATATATGATTATATTGTATGCAAATAGAGAGTCTTTGCCAATTTGAATGCATTTAATTTCTCTTTCTTGCCTTACAGTTTTAGCGAAGACTTCCAGCACAATATTGAATAGGAGTTGTGATAAAAGGCATCCTTTTCTGGTTCCTGGCCACAAAGGGAATGGCTTCTGTTTCTCACCATTGACAGTGATGTTGGCTGTTGGTTTTGTATATATGCCCTTAATTATTTTGAATAATTTCCCTTCTACTCCTATTTTGTTGAGTGTTTCTATCAGGAATGAGTGCTGGATTTTCTCAAATGCCTTTTCTACATCAATTGGTATGATCATGTGATTTTTTTTCCCTTTTGTCTTATTGATTAAGTGGATTACATTGATTATTTTTCTAATATCAAACCATCTCTCCATACCTGGTATGAATCCCACTTGGTCTTGAGGTATTATAATTATTATTTTTATAAATTGTTGGATTCTATTGGCTAGGCTATTGTTGAAAATTTTTACATCTATGTTCATGAGGGACATTGCTCTATAATTTTCTTTTTCAGTGATGTATATATATATATATTATATAGGCCTTTCAAGTTTTCCACTTCAGTATCTGTTAGTTGTGTATTTCTAGAAATCTGTTCATTTCCATAGTAATGCTTTTTAAATTAACTTTGTATTTGAAATTTTTCATAATGAAATACAGAATTACAATGTAAGTTTAATTTTCAATCTCACCAAGAATATTAAGTAATTCTTCTTGATAGAAATATTTATATATGTTTACCAAGAGATATATACTACATTAGTCACTGTAACATTATTCAAAACATCCCCCAAAATAGAAACAATCCAATGGGTAAATAAATACTGTAATACACTCATACAATGGACTTGTATAGAGCAATGGACAAATTGCAGCTACATGGACTTTCACCAGCATACTATTGAAAGAAAGGAGCAAGATAAAAATACATATATATAAATATGTATTTTTGAAAAAGAACAAAGTATCAAAA
>NW_006408683.1:5891140-5892968 GCF_000296735.1 Chrysochloris asiatica
GTTTTATCTTCTTGAGCTGATCTTTGAAATTTTCTGTTCAGCTCTTGGACCTCTTCAATTCTTCCATTTGCTTTAGCTGTTAATCTTTATGGGAACAAAAAGTCTCATCTTTCTCATACAAAAGTTTAGGTTAGTAGTTGATTGCAAATCAATTGAAGCATTCAGGGAAATAAAACATACATCTAGTGCTTATTATATGCAAGGTACTCATCTAAGTCTTTTACCTATGCTAATTAATTTACAGTGGCTCTGTAGCATACACACTGGACTTCCAACCATAAAGTAGGAATTTGAGCCCATCAGTTACTCCATGGGAGAAAAATGAGACTTTCTGATCCCCAAAAAACTGACAGCCTATGAAACCCAATACAGGGTTGTGATGAGTTGGAACCGACTTGATGGCACATAACAGCAATTTATTTATAGTTATTGTACATCTTTTAACTTTCATGGTAAGTTCTATGAAATTGAACATTATGTGATTTGGATGATGTGCAAGCATGCCTAAATTGCAAGCAATAGCACTCACTGATTTTCTACCTTTGTGCTGTTAATAACTTTTTATTTTACTTCTAAATTGATAGTTCTCCTTTGTCTCTTGCTGCTGCTCTCACTAGCATTGGGTTTGCTTTGTTTAGGAGCCACTGTGCAATTCACCATAATATTTTCTAAAGAAAGTTAAATGGATAATGATACAATACTCAAGATATAAGTAAGTGATACACTAGATTGGATGCTGCTGTCCATGAGCCAAAGCATAAATTTATGTGGTAAACTTTTCAAATAGGTGGTACAGTACAGCACACAAACATAAACCAATAACATAGGCATTTATTATGATTATCAAGACATGCATTATAGATTATAGATGTACTGGACCATTGTAGTCCTACAATGCAATCACTTCACATACAAGAGAAATGAGATACATATGTTGTATGCAATGTTCCCTATGTTTGCTGCCATGTTCCCTGTTTGCTACATCTAGCCTTTGCTTAGGATTTCTGAACTCAGTTATAACCTAATGGGACCATGGACATATATGCAGTTGGACATTGCCTATATGGATGTCATGCAGCACATGGCTGTAACCTTCGTAATAACCTGATGAGGTATGTAGCTTTATTATTATTATCATTCCTACTTTACAGATGAGGGAACTGAGGTACAAAGATATTTAAAACCTTCATCAATGTCATCAACTAGTAAATGGTAGAGCCAGTATTTTATTTTAAAATGCAAGCTTTGGTCTTTTGTTGTCTTTGCACATTTATATATTTTGATGGGTAACTGATACTTTGAAGGACTGAGTTGCAAATGGTCAAAACATTATATATCCAATTCTTGGAAAGAAAAGTCAAGAAAGTATATGCAGATATTGGAACTAGATAAAGAAAATTGCCCTAAACTGAAGAAAAGTATGAATCATATCTTTTTTTGGTTTGCCTCAAAAGCGCTTGTAGCTTCTGCTCTCACTGACTTGGAATACTGCCCTGAAGTTGCCATGGGTAGAAACTAATTCTAGTTTGGAGGGTAATAGGCTTCAGAGACAAGCACTACTTCCAAGGCTCCTTGGATTAACAAGCCAATGTTAGTTAGCACCGATCACCTAACATATGAATGAAGCCATTTTAGATCATCTAGACAAACCACCAGATGATCACAGTGATATGAATGACCTCAGATAAAGTCAGCAAGAAACCCAGATAGTCTCAGGCCAAACTGCTCATCCATAAAATTGTAAGGTAATAAAATGGCTGTTGTTTGAAGACCTTACTTTTTTTGTTTTGTTTTTTAACTTTTTATTGTGAATTGAGTGATAGTTTAC
>NW_006408683.1:5893949-5896285 GCF_000296735.1 Chrysochloris asiatica
GCTGCTCCAGGCTGGTCTGCTAGTCCTTTCAAGTTGGAATGTCCCTCCTCAGAAGGCTCTGGATGGGGCTCAGGATTCCACCTAAGGTCCTATACACTACAAAGCCTCTGCAGGAAGCCTATTTCACTGGGCAAGTTCTAGAACCCCTTGTAGGCATTCCAATGAGTTATAGGCTGAAAATGGGCTTACAAGCTTTCTATAATCATGTTTACCAATATTCCTTTCTATCCCATGCAAGTGTGAAGACATTAAGTTTTGAGGTTGTTTGTTATGCTAAAATAGGTAACAGATTGAAAAACAAAAGCAAAAAACGTTTTCAACCCATCAGCATTGACTCAGTTCTGATTCATGGCTACCCACGTGTTACAGAATGAAACCGAACTCCATCGTATTTTATTAACTGTGATCTTTCTGGGACCAGATCACTAGACCTTTCATCCATGGTACCATTGGATGGGTTTGAACCACCAATCTTTTGGTTAGTAACAGAATGCAAACAGTTTACACCACTCAGGGACCTTAGATAACAAATAAAACTCTATTAAAAACCATGCATTAAAAAGCAAACAATCAATAAGGCAGTGAGCAATACAGTTGACAATCAAGAAATATGGGAAAACAGTGTTTTAATGTGACAGAGGCTTAGAGAATGGAAATGAAAATTTTGGCTCAAGAATTAATGGCTTATCATATTATTATTTAAAGATTCTCATATTTCTCAACATTTTCTCAGCTAAGCCTAAAAGGGAAATTCATTATTAGAACTTTAAAAAAATATATTATACTTACATTCATTCATATGTGTATGTTAATCAAATGAGGGAATAGTAAATATTAACTTACCATGGTCTTAGTGCAGTATCCTGAGACAACTACGTTGTTAAATATTTTTGTCTCTTGTAATAGTTTTGGGCCATAGGATTCCAAAATAATGTGTAGACCAATATTTTCCGGATAGATAATTTGAGCCCAAAATGACAGGTTGCTTCTTTTGTCAAAAATGTAATAAGAATATCCAATATTATTTTTAAATGAGATATAAGGGCATATTTCTTTTTCTTTGTAAACTGTGCTTTGTACTTCTAATTTTAAGGGGTATTGCTGTTGTTTCAATGTACCATTTTCATAACAGTATATGAAATATAATTGACCACTTATATCCAAGGCACTGATTGATTTCATTGTTGTATCTGTCCATGAATTTAGCTGTACTACATTTCCAATATAAACTTTAGTATGAAACATTAAGTTATTTTCCATCTTAATTAAAATATTGCCAAAATAATCTGGGAAAAAAGAGAGAAAAGTTTGTGTTATAGTAAGTAACCATAAGTCTATGTTATTTCATTTAAGTATACTTTAATCAAAATAATTTCTTTTATAATGATTGTTTATTTGAGAGAGCTTCAAAAAATTTGTAGAAAAATTCCATTATGTTATAACTCCATTTTCCCATAAATTTTCTGAAGCTCCCTTGTATACATTGAGAAAATTAAACTACGTAGGAACTAATGCCTAACTTTGCACTGTATTAAAGAACTTCTCTCCCACTTCAGAGTAGAGAAGTTCTCTTTTTGGATATTCCCCTCCCCTTATTCTTACTACATCATATTTCTGTACATCTTTTATGTAGAACAGATTTGGAATTTGTGTATAACATAATAATGGTAATGATCATGACAAGAATGGTTTTACCAGGTAGCACTAGGATGAAAAAATGGGTTAGTTATAAACAATTACCTGCCTCTTCAGGTTCATTCATTGTGTTGTTGTTGTTGTTGTTGTTGTTAAATGCCAACAAGTTGGTTCCAATTCATAGCCACCTTTTATAGAGATTCCAAGGAGCAGCTGGTGGGTTTGAACCACCAACCTTGCAGTTAGCAGTCCAGTGCATATCCTACAGCACCAAATGATGACTGTTGATGTTAAGTGCCATTAAGTCCATTCTAACTCATAATAAAAGAAGGAAGCACTGCCTGGTCCTATGCCATCTATACAATTGTTCCTATGTTTGAGTTCAATATTGTAGCCACACTGTCAATTCATCTTGTTGATGGTGTTAGTCCCTCCTGATAATATGTTCAAAGTTTATGAGACAAAGTCTTGCCATCCTTGCTCCTAAGAAGCATTCTTGCGGTGTCTCTTCCAACCAGATTTGCTCTTCTGGCAGTCCATGGTACATTTAAAATAATATACCAACACCATAATTCAAAGTCATCCTTGGTCCATTCTTGTTCATGTCCAGCTCTTGCATGCATATTTGGCAATTGAAAATACCAAGGACTGGGTCAGGCATATCTTAGACTTCTAAGTGATATTTTTGCCTTTAAAAAAAA
>NW_006408683.1:5896531-5899540 GCF_000296735.1 Chrysochloris asiatica
TGCTGCCACTGTGCCAATCCATCTCATTGGGGTGTGTGTGTGTGTGTGTGTGTCTTCCTTTTTTTCTCTGACCATCCACTTTACCAATCATTTATCCTTCTTCAAGGACAAGTCCCTCCTGATAATATGTTCCAAGTATGAGAGATGAAGTCTGGTTATCCTGGCTTCCAAGAAGCATCTAGCTGTACTGCTTCCAACACAGATTTGTTTGTTCTTTGGGCAGTCCATGGTACTTTTCAATATTCTCCTCCAACACTATAACTCAACTACATCAATTCTTCTACAGTCTTCCTTATTCACTGTCTGACTTTTACATGCATATAAAGTTATTGAAAATACCATGGCTTGGGTCAAGCATACCTTAGTCCTCAAACTGACATCTTTGCTCTTAAACACTTTAAAGAAGTCTTGTGCAGCAGATTTGCCTAATGCACTACATTGCTTGATTTGTTGATTGCTGCTTCCATAAGCGTTGATAGTTGATCTGAGCAAAATGAAGTCTTTGACAACATCAATCGTTTCTCCATTTATATGGATGTTGTTTATTGGTCCAGTGGTAAGGATTTTTGTTTTCTTTAAATTGAAGTACAAATCATACTGAAGGCTGTGGTCTTTGATCTTTATCAGTAAGAATTTTAAGTCCTTTATGCTTTCAGCAAGCAAGGTTTTATCATCTGAATATTGCAGATTGTTAATGATATTTCCTTCAATCCTGATGCCACATTTTTCTACATATAATCCAGTATCTGGGATTATTTGCTCAGTATACTGATTGAATGACTACAGTGAAAGAATTCAGCGTTGGTATACACCTTTCCTGATTTTTAACCATTCAGTGTTCCCTTGTTCTGTTCAAACAGCTGCCTCTTGGTCTATGTACAGATACTTCATGAGCAAAATTAAGTGTTCTAGAATACTCATGCTCTGCAATGTTGTCCATAGCTTGTAACAGGTAAACATCTTTATGGTATTCATGGATTTCAACCAAGATCTATCTGACATCAGCAATGATATCTCTCATTCATCATCCTCTTCTGAATCTGGCTTGAACTTCTGGAAGTTCACTGTCAATGTATGGCTACAGCTGTTTTTGTATTATCTTTATCAAAATTTTACTTGCATGTGATATTATCCAATGATTTCTGCATTCCACTGGGCACAGATATGGATATCTTCTAGTCAGTTGTCCAGATAGTTGTCTTCCAAATTTCTTTGGCATAGTTGAGTGAGGACCTCCAGTGCTGCATCAGTTTGTTGAGAGATTTCTATATGTATTCCATAAATTCCTAGAACCTTGTTCTTTGCCAGTGCCTTCAATGCACCTTGAACTTCTTCCTTCGGTATCATTGACTCTAGATCATATGCTGCTTCTTGAAATGGTTGACCATGGACCACTTCTTTTTGGTTCAGTGACTCTGTGTATTCCTTCCATCTGTTTTTGATGTTGTGTGTATCATTCAATATTTTGCCCAAATAATCCTTCAATATTTCAAGCTGAGGCTTTAATTATTTCTTCAGTTACCTCAGCTTGAGAAGTACTGAGTGTGTTCTTCCCTTTTGGTTTTCTAACTCTATATCTTTACACATTTCCTTATACTATTTGATTTTGTCTTCTTGAGCTGCCCTTGGAATTTTTCTATTCAGCTCTTTTACTTCCTTATTTCTTCCATTTTCTTTAGCAGCTTTAAACTGAAAAGCAACTTTTAGAGTCTCTTCTGATATCCATTTTAGTCTTTTCCTTCTTTCTTGTCTTCTTAATGACTTTTTGTTTTCTTCCTGTATGATGTTCTTGATGTCATCCCACAACTTTTTCTAGTCTTTGTTTTTCAGTGTCTGATGCCTCAAATCTGCTCTTCAGATGGCCTCTAAATTCAGGTGGGATATGTTCAAGATCCTATTTTGGATCAGCTGATGTTCTGTTCCACAGTCAGTCCCTGGCCTTGTTTTAGCTGATGATATGGTGCTTTCTCAGCATCTCTTTCCACAGCTATAGTCAATTTTATATCTGTGCATTCCATCTGGTGTGGTCCACGTGGATAATTGCCTTTTATGTTGTTTACAAAAGGTATTTGCAATGAACAAGTCATTGGTCTTGCAAAATTCTATCATCAGTTTCCAGCATCGTCTCTATCACCAAGGTCATCTTTTCCCACTATTGATCCTATTTTTTGTTTCCAACTTTTGCATTCCAATCACCAGTTATTATCAATATACCTTGATTGCATGTTTGATGAATTTCAGATTGAAGAAGTTGGTAGAATTCATCACTAGCTTTAGTGGTTGGTGCATAAATTTGAATAATAGTGGTATTAACTGGTCTTCCTTGTAGGCAATTGGATATTATTCAATCACAGGCAGCATTATGTCTCAAGACAGATCTTGATTTTTTTTTTTTTTTTACCATGATGAATGTGACAGCATTCCTCTTCAATTTGTCATTCCAGGCATAGTAAACTGCATGATTGTCAAATTCAAAATGGCCAATACCAATCTATTTCAGCTCACTAACGCCTAGACTATCGATGTTTATGTGTTCTGTTTTATTTCTGACAATTTCCAGTTTTCCTAGATGCATACTTTGTACATTCCATGTTCTGATTATTAGTGGATATTTACAGCTATTTCTCTTCATTTTGAGTTGTGATGCACCAGCAAATGAAGGTCCCACAAGCTTTACTCCATTTGAATCATCACGGTCAATTCTACTGTGAGGAGATAGTTCTTTCCCAGTCAAATTTTAAGTGACTTCCAACTTGAGGAGTTCATCTTCCTTGGTAAAGTGTCTGTTCATGTCCTGACTGAATTTTTAAATTAGGTTATTTGCTTTTTTTCTTATAGAGGTGTTGTTTCCTATAAATTTTAGAGATTAGTTCCTTATGTGATATGTTGTTGTAAAACAATTTTTTCAAGCCTCTGGGCTCCCTCTTTTAACTATTTTGCTGAAATCTTTTGATGCACACAAGTTTCTACTATCTAGCATGTCCTAGTCATCTATTTTGTCTTCTATTG
>NW_006408683.1:5901200-5906995 GCF_000296735.1 Chrysochloris asiatica
GGATGTATGTATTTATTGCTATAAATTGCCCTCTCATCACTGCTTTTGCTGTGCCAGCCAATTCATTTTGGTACAACTGATGTATGTATTTCTTTTATTTTTTTTTTTTTTTTTTGCTTCCTCTGTTGCTCAATATTGTATCCATAGAATCCTTCAGTATTTTAAGTTAAAGTTTGAACTTTTTAAATTTTTTCAACTTGAGAAATGCTGAGTATGTACTTTCTAGCCAAAAGCTTGCTGAGACCAAGATGTTTCGTTAAAATGAAAAATGCCAAACCATGTGAAATCCCAACTAAAGTAGCTATTGAACCAGTGGTAAGTCTATGGTATTCTTCCACCAGTTTCTAGATTGAGGTTGATCGTCTTCCCTCTCTTGACCCATCTTAGAGATTTTCCTTAAAACACTTGATCCATTGTAATTTGCACACGACTTCTAACTGAAAGGTTGGTTGGCTGACTCCAAATAACATTTCCATGGAAGAAAGGTCTGGCAATGTGCTTCCATAAAGATTGTTGTCATTGAGTCAGTTCTGACTCACTGTGGCACTGTACTTATGCAAGCATACCTTTCAAGGACTGAGTGGCTGGTGGGTTTGAACCACTAACTTTGCAGTTAGCAGTTCAGTATTTATCCTATCAGGCCACACCTTAAACCCACAAAACTCCTATGGAGCTTAGTTCTACTCTGTAATGCCTGGGGCTGTTATGAGTCAGAATGACATATAGGATTTTGTTTCTATTCATTGCAACAGGATAACATATATAACACATAACATTAAGTCACATGTCATTTTGCAGAATTAGATCTTTACTGAAAAATGTGGCTACTCTGTGTGTGTGCATGTGTATATGGGGAAAAAGAGATATTTATTTGTGTATACAATTTGCCTTGATAATATATAGGGAATTAAAAAAAAATTGGTGGAAAATGGAATTAAAAGATAATGGGGGAAAAAGATAATGGAATTCTTTAAGGGTTCTCATATATAAATAAGTTCACCATATGGAAAAGCAAAATAAACTTGGATTAATTTTTTTAAAAAAATCAACAAAAAAACCACTCGATCCATCTAAAAATGTTTTTTGTATGCAGTATTCTTCCAAGCTTGTTATAAACCTCAATGGTTTATGAAGATGTCCACTTGAATTTTGTTACAAATTTGGTATTAGCCATGATCTTAAAATCATTTTTATCCATGGCACAAAACAGTATCTTTTTTTTGAAGGCATTCCAATGAAATGAGACTAAGACAAGCGTATTGCTGAAAGGACTTATCTACAGCCATCCACTGATCACAAAGGCATGTTTAAACATGTTTTGTTGTTGGATTACACCACGCGTGTATGAACTGGAATCACAGTAGCAACAGTTCTTTTTTTAGTTACCTTTATATACTAGATATTCAAAACACATATATAAAAGTAGCCCTCTCACAAGATACTCTGGCTCTTTGTTCACAACTGGAGCATGGGTGTGTCAGGGTGTGCAAACTTGCACCTGCAATTGACTGCCTCTAGGCATGGGGCAGCCCCTGGTAGCCTGGTCAGACTCAAAAAACTCTGAGGGACATAACATAGTAGCCACAGTCCAGTATCTCAATGCAGAAACTTACCTGGTGTGTGTGTGTTGTGGGGTAGAGAAGGCATGCAGTAGCTGCAGCTATAGGAGCCTAGATTTAACTTGGAGTGCAATGCTGTCTGTAATGTCCATACACTTACAAGGAAGATGAGTTAATACGACTAGTATTCAAATGTGTGCACCAACCACTAAGCCAAAGATGATGAAATTGAAGAATTCTACCAACTTCTTCAATCTGAAATTGATCAAATATGTCATCAAAATGTATTGATAATTAGTGGTGATTGGAATGTTAAAGTTGGAAAGATCAGCAGTTGGAAAATATGGCCTGGGTGATAGAAAGGATGCTGGAGATCACATGATAGAATTTTGCAAGACCAACGACTTGTTCTTTGTAAATACCCTTTCAACAACTTGAACAGTGACTATACATGTGGACCTCACCAGAGGAAACACACAGGAATCAAACCGATTACATCTGTGGGAAGAAATGATGGAGATGCTCAATATCGTTAGCCAAAACAGGACCAGGATACAATTGTGGAACAGACCAGTGATTTATTCATTGAAACTGCCTTTTTAAATCAAGGTAAAAGGTGTCTTTACACATGGACCTAACCAGATGGGATAAACAGGCATGAAATTGACTACATCTGTGGGAAAAGAGGGTGGAAAAGCTCAGTATCTTCTGCCATAACAAGGGGTCAACTGAGGAGTATACCATTAATTGCTCTATGAAAGTTCAAGTTGAAGCTAAAGAAAATTAAAACAAGTCCACAAGAGCGAAATTATAACCTTGAGTTTATCCCATCTGAATTTACAATCTCCAGAACAGATTTAATGACTGAAGAACAGAAGAGTTGTGGCATGACAACAAGAACATCATAGGGTAATAAAGCAAAAGGTCATTAAAAAGAAAGAAAATAACAAAATGGATACTAGAAGAGACTCTGAGACTTGTTCTTCGATGTAGAGAAGCTCAAGTGACAGGAAGAAATGATGAAGTTTGGAACTGAACAGAAAATTTCAAAAGGCAGATCAAGATGACAAAAGTATTATAATAAAATGTGTAAAGGCATAAAGTTAGAAAACTAAAAAGAGATTAAAGTGATTAAAATGAAGCTGAGAAATATGAAGAAAAAAATTCAAGCCTGGGTTTGCAATATTGAAGGAATCTATGGGCAAAATATTAAGCAACAAAGGAAACATTAAAAGAAGAAGGAAGGAATATGTAGAGTTCTTGTTGTTGTTTTGTGCCACTCCTAGTGACCTCATGTACAATAGAACAAAACACTACTTGGTCCTGCGCATTATCCTGGACCTCACAATGTGGAATTTGTGTATTTTTGTGTATTAATGTGGAATTCCACAAGATGGAATATACAAAAATCAAATTGACTACACCTGAAGAAAGAGACGTCTGAAAACTCTATATCATCAATCAAAAGAAAGGCAGACTGTGGAACAGACTGTCAATTGCTCATATGTAAATACAGGCTGATGCTAAATAAAATTAAAACAGCTCCATGAGAGTCAACATATGACCTTGAACATATCCCACCTGAATTTAGAGATCATCTGAAGAATAGATTTGATGCATTAGACACTAATGACTGAACACCCAAAGAGTTGTGGGATGACATCAATAACATCATACAGAAAGAAAGCAAAAGGTCATTGAGAAGACAAGAAGGAAGGAAAAGACCAAAATCAATGTCAGTGGATTTCTCCACTATAGAGATGCTAGCACTAATGGAAGAAATGAGGAATTAAAAGAACTGAACAGAAAAAAGTCAAAGGGCAGCTTGAGAAGACAAAGTCAAGTATTATAATTAAATGTACAAAGATCTGGAGTCAGAAAACCAAAAGGGAAGAACATGAGCTGAGTGAACGGAAAAAAAAAAGTTCAAGTTTCGGCTTGCAATATTGAAGGATTCTATGTGCAAAATATTGAATGATACAGAAAGTATCAAAAGAAGAAGGAAGGAATACACAGTCACTATACCAGAAGGAAATGGTCAATCTTCAAGTTTCAAGAGGTAGCATGTGATAAAGAACCAATGATATAGGTTGAAGAAGTCCAAGATGCACTGAAGGCATTGGCAAAGAATAAGGCTCTAGGAACTGATAGAATGCAAATTGAAATCTTTCAATAAACTGATGTGGCACTAGAGGCATTCACTCATCTATGCCAAAAAAAAATTAGAAAACAGCTACCTGGCCAGCTGATTAGAAGATATCCATATTTGTGCTCATTCCAAAGAGAGGTGACTAAATGGAATGCTAAAATCATCAGACAATATCATTAATATCACATGCAAGTAAAATGTTGCTAAAAATAGCTTTCAAACGGTTGTAACTGTACATTGACAGGATACTGCCAGAGGTTTAAGCTGAATTCAGATAAGGATGTGGAATGAGGAATATAATTGCTGATGTCAGATGGATCTTGGCTGAAAGCAGAGATTACCAGAAAGATGTTTACCTGTGCTTCATTGACTGTGCAAAAGCTTTCTATTGTGTGGATCATGATAAGATATGGACAACATTGCAGGGAATGAGTATTCTGGAACACTTAATTGTTCTCATGAGGAACCTGTACATAGACCAAGAGGCAGTTGTTCAAACAGAACAAGGGAATGGTGTGTGCCAGGGTTGTATTCTTTCACCATATTTATTCAATCTGCAATGCTGAGCAAATAATCGAGAAACTGGACTATCTGAAGAAAAACATGGCATCAGGATTGGAGGAAGAATCACTAACAACCTGCGATATGCAGATGATACAACCTTGTTTTCAGAAAACAAAGAGGATTTAAAATACTGATGAAGATCAAAGACCACAGCCTCTGGTATGGGTTGCACCTCAATGTAAAGAAAACAAAAATCCTCATCACTTTACCAATAATTAATGTCAAGATAAATGGAGAAAAGATTGAAGTTGTCAAAGACTACAATTTGCTCAGATCAACCATCAACACTCATGAAAGAAGCAGTCAAGAAATCTAATGACATATTGCGTTATGCAAATCTGCTGCAGAATACTTCTTTACAGTGTTCAAAAGCAAAGATGTCAGGCTGAGGACTAAGGTGTGCTTGACCCAAGCCATGATATTTTAAAAAACCTTCTATGCATGTGAAAGTTGGACAATGAATAAAGAAGACTGTAGAAGAATTGATGCATTTGAATTATGGTGTTGGAGGAGAATATCAAAAGTACCATAGACAGCCAAAAGAATAAACAAATCTGTTTGGAAGAAGTACAACTAGGATGTTCCTTAGAAGCCAGGATGGCCAGACTGTGTCTCTCATACTTTGGACATATTATCAGGAGGGACAAGTCTCTGGAGAAGGATATCATGCTTGGTAATGTGGAAGGTCAGCAAAAAAAAAAAGGAATATTCTCAAAGAGATGGATTGTCACAATGGCAGCCGCAATGGGCTCCAGCTTGTCAGTGATAGTGGGATTGGTGTGGGACTGGTCAGTGTTTCATTCATGTTGTGCATAGCATTACTGTCAGTTGGTACCGACTCAATGGCACCTAACAAAAACAACATCTTTTGAGATGATTGAAAACTGATCAAATGTTTTTGATGCAACCACCTCAAGAAGTAGTATATGATCAAGAATCTATGGTTTCGAAGGAAGAAGTCCAAGCTACATTGAAAGCATTGGTGAAAAACAAGACTCCAGGAATGATGATGGAATACTAATTGAAATGTTTAAAAAGAAACTGATGTAGTGCTGGAGGCAATTACTCATCTATGTCAAGAAATTTAGAAGACTGGCCAACTGATTGAAAGCGACCCATACTTGTACCCATTCCCAAAAAGGCAACCCAATGGAACGAGTAATTATTGAACAATATCAGTAATAGTACATGCAAGTAATATTTTGCTCATGATAATTCAAAAACTGTTACAGCAGTACATTAACAGGAAGCTCCTAGAAATTCAAGCAGGAATTAGAGAGGATGTGGAACTAACAATATCATTGCTGACACCATATGGAACCTGTCTGAGAGTAGAGAATATCAGAAAGATGTTTGTTGTTGTTAGGAGCCATTGAGTCAGAACCGACTCATAGCGACCCTATGCACAGCAGAACGAAACAATGTCTGATCCTGGGCCAACCTCACCATTGTTGTCACACTTGAATCCATCAATGCTGCCACCTGGCCAATCCATCTCATTGGGGATCTTCCTCTTTTTCTCT
>NW_006408683.1:5908117-5925138 GCF_000296735.1 Chrysochloris asiatica
AGGTAAACATCTTTCTGATATTCTCTGCTTTCAGCCAAGATCCATCAGACATTAGCAATGATATTTCTTGTTCCGCGGCCTCTTCTGAATCCAGCTTAAACCTCTGGAAGTTCTCTGTCAATGTATGATTGTAGCCATTTCTGTATTACCTTAAGCAAAATTTTACTCGCTTGTGATATCAAAGATAAAGTGCTTTATTGACTATGTAATAGGCATTCAACTATATCAATCAAATTATGGAAAATTAGGGAAGAATGTGGATTTTATAACACATAATTGTGCTTATGAGAAACCTGTACCTAGATCTTAGAAGAATTGATGCATTTGAATTTTGATGTTGGTGTGGATTATTGAAAGTACCATGGACTATCAAGAGAACAGATAAATCTGTCTCGTAAAAAAACGCAACCAGAATGCTGCTTACACCAGGATGGTGAGACTTTGTTTCTCTTACTTCAGACATGTTATCAGGAAAGACTAGTTCCTGGAGAAGGACATCATGCTTGGCAAAGTGGAGGATCAGCAAAAATAAGGAAGGCCCTCAACAAGATGAATTGACATAATGGCCGCAACAATGGGCTCAAACATAACAGCAATTGTGAAGATGGTACAGGACTGGTCATTGTTTTGTTCTGTTGTTCACAAGGTTGCTGTGAGTCAGAAGCAACTTGATGGCACCTAACAACAACAAGTTTTAGATGCCTACTTGTCATTCAAATGAAGATATGAAATAGTGGTATGAAGTTCAGCGTAGGTGTCCTACTGGAGGGCCAAGAGTGAATGTGAATGAAGTTAATGTGTAAAAACCAAATGATGATTTACTTTCTTATTTAGAAATCAAGATGAGAACATAATGCTGGGGAATGAGAAGGAGCAGCTAGTGAAGTAGGAGTTGGAACAAAAAAGTAATGTCCCAGAAGTCAAGTGAAAGTAAGTGTTTCTAGAAAAAGTCATATGGAACAGTTTCAAATTCTGCTGAAAAGTCATGTAATAAAAATGAAAACTGACCATTGAGTGGAGGTCACTGGTAAACATTACAAATGTATTTTGTATGGAACATTTGATTAGAGTGGATTCAAGAGAGAATAAGATAAAAGGGGGGGGGGAGTAAAACTAGGCAATACTTTCTTGAACTTTTGTTGTAAAGGGGAGCAGAAAAATTGAATGATTGGAAATTGAAGGGTGATATTGGGTCAAGAAAGAGTTATAAGTTATAGTAATAGTTCCTTTAAATTCTAGGTTTAACTTTTAACTAGATTTCTTAAGGGTCAAGCTTTTACTTCTTTGTACTTCATATAATGTCTAATAGACTACACTAGGAATGATAAGATCATTAGAAATGAACCAAATCAAATCAATTCTGTCAAGTGATAACCGATGCATGTTAGAGTAGAAGTGTGTTCCATTGGGTTTTCAATGACTGATTTTTTTGGAAGTAGACCACCATGTCGTTTTATCAAGGCACCTCTAGGTGGACTCCAACCTTAAATATTAGTAGTCATTCAGGGACTCCTAAGATCAAGAATAAGGAGCTCTAGTAGCGTAGTGGTTACAAATCGGGCTGCGAACCACAAGGTCAGCAGTTCGAAACTACCAGCTGTTCCATGGGAGAAAGATGAGGCTTTCTGCTCCCGTAAAGATTTATAGCCTCAGAAACCCTGTACAGGGTTGATATGAGTCGGAACCGACTCCACGGCACTTAACAACAACAACAACAAGATCAAGAATAATTGCTCTTAATTAAAGATTTACCACTTGGCAAGCATTTTTCTAAGCATTTCATATACAATTTATTTTCTAATCAACACAACAATCCTGTATTATAGATTAGTAAACTGAGAGATTATATAATTTACTCATGGACTTGAATCCAGATCCATCTACCTCCATTCTACTATAGTACCTCTCACACTGAGTATGCATTCGTAAGTTATTTAGTTAGCATCTGCTGATTGAGCAAAAGGAAACTGAACAAAAAAAGAACTTCAGTTTGCCACTTTGTTATTTGAGACCACAAGTTTTTGTTAGCTGAATTAAAAAAAAAAAAAAAAATTAAGTGCCCAAATATACACCTTTAGCTATAAAAGGGAGTGTAGTGGCTCCAAGGAATAAGCATTGGACTGTGAACCACAAGGTCCGCAGTTCAAGCCTGTCAGTGGCTCCATGGGAAACAGGTAAGACTTTCTGCTCCTGTGAAGATTTACAGCCTTGCAAATCCTATCCAGGGTCACTATGAGTCAGAACCGACTCCTCAACACTTAACAACAATGACATCATGTAGTAGTACATTTTAAATGGTTACCTCTATATAAGGACTATATTTATTATGAAATTTAGATTAATTTTAGCAGAATGAGAATACCTCACCTAAAAAAATTTCATGAATGTTGCTGTTCTGTGCTACTTTTGATAGATTTCCACTTTCTGTATGTGTTTGGAAAATTCCAGAAACTGTGAAATTATAATAACTGTAGTAGATCTTGTGTTTGTCCCATAGTAGTAGTTCTGGCACTGCAGAATATAAAAACCGGGGAACTAAAAAACTGTCCATGGGGACATATAAGACAAAGTCTTGGTACATCCAGTGTTTTGTGTCTTCATTATATATTACCATGTGAATCTCTTTGCTGTTAATACATGTAGTGCAATAATGAAAAAATAGGGCAAATTCCAAAGGATGTGCTGTATACTCAATAGTGTGTATAGTCAGAGTAGCAGTTGGTGATAGATTTAGGAGATTTTTCAGTTCTGCAGCAGTAATTATTTTTTTAAATCCAAATAAATACTGTGGCTCTTTGTGTCCTGTACTGTTGAGGTGATTCTTACTACCAAGGTAAACTTCATTGCTTGTCCAGATTGCCACAATACTTCTCGTTCCTTGAAACTGACAAAATGGAAAATAATTAGAAAAATCTTCTATTTAGAAGTAGTTCCAACTATTCCTGTTTTGTAATTTGTGACATTTAAAATTACAAATTAGAAACTCCTAAGGTTTACTTTGTTTTAGTTCACTTCTGACTAATGCCTCAGGCATAGAAATATATCATGTATCATAGAAATAAATGATTCCAGTAATTTTACTCTCTCCTACATGATTATATTCCACCACTAGGTGTAATTCTCTTTTTTTTAAAAAAAAAAATTGTAACTCTGTTTTTAAACATCAGTCTTCTCTTTCCTGTATATTTATCTGTTATGGCCAGGGCTGTCCCTCTGACCTTGTGTAGTCATAAAGGGTTTTTGTTGCCTGCCACTGAACTAGTCGATTTTCAGAGACAGAGCTCAGAGCAAAAAGGAAAGCATTGAATATTGATACAAAGGAGGACAGAGAAGCCAGAATCTCCCAAATCTGCCTCCCTAACTGGAGGACAGAGTCTGGGTGTGATGCTCTAGAATAAGCACTCAACCCCAATGTTGGTTGAACTGCAGATTGGCAGTTCAAACTCACCAGCCACTCCTTGAAAACTCTATATAGGGTTGCTATGAGTTGGAACCCACTCAATGGTACTTAGCAACAACCACAACTGGGGATGGTCTGGGGAAAGAAAATTAGGATCATGGAGCTTGTTGGCAAGCATTGCTGTATTGTTTTTCTATTCCAGTAGTTAGGGTGGTTATGCCCAAGACATAGTGTTTCAACCATCCCTGTTTGCTGATTTCATCTTTGTTCCCTGGAGGACAGTTAGCCCCTTTGTTTGGGCTGCAAGTTCTGTTTTGGAAATTGAAAAGAGTGATCACTTATGGAATGTAGTTAGGGAGGGAATTAATTTGTAACTACTGCCACTGCTCTAAGATAGCTATTTGGATTCCATTTTAGTTTACTGTTGTTGTTGTTAAGTGCCATCAAGTCAGTTCCAACTCATAGCAACCCTGTACATGGTTTCCAAGGAACGGCTGGTGAGCTTGAACCGCCAACCTTCCAGTTCAAACTGACCCTGCAGTTCTGCGCATTAACCTGCAGTGCCACACCAGGACTCCATTTTAGTTTGTCGTTGTTGTTGTTAAGTACCGTGGAGTCAGTTCCAACTCATAGTGACCCTGCACAGGGTTTCTGAGGCTGTAAATCTTTACCATTTTAGTTTAGGTTAAGCTAAAATCTTCTCAGTGCCCTTGTTTCACTCGATGTTTAGTAATGTCGAAATGTTTACTAACATACAACATAAGACATCTCAAACATTAAAGAGAGCCCGAAAAAATTCCTCAGAGGAAATAAATTAGAAACAATCATTTAAACAATCTGTGAGATTAGAATGTAAGATTAGAGTGTCATAAGAAACAATCACCTGTTGTCCTAACAGTCAAAATAAACCCAATAAGCAAGAAAAGCATGTTGTTTGTTTTTTTCAAAATCCATCAGAAGCATGAAGAATCTAAAGGAATTATCTTAGTTATTGAGTGCTGCTATCCTAGAAATACCACAAGTGGATGGCTTTAACAAACAAAAATTTATTGTCTCACAGTTTGGGAGCTATAAGTCCAAATTTAGAGCTTCAGCTCTGTAGAAAGGCCCTTGTGTCCTTCAGCATCTGTAGACCCCTAGTTCCTTGGAGATCTCCATCTATTTTAGCATTAATCTTTCCGTGGACTTAGGAGATTCATGGAGTCCTGGTGTGACACTATGGGATAATGCGTCTGACTGCAGAGTCTCTTGAACTGCAAGGTCAGTGGTTCAAGCTTACCAGCTGTTCCTTGGAAACCCTATACAGGGTCGCTTATGGGTCAGAATTTACTTGACAGCACTTAACAACAACAGGAATTCACAGTGGAGACCCCCCAGGTCCAAAGGACATACTCAATTCCTTACTCTGTTTTCTTGATGATAGTAGATCCCTCTTCCTCTGCTCATTTATCTCTCCTTGTATAGTTCAAAGAGACCGACTCAAGATGCTCAACATCATAGAAGTGACAATTGACAACACATAGGATAATTACATTAGATCAAGGATCAAGCATATCCATTATGAAAGATGTGATTACATGTATTAGATCTCATCATAGGAAATTACAATGTCTTAGCTGCTAAATCACTGAGAATCCTGGCCCAGCCAAGTTGACACAAAATCTTAATTATCACAGAAACTAAATCCAGATAATTATGAACACTTCATAGATGAGACCCACACTATTCCCATTCTTGTTAGAAGGATGGGAGAAGAAATTCATCATAAAACAGGGGTTAGGAGAAACTAGGCACATTTGAAGGACCACATGTAGGCTAGCATGGTAGAGGAAATTTCTGAGCATCAGTCACAGAATAAGTCCTCACCCACCCACAGACTCTTTCCTACAAGTCTTCATTTAGTGCTTGGGCTTATTAAGTGTGATGGATTGAATTGTGTTCCCCCTCTCCCTCCCACCACTCATCAGTCAGTTTGTCATACTTTGGTGGCTAGTGTGTTGCTGTGATGCTGGAAGCTATGCTACCCATATTTTAAATAATAGCAGGGTCACCGATGATGGACAGCTTTTAGTAGTCAAGACTAAGACAGACTAGGAAAAAGGAGAGGCAAACTACTTCAGCATGTTAATCCTCTGAAAACCTTATGAATAACAGTGGAATATTGGAAGATAAAGTACCAGAAGATGAAAATATTATGACTAGCAGAAGAACATCACAGGGCCAAAAGATGAGCAGCTCAAGTTGAAAGATACTCAAAATATATATGACTGGGGAAGAGCTGCCTCCTAAAAGTAGAGTTGACCATGATGACATGGGACCTTTTTTGCTGTTAAGACATAACTCAAAATAAGGAGAAATAACTGCAACCTTTCATTAATAATCTGAACATAGAATGTATGAAGTATAATTCTAGAAAAATGGGAAGTTGTCAAAAAAAAAAAAAAAAAAAAGAAATAGAGCGAATAAAGATTGATATCCAAGGCATTGGTGGTGGCAGTGCCATAATAGAGTTAGTTTCAACTCATAGTGACACTGTACAGGGTTTCTTAGGCTAAATCTTTATGAGAACAAGAAGCTTCATCCTTCTCCCATGGAATGAATGATGGATTTGAACTGCTGATCTTGCAGTTAGAAACTTAACTCGTAATGCACTATGCCACCAGGGCTCCTATCCTAGGCAATAGTGAACTGAAATGGACTGTTCTTGGCCATTTTGCATCTTACAGTCATATGGTTACTATTATGCCAGGAATTCAGGAGGAATGGCATCATTTTAGTCATGAAAATGAACTTTTCAAGACCTATTTGTAATGTACATGCTGTCTGTGATAGGATAATATCCATACAACTACAAGAAAAACCAGTTAATGCCACTACTATTAAAATTTACTCACCAACCACTACAATCAATGATGATGAAACTGAAGAATTCTACCAATTTCTTTAGTCTGAAACTGATCAAGCATGCAATCAAACTGTATTGATAATTACTGATGCTTGAAATGCACAATATGGAAACAAAGAGGAAGAACCAGTAGTTGGAAAATGTAGCCTTGGTGATAGAAATGATACTGGAGATCATATGATAGGATTTTGCAAGGCCAATGATTTATTTATTGCAAATACCTTTTAAACAATAAAAAAGATGACTATACACACGAACTTCACCAGATGGAACACAAAGAAATTAAATAGACTTCTTTGGTGGGAGGAGCTCAATAGCATCAGCTAAAACAAGGCAAGGGGCAAACTGTAGAACAGACCATCAATTGCTCATATGCAAGTTCAGGCTGAAGCTGAAGAAAATTGAAACTAGTCCACAAGAGCCAAACTGTGACCTTGAACATATCCCACCTGAATTTAGAGATCATCTCAAGAAAAAAAAAATTGATACTTTAGGCATTAATGACCAAAAACCAGAAGGCTTATGGGATGGCATCAAGAGCACTATACATGAAGAAAGCAAAAGGTTATTAAAAAGACAGGAAAAAAAGAAAAGACCAAAAAGGGTGACAGAAGAGATTCTGAGACATGCTTTCCAACATAGAGATGCTAAAGTGTATAGAAGAAATGTAGAAGTAAAAGAGCTGAACAGAAAATTTCAAATGGCACCTCAGGAAGACAAAATATTATAATGCAAAACAAAACAAAACTGGATTTAGAATACCAAAAGGAAAGAACACATTCATCATTTCTTAAGCTGAAAGAACTGAAGAAAAAACATAAAGGTTGACTTGCAAGATAGAAAGATTCTGTTTTTCCTCTCAACTTTTTATTAAGAAGTGGGTAAAGGGTTACAGAGCAGATTATTAGTTTTACATTCAACAAATCATATTCTTTGCTTCATTACATGTTGCAGTCCCCTCCATATACCAACATTTAACAGTATTTCCCTCTATTCACTGTAACTATTGTACTCCTCCCTGTGTCTCCTGCTTCCTTCATTTTTACTCTGCTAACCTACTCATTGTTGTATATTGCCTACCCTGTCACCCATGCTAACACGTGTCTACCCTTAGAACGTGAATAATTTCCCCTGCAGTAATCATCATAGATTGTTCCTTTTATCAAGAAAAAAATTTTTAAACTTTTTACAACATTGCTGTTGTTGTTAGGTGCCAATGAGTTGGTACCGACTTGTAGTGACTCTATGCATAACAGAATGAACACTGCCAGTTCAGTTTGAGTAATGCTGTGTGTGTTCTTCTCTTTTGGTTTTCTAACTCCAGGTATGTGCACATTTCATTATAATATTTGACTTTGTCTTCTTTAGCTGCCCTTTGGGTGAAATTTTCTCCTCAGCTCTTCTACTTCTTCATTTCTTCCATTTGCTCTAGCATCTCTACACTGGAGGGCAAGTCTCAGAGCCTCTTTTGACATCCATTTTGGTCTTTCTCTTCCTTCTTGTCTTTTTAATGACCTTTTGCTTTCTTCCCACAACTTTTCTGGTCCTACGTCATTAGTGTCTGGTTGATCAAATATGCTTTTGAGATGATCTCTAAATTCAGGTGGGATATGTTCAAGTTCATATTTTGGCTTGAGCAAAGCTGTTAAAATTTTCTTCAGCTTCAACCTGAAGTTGTATATGAGCAATTGTCGGTCTGTTCTCCAGCCTGCCCCTGGCCTTGTTTTGACTGATGATATCCATCTTTTCAATTGTTTCTTTTTACAGATGCAATCAATTTTATTTCTTTGTATTCCATCGGCTGAGCTCTATGTGTGTAGTCATCTTTTTTGTTGTTTAACAAAGATATTTGCAATGAGCATGTTGTCTTGCAAAATTCTCTCAAGCAATCTCCTATCACCAAGGCCATGTTTTCCAATTACTGATCCCTATTCTTTGTTTCCAACCTTTGCATCTTGATTGTGTATTTGATCAATTTCAGATGGAAGAAGTTGGTAGAATTCTTCAATTTCATCATCATTGGCTTTAGTGGCTGGTGCATAAATTTGAATAGTAGTTATATTAATTTGTCTTCCCTGTAGGTATATAGATATTATGCTATTACAGACAGCATTGCACATCAAGATGGATCTTGAAATGTAATTTTTGATGTTGAATGTAATACCATTCCTCTTCAATTTGTCATTCCTGGCATAGTAAACCATGTGATTGTCACATTCAAAATGGCCAATACCAGTTCATTTCAGCTCACTAATGCCTAGGATATCAATGTTTACATATTCCATTTCATTTTTTACAGCTTCGAATTTTCCTAGATTTATAATTTGTACGTTCCATGTTCCTATTTTTAAAGGGGAATTCTCGTGTGGCACTGTAGGATCAGCACTGGACTGTGAACCACAAGGTTGGAAGTCCAAACACACCAGTTGCTCCTTGAAAACTCTATATAGGGTTGCTGTGAGTTGGAACTAACTCAACGGCACTTAACAACAACAACAGTTATTAATTAATGTTTACAGCTTTTTATCCTCATTTTCAGTTGTGCCCCATCAGCAAATGAAGGTCCTGAAAGCTTTATTCAATTCACGTCATCACGGTAAACTCTTCTTTGAGGAGTTCTTCATCTGACATATTTTGAGTGCCTTCCTACCTGAGGGGCTCATCTTCTGGCACTATATATGACAACATTATAATTCTTTTCATTATGTTTCAATAGTCAATATTCTGGTGTTATCTGACAGTGTTCCACTGCTATTCATAAAGTTTTCAGTGACTAAATATTTGGAAGTAGTCTGTCTCTCTTCCTATTTTGTCTTAGTCTGGAAGCTCATCTGAAACTGTCCACCATGGGTGACTGAGCTGGTATTTAAAATATCAGTGGTATAGCTTTTAGAATCACAGCAACAAGCAAGTAAGTCACCATAGTATGACAAACTGACAAATGAGTGGGAGTGAAATGGACTGGTACTGGTCATTTTCAATAGGCCAGTATGTTAAGAACGACAAATTGAAGATGGATGATATTTCATTCATTACCAAAAATAACATTTCAAGATCATTCCTGAAGTACAAACGTAGTCAGTGATGGTTTAATAACCAAATGCTTACAAAAAAGGTCACTTCATTGTGGTACTGCAGGTTAATGTGCTGGACTGCAAGGTTGGTTTGAACCACAAGATAGGTAGTTCAAGCCCACTGGCCACTACTTGTAAACCCTATATAGGGTCGCTATGAGTTGGAACTGACTCGATGGCACTTAGCAACAACAACAACAACAACATGACTCTTATTCAAATTCACACCAATCATGAATGACAAACATGAAGAAATGTAAGATTTTTATGAACTGTAGTCTGTAATTGGTTAAACATTAAACCAGGATACATGAATTTTAATAATCCATCTAATAAGTGAAATATCAAAGTTGGAGATTAAAAAGAATTACCAGTAGTTGGGAAATACTTGGTAATAGGAATAATGCTGGAGACTGCATGACAGAATTCTACAAGATCAATGGCTTATTTATTGAAAAAATATTTCAACAACACAGAAAACTATCAATGTACACCTCATTGGATATATTGCACAGGAATCAAATGGACTAAATCTATAGAACAGATCACGGAGAAGCTCAATATGACCAGTCAAGACAAAACTAATGGCTGACTATGAGACCATCAATTGCAACATCAAGTTGAAACTGAAGAAAATAAAAGCAAATCTATAATAACCAAAGTCAACCAGATGACTACATACAGCCTTGATTTAGTAACCATCTCAAGAATAGATTTGATGCCCAGAATACTAATGATAGAACAAAAGGACAAATATTGCCTACAACCATTATCATAAAAGCTTAAGAAAAGATTTCCTTACTAAAGGTAGGCAGCAGGGGACAGTAAATCACAGGTTAGGAGATACATGCTTGATAACTTGAGTGATGGGGAGGGCAATAACTTGGAGGGGGAGAGCAATGCACAGGAAGTGGGAGAGGGTAGATGAATGGGGATGATAGGGGGAAACTTAGGGAGGTATGCATCGGCTAGATGAGATAGAGGTAGATTGTGATTGTATGCACAGACTTGGATCAAAAGTGCTCTATGATATAGGGATCAAGGCATAGTCTAAATGGGTAAAAGAGGGGGGAAATGTTAAGGTGCTGCTTGACATTTTGTGGATATTGGGCTCACTTGCCTTCTATTGTAATGTAGACATTTAAGTGGGATAGAAAGGAATATTGGGAAAGATGATTATAGAAAGCTTGTAAGCCTATCTTCAGCCTATAACTGACTGGATTATCAAAAATGAAAATGTACCCAGGGAAACAGGCTTCTTGTGGAAGCTTCTTCTGGGTGGGGCCTTAGGTGGAATCCAGAACCCCACCCAGAACCTTCAGAGGTGGGACATTCCCAATTTAAAAATAAGCAGCCCAACCTGGAATGGCTAGAGGAACAGAAGATACTTCTTGAAACAAAGACCAAGCAGGCAGAGGGAAGCAGACAGTTTGACAGTTACAATATCAAGCAAGCTGTTTGACTTTGAGCCATCAAGGCAAGAAAAGTCAGCCTGTCAGGGTAAACCCCTTTCTAAGACTGAAACTCAAAGAAACACACAAACAGTCTTATTTGCTCTCTGGCGACCACCCTGGTCAACTTGTGAATGGAAGTAAGGGAAATGCAGACATGGGCTGAGATTGGCCATATTCCATAGATGCCTGATGACCTTGAGATGAGAGAGAAGAGGATGGGCTGGCTGGTTTGAAGTTCAGGGAGACGTGTGAACTCCTGAGCCCAAGGACACTGCCCTAGTCACTGGGGCTAGAGTTAAGAGTGAAGCTGCCAGCTGGTTTGACTAGCGGGGGGAGGCATGCAAGAACTCTCAAACTTGCAGATAGTACCCACTTGACCTATCTTGGGTGATTTGTGACCAGAATTCAACCAGATGAAGATAAAGAATTATGGTATAGGGAACAAGTGTAAATTGCTACAACATGATCAACTGGACCTTTGCTTGTGGATGAAGCTGCCCAAAATTCTAACCAAATAGGGAAGGATTCTTTATTTCAAGGATCAAGCTTGCCTCATCAGTACACTGGGTTGATTGTTGTTGTTGTGAAGTGTCATTGAGTTTGTTTGGACCCATAGCGACCCTGTATAGGGTTTCCAAGGAGTAGCTGGTGAGCGTGAACCACCAACCTTGCAGGTCAAATGGCTTTGCAGTCTGGCACATTAACCCACAGTGCCACACCAGGACTCCATGAGTGGGATAGGATTTTATTATTCCATTGTGAGTAGTTGTTATCAGGGCTAACAGTGATCACCACAACTGTAAATGTATAAGAGGTGTAATTAAAAGGGGGGGCAGTTAGTATGTCATTTCAGGAACAGAGGGTGCTACGATCACCAAGAGGGAAGAACATGAGAGGAACGAGGGATCCTAACCAGAAAAGTGGTGACAACAGAGATGATGGCAGAGGTGATGGCATAGAGAGACAGAGCAATAGAGGACTGTAGGCCCATGGACTGAGAAAAGCAGTGTGCCTGCGGGCAGGAGGCTGGCTTGAAAAATGTGTGCTTTGGACATTTAAATAATATATATGTATATATTTTCAATGTGGTATACGGTATGTGGCCTCAAAAGAAAAAAAAAAAAGGTAATAGAAGTAAATACTGTTAACTGAAGGTGCATGGTTGTGGTGGTAGTAGTGGTTGTGTATTGTGGAATTGGTTCCAACTCTTAGCAACCCTGTGTAGGGGTTCTGAGGCTATAAATCTTTACGGGAGTAGAGTATCATCTTTCTCCTGCAGAATGGCTAGCAGTTTTGAACTGCTGACCTTGAGGTTAGTGGCCAAACTCGTAACCACTATGCTACCAGAGCTCATTGAAGGTGCATGGAGGGGATTATAATCATTTCAATGATTTGCTGAATGTAAAACTGATAAGCTGTCCTGTAAACCTTCACTCACCCAATTCACAATAAAAGCTTAAAAATATATGAAATTTTTTTTATACAAAAATGTGGAATCAAAAAACCAAAAAGAAGAATATGATTATCATATCTCAATATGAAAGAACTAAAAAGGAGATTCAAATCTTGGTATTGAAGGATTGTATGGGCACAAAATTGAATGATATAGAAATCATTAAGAGCAGATGGAAGGAGTATACAATCACTGTACCAAAAAAAACTGGTTGATATTCAACCATTTCAGGAGGTAGTGTATAATAAAAAACCACTGAAGTAACAAGAGCAAGCCACAGTGAAGGCACTGGTGAGAAACAAGACTCCAGAAATGGATGAAATACCAATTGAGATACTTTAACAAATGGAGGCAATGCTGGAAGAGGTTGTTTCACTATATAAAGAGATTTTGAAGATAGCTGCTAGGCCAGCGGACTCAAAGACATCCATATTCGTGCCCATTCTAAAAAAATAGGTAGTCAAATGGAATGTGAAAATTATTGAACAATATTATAAATATCACATACGAGCAAAATTTTGCTGAAGGTGATTTAAAATTACTGTACATTAACTTACAGTAGTACATGCCAGATTCAGAAGAGAATGTGAAACAAGGGATGTTATCATTGATGTTAGATGGATCTTGGACAAAAGCAGATAATAATTAAAAAAAAAAGATGTTTTATTGACTAAACAAAGTCATTTGACTGTGTGTATTATAACAAATTGTGGGTAACATTAAGAAGAATGGGAATTCCAGAACAGTTAATTGTGCTCATGAGGAACCTGTACATAGATCAAAAGGCTATAATTCCAACAGAACAGAGAGAATATGCATATTACAAAAATTTTAAAGGTGTGCAGCAGAATTGTAGTTATTCAATCTGTATGCTGAGCAAATAATCTGAGAAACTGAACTAATGACAAAGAACATGACATCAAAATTGAAGGAAGTTTCATTAATCACCTACAATATGCAGATGACACAACATTGCTTGCCGAAAATGAAGATGACATGAAACACTTATTGATGAAGTTCAAACTTTATATTTTCAGTATGTATTGCACTTAATGTAAAGTAAACAAAAATCCTCATAAATGATATCTCTTTCCATTTCTTTCAGTCTTATTTCACTTCTTTCAGAAATATTTTATAACTTTTCATATATAAATCTGTGCATCTTTTGTAAGATTTATCCTTAAGCATTTCATATTTTTGGTGCTAATAAAAATAGTATTTTTATTCTTGTATACTTATTTTGTATCCTGCAATCTTGGTGTATATACACATATTAACCATATTAGCTTTTTAAAAAACATATTCCATCAACTTTTTAACATCTGATAATGTTTGCAAACAATACTTTTATTCTGTTACTTGACACCTGCTAAAACATCCAGTAAGGAGCTCTGGTAGCGTAGTGGTTATGAGTTGGGCTGCTAACCTCGTCAGTAGTTCGAAACTACCAGCCATTCCATAGGATGAGGCTTTCTGCTCCAATAAAGACTTACAGCCTTAGAAACTCTATGCAAAGTCGTTACGAGTTGGAACCAACTCTAGAGCACACCACCACCACCAAAACATCCAATACAATGTTGGATAGAAATACTACAAAACAAATACCGAAATGGTAGACTTAAGGGACTTCCTGTTCGGTGCTGCAGCCAGGGGAGCCAGGTAGGGTATGCTCCGGTGAGAAGGGAGGGGGATCTCACGAAGAAAGTGTTCATATAGCAAGCCCACAGCTCCGGAACTATCATAAGATCTAGGATGTCAGTTTCCTGAACTCTCATTTTTGAAAAAAAATTACACTACTAAGGAAAATACAGGTATCTTAAGACTCTCCTGGTGGGACCGCTTTGGAGACTACCCCGCCCCTGCAGAGTTTAGAGGGCGGGGCTAAAGCCAGTCCGTAAAAGAAGTGGTGTTTTCAGCAAAAAAAAAAATCCGCAGGAAACTACACACCTCTCCCTGTCCCCGCTTTAGATCTCAGCTCGGACATCAGGCAGGACAGTTTTTCCATGGCACAGAGAGAGGGAGTGGGACGGCAACTTCTGACGTCACCCGCGGGCCCAAATCTGAGCCCGGGCAGAGCACCTCACCTTGCTCCCAGGTAACAGCTTGGAACTTCCAGCTATTGTTCTAACAAGCTGTGTCTGCTGCTGCCAGACTAGTCTGATGGCAATATGATCAATAGAAAGCAACCTGTAAACCTGCAGCATAATAGGACTCAACCATCCCTAGATCTGCACTGTGCACACCCAGATAACCGTGAACAACCTGACCAGGGTTCTGAGGCAGTGTGTCTGAACCTGGGTGGGACACCTCGCCTTTCTCCCAGGGAGCAGCTTAGAATCTGCAGCTATCAACCTTGCAACCCGCAGCTGGGTTGATGCCTGAGTTCGCTGGGCAGGACAAATTCAAGGCAATGTATAAAACCCCGACAGAACAGGTCTCAACCATCCCAAGATTGGCGCTGAGCACATGCAGATAACTGACATTCAGAGACAAAAATAGTGGTCGATCTTTCTCCCATTAACTCCCCAATATATATCTGCCCAACTATAAGGCAGTGGCTAGAGGAGGGGCCTGAAAGAGGGGACACCCCCACTCCTGCTGGAGGTTTCTATTTGCACGCACACTGATGGTGTAGCACGGGAAAGTTGACCAAAGCTGCATCTCTGCTCCAAAGTGGTGATTTTTGTCTATGTGCTTATATTACTTCTGTTTTTGGTCCTTTTGATCACACATCTTTCCTGGAGGTGGGATCTTTTCCTCCCTACGTCACCTAAGAACAGGCAGCAATCATGGCCATATAGCCAAGCTATAAGCATACACCATAATACTCCACCACTAAGACAAGACCTAACAACACCTGCTACGCATTACAGGTGAAAAGGGAAGCCTATCTCTTGATCATATTAATAATAATAATAATAAATAATAACCATGACGAATAAGAAACAAACATTATCGAAACACGTCCAAAAACAGAAGAGAGCAGCTGATGCAAATGAGCTGGAGACAGACAAAGGCTTTATAGAGGAGGAGGAGCGGGTTCTGGATATGCCTGAGAGGGAATTCAGAAGAATGATATGGAAACAAATTCAAATACTCCAAAAAGGGGTTGAGGAAAATAAGGAAGAAGTAAGAAAAATACTGCAGGAACAATCAAATAGGATTGACACAGCATTGGGAACAATTCAAAACCTGCAAAAAGATGTCCAGGTGATCAATAATAAGATATCAGAAATGGACAATAGGCTGAAAGGGGAAAAGAGCAGACTACAAGAACTAGCGAAATGGAAGACAAATCTCTCAATACTGCCAAGATACAGGAAGAAAGCAGCTAAAAAGATAAAACAATCTGAAGAGAGCCTAAGATTCATGCTAGGTAACATGAAGAGGAATAATGTAAGAATTATTGGCATTCCAGAAAGAGAAGAATCAGAGAAGTCCACAGAGGAGATAGTTGAAGAGCTTCTGGAAGAAAATTTCCCTAACATTTTGAAAGATGAGAAGATAAACATTCAAGAAGCCCAACGTACCCCAGGAAGGATAGACCCCCAAAAGAATGTCTCCAAGATATATAATAATCAAGCTCTCCAAAATCAAAGACAAGGAAAGAATACTAAAAGCGGCCAGGTAGAAGAGAAATATAACTTATAAAGGTAAGCAAATTAGACTAAGCTCTGACTATTCAGAAAAAACCATGCAGGCAAGAAGGCAATGGGGAGACATATACAAAGGCCTGCAAGAAAAAAACTGTCAAACAAGAATCGTCTATCCAGCAAAACTATCAATCAAATACGATGGTGTGATCAAAACATTCCAGGATAAACAGAATCTGAGAGATTTTATCAAAACCAACCCAGCACTTCAAAACATCCTAAAGGGAGTTTTGTGGGTTGAGAACCAATAAGAACAGACAACAGAGATTGACAAGTATGGTAACACCACCTGGAACACAGCCAACAGTTATCAGAGTCCAGAACAGAATGAGACTACAACAAACTCAAAGAAGCAGAGAGATCAACTGAAGGCCAAAAATATATCAATGTCAAAGAAGGGACAAACGCAGCAACAGAAGCCCAGGTGGTGGGGATGCCAGGTAAATTACAAGTTACAATGGAGTATCCTAAATGCAGAGAAAAGTTAGTAGACTGCAAGGTAACCCCAAAGAAAGTTAAGACTCCACAACATATCATAAAAACGAATTCCCAAGCAGAACGAGTGAACATAGAAACTAGAAGAAACTAACAAGAAACAACTCAAAAAACACAAATCCAACACAGAAAGGAAAGCAGAACCAAAGAATGAACAGCACTGTCTAAAGAGTAACATAATGACAGCAATCAATTCATACTTATCGATAATTACATTAAGTGTCAATGGATTGAATGCACCAGTGAAGAGACAAAGAGTAGCAGAATGGATAAGAAAACAAGATCCATCAATATGCCGCCTGCAAGAGACACACCTTACACACAAAGACCAAAACAGACTAAAAGTTAAAGGATGGAAAAAAATTTGCCAAGCCAACTGCAACAATAAACAAGCATGAGTGGCAATACTAATCTCTGACAAAGTAAAATCAGCATAAGAGACAAAGAAGGACACTATCTCATGATCAAAGGGTCAGTTGAGCAAGTGACATAACCAGAATAAATATATATGCTCCCAATGAAAGAGCACCAAGATGCATGAAGCAAACCCTAATGGATTTGAAGAAAGAAATAGATAAATCTGCAAT